>NC_081558.1:20654211-20814875 GCF_022355385.1 Mustela nigripes | reverse complement strand
CCTCTAGGGATCGCAGGGGAGACCCCCCCATCTACACACACACACACACACACACACACCTCTAGGGATCGCAGGGGAGACCCCCCCATCTACACACACACACACACACACACACACACAAAAGGAAAGGAAGTGTGGCACAGGCCTAAATCAACACTCTTACCAGCCTAAGCCCATGCAGATGTGGTGGTCCCAGGCTGATTCTCAGTGGACTAGGAGAAAAAAGGAGCTTCAATACAGTCTAGTTTACTAAAGGCAGAACCCAGGAACCACCAATTCCCCCATCTGCCCCATACCTGGGGCAAACACCCCTTCCTAGGCCTCCATCAGGTAAACTGAACTTGCTGCCACACCCCACTTGCCTCAACCAGGCTCCCCACAAGGGCAGCAGACAGGTTGCTTAAGGCCCAAACAGCAGTGGAGGCGGAAGCAGCAGGGGTGGAGAAGAAGGTGGAGGGCCAGGATGGCACACAGGACAGCTCCATGGGCACAGTGAGGGCAGCTGACCCAGAAAGGGCTATCACAGGCCAGAGCTGGCCAGGATCAAGTTAGCCACTCGGGTCCTCCCAGCTCTTTCCCTCTCCTCCAACACCCCAGGCTCTCAGAGGGATGGGGCCACAGACCCCGCACCCCGCATCAGTAGCAGGGCTGAGGGCAGAACAATTTTGACTCTTTTCCAGTTTTACAAGAAAAGAACTGGATGTGTGTGTATGTGTATGCGCACACGTGCACGCACGCGTGTATTCACATGTACACTGGGGTGCTCGCTTCAGCAGCACATATACACATGTACACTGGGGGGGGTTGCGGTGCAGGCAGAGATCGGTGACTGACTCGAACTCACCCTCTTCCCTTGGTATTTAGAGGAAATGGCTGCACTCCAAGAACCCTGGGCCCAAGAGGAGAACACCTATAAGCCACTACCAGGGTCAGTCCACTTCCTGTCACATGTTCCCTCATTCCTCCTCCTCCCTCTCCAAAGGCCCTCAGGGATGGAGAATGGAATCCTTTCGCTTGCCCAACAAGAACCAGTTCCAGAAACTTCTTCCATAAGGAACTCCAGGATCTAAAGTTGACTGACACATATATGCTGACGTTCCAGGACACAGAGCTGATGAGGTATGTATGTCTGAACAGCACCTGACGTGAAAGAGCCCACAGTGATTGCCAGGGCCTTGCCTTGGTGGTGCCCACCCTTTCCTGTGTCACTCCTGGGTCCACAGCCAGACCATGTGAGGCCAGGCCTTTCTCAGAAACGAGCCTCTCCCTGTCCAGATGAGGCCGGGTGCTGAGGCCTGGACAGGGAGTGGCTAGAGAGCTGTCAGTCCACACTTCATGGGGGAGGGCAGCATTAATAGCTGGTCTCTCACCTGGTCACTCCCTGCTCCATTCACAGAGCCTGAAATAGCCTCACTGCTCCCTACACTCACACAGAAGCAGGTTCTGGCTCCCACTGTGCTCACTGGGGAGGGAGAAGGTATGGGGATGGGCCACACAACAGCTCAGCCTGCATCCTGTCTGTGAACCAAAATATGCAGGGCCCCATGCTGGACACTGCTTAGGGAAGCAGCCTAGGGAGAAGGCTTGGGTTCTTACACTTTCCTAGGACTGGATGGGGTCTCTCAGCCAGACCCCCCTGACCCCCCTACACTGAGAGGCCCCGAGGGCTGGGCCCTTTGGTCTTCACAGTACCCCAGTGCCCAGCAGTGCGGCACAGATTAGGTGCTCAAATGTTCATTAAATAACAGCAAAAAGTGTGAGTGAACTATGTGAGATCAATACCTCAGCTCTTGCTGTCTGATCCTCAGTGTCCTCTTCTATCACATCAGCAGTGTGGACCCTGGGGCCCCAGGTCCTTATAGACCAGAGAGTCTGGGATAGCCATGAGCACCTGAAGTCTGGGGTCCATGGTTCCCTGAACCCTCTGTGAGGATCCCTGCTAGGCAGAGAATATACTGTCCACCTCCCACAGCAGGTGGAGTCTAAGCATCCTGAGCTATCCCAGGTGTTAGGGTATGACCTAGCTCTGAATGGGGACACAGCTATCTTCTGGAGTGACCCAGGACCGAGAGGGATAGGACCAGAGGGACCACTCAGCTGTACACTCATCCTCTGAGCCAGCCAGTGTCCACAACCAGGCCAAGGGTCTAGCCCTGGGTCATAATGCTCAGCCTAATGCCTCAGTGCACCAAATTAGCATGAACATCTTGTCCACCCTTTTTTTGTTTTTGTTGTTGAACAGCTACTGGAGGCCAGGTGGTAGGATGAATGCCTCACCTATATCACCTAATTTAATTCTTGCCAGACAACATATGAAGCAGATATCTTAACAGAGCTCTATAGATGAAGAAAGAGAGGCTCAGAGAGATTATGTGATATGCTCAAGATCACACAGCATGACAGTAACAAAACAGAATCAGAACCCAGGACTGCCAACCTTGAGGCTGTATTCTCAGGCTGTGCATCCCCCACGCCCAGACTGACACCCAAGTCAGGCTGCACCCAACCAACCCTGGACACCCAAGCCCACCGCCCCTCGCCCTCACCCTGCCAAAGACGGCTATATGGTGCGCTGCCCAGAGCAGTGGCTGGGCCAGGAGGCCATGGGGAGAGCACACCATGCCAAGATTCTTCTATCTGACTGTTCCTGGGTCAGCCACCAGCGCTGATCCCAAGGTACACTGCTACCTTGGCTCTTTCCTACCTTGGAATTAGCATTTCCAACCCAAGAGCCAATGTGTTGCTTTAGGAACAGGACATGCTGTTGAGGAATGAGGCAACTGCAAGGGCTATTCTCCTTCCCACTGAGGCCTTACAGAGGGCTTGAACTGGGCCAGGTGTGGAAGGAGGGGCAGGGACTTACAGAATAGAGTTCTGCAGGAGGCAGTCTAACATCTGGTGGAGGAGCTTCCCAAAGCCCAGCTCCTGCTCCGTGTCACCTAGGCTCCAGCGCTCTTGACTCCCACTTAGCGCCGTCTCCCAACCGTGTGACCTCAAATCCTCACTGTCTACTCATCCCTCAACCAGGTCAATGTCACCTCTCACCTGGACCTAGCTCAATCTCCTCAATGGCCTCCCTGCCTCATCGCCTCCCCTCCTTCACCTGCCATCCAGTTAGATTCCTAAAACAGAGGGGGCAAACTGTGCTGCCTCTTGCCTCCCAGACTGCTCTTCCTCACAATGCCTGGCCCAGCAAACCTTTCTACCACTTTCTTTGCCTACCACATGTCTGCTGGCCACACTTCCCCTGTTATCCTATGTCTGCAAGCCTTTACTGTAGTACTTCCCTAAGTCAGGAGGCCCCTCCCGGCGGAGCAAAGTTCTACTCATGGGAGAAGGCCCAGCTACCGTCCACCTCCTCTGTGAACCTCTCAGGCAAACTTGGTGTATCTTTCCCAAACCCAAAGCTCAAAGCTCTGCAGGCATCAAGTACAGTGCCTATGACAGACCCATATGTATGGTGCTGACTTGCCAATCACATGAACTTCTTCAAGGGCAGGGCCAGGTGTGCTCATCTTTGGAGTGTAGTTGTCAAGCAGAACCCAGCACAGAGAGTCAACCCACCCTTGTTTCTAATGAGGCTTGGTAGCAGACAGTGGGTAGGCTGTAGGCCTTGCCTACTTGAGCTCTACAGGCAAGGAATCCAGAGCTGGGGATTCCAAGGCTCAGAGCTGAAGGCTGGACTCCTGGTAGAGCTGCCAGCCCATGCAGCTGCAGACAGTACCACCCCATGCATGGCAAGAGGCCACATTGGTGAGCCCTGACTCACTACAGTCTGTAAGTACAGCCAGACGCCCACAGGGTGCCAGTGATGCTGGGCTCATCTCTGACCCCAGCATCCTAGACATTCAGGGCAGCTCACGTGGCTCCACTTGCCCTCCCACCCCACTTAGGCTCCAGTGCTCTTGACTTCCACTTAAGCCTAAGGGGGAGGGGCCATCTCTCTCCAAACTAGGCAGCTTAACATCCAAAGAAATGCCATATCACTGAGGCAGGGGCCACCAGAATGACTGAAGAGGTAAGATTCTAAGCTCCATGCCCAGGGTCTGCTGTCTCAACCCTTGAGGAGTTGTAGCCACAGCAGGAAAGCTGAAAGAGGGAAGGCACAGAAACAGTAAGGTATGGCTCCAAAGAAAGGGTAGAATCTGAGCAGCCTGGCCTTACAGCACTGGTCTCAAATGGGGATAAAAGAGGGAGGCACAGCAAGAAGAGGCAGGGGACCAAAGCCCCGGCACAAACTAGAGACATGCAGTAGTATGGCCCCATGCAGTCAGAAGTCCATGGGTAGCCATGAGCTGAGAACCAGACCTGGACAAGGAAAAAGGATGTCTGGAGCAGGAGTCCAGGTTAAATCTGGAAGGAGCTTCAAGCTCAGAGAGGAGGTGGTGTGTAGGACCAGCTCACATATTTTCCCACCCCTTCCCTGGAAGCTACAACACCCCTGCCCCATGTCCATCCATGGGGCAGAACCCCAGCCAGGGCATGGGAGGCTCCTTACCATGTAGGGGTTGTCGTAGTAGACGGCGATGGAGCGGAGCTTGGGGGAGACACTGCAGCTCTCGGTGAAAAGCCGCCCAGTCTCGCTGTAGGGCCCCATGTGGAACTTGTAGGCCACAGTGACATTGCGGATGGGAGGTGAGCCGGCACTCACCGCCACCCTGGCCAGCAGCCCTGAGTACCCAGCAAAGGCCAGCAGTGTCAGCAGCAGCAGCAGAGTCAGGCCCCCAATCAGGCCCAGGAGGAGCAGGTCAGACATGGCTCTGTGCCCCCGACACTGTGCCCCAAGAGAGCTGCAAAGGAGACAGGAGGGAGAGAAGGCTGGTAGCCTGCTCTGACCAATGTGCCCACTTGCCCGCCAGCTACTTCTGGCCCAATCTCAGCTGTGTGTTGGGTGCTCTGACCCCGGGTGGGGGAGGGGCCAGGGTGTTTACACACAGAGTGACCTAGAAGAGAGCTACCAAGGATGACTGTAGCCACAAGCCTCTTTATTTCTTAATCACAATTGTTGAGGCTCTCAGAACAGCTCTGCCTGTCAGCTGGCAGCCTTGGTCACACCTGGGGAAACTGAGTCATAGAGAAGCACAGGAGTGAGTCAGCCAGGGACATACTCCCAGCCCTGACCAACCTCTCCCAAGATGGGTAAGACATCAGCCAGCCTGCCTTTTCCCTACATTACCTCTTCCTTCCCACACACTGCCACACTGCCTTCTTGGCCTCCCCAAGCCTCATGGACCACTGCCATGGGCAAGTGCCAGGGTACGATCACTTATTAACGAATAGGGAATACATGAGGGAAAAAAAAAAAAACCCAGGGGGAAAATGTGCCACAGGAAGAAATTCTCACATGAAGCTTTCCTTTGCTAAGCACATCTGGCCCTCGGAATCTTGCTATCCAGCAACCTCACCCAACTAGAACCAAGGAAAGATCAGATCAAATCAGCCTGAGCAGCCAGAACAAAGTCCAGCACTGCGCTTCTCAGACTTGAACCATTGGTGCTAACAAGCTACATCCCACTTTACCAGCCCATAGGTTAGAAACGAGGAAGAAGAAAAGCTTGCTAGAAATGGAAACACATCAAGAAAAACAATTACTCCCTGGCCCAAGCAGTTCATCCCATGGGGAAGGGGGTGCTGGCCTGGTGGGGAGTCACAGCTGGGTCCACTTGCTGCACTGTTCCTTCTCTCCACCAGCATCTCCAGGTGTTCAGAATTATTCCTTGTGGTTTTGATCCTGCCACCCCCCCTCCTCTACTAGGTAGTTCACAGAAAGGCATCCTGGGGTGGCGTGAGGGGGTCTTTTTATTTTCCTTTTTGTGTTCATGTCATTTATCTGACAATTGTCCCTCCTCCCCACTGGCCTTTCCTCACTCCTCCTTTCTGTATGGTATAAGCACTAAAGACACTCATTTCAAGGAAGAAAAAAAAAAAAAAAGGCAGAGAAGCTATCTAAGAGAGACCCAGAAACACAACAGAGCTGGTGTGTGAGCCACTCAAGGCAGACTATTCAGCCCTCCATGAGGCATGGGGCCACAAGCCTAACCTTCTTATACAGAGGGCTTGACCTGAGCCACCGGGGGTTGGGGAGGGAGTGGGGGGAATCCACACAGAGAAGACTGTTTAAAGAGGAAGGGAAACATGTGACCCATTGGAGGGACAGTCTCACCCCAAGTATTTAAAATTAACATGTAGGGGCACCTGGGTGGCTCAGTGGTTAAAGCCTCTGCTTTTGGCTCAGGTCATGATCCCAGAATCCCGGGATGGAGCCCTGCATCTGACTCTCTGCTCAACAGGAAGCCTGCTCCCCTCCCCCCCCACCTACTTGTCATCTCTGTCAAATAAATAAATAATCTTAAAATTAACATGTAAAATTTAAAAGATTTGAAAACTGAAGGTCAACATTTCAGCCCTATGGAAAACTTAGCTCTATGGAATAATTTGTTCCCTATGGGTTTTGGGTATCAAAATTTTTACTGAAAAATTGTCTTTGGAGTCAATGTACACACAGTGTTAGCCTCACAAAGAGGGAACTAAACTCCTACATCTCTGATATCATAAAATTGAGATATATCACACTAGTCTTCTTACCCAACTGCCTCACAGCTGTGGGTTTTTTGTTTTGTTTTGTTTTGTTTTTTGATGCATTCGCTGTCCTACTCATCTTGCCTCCAATTAGTTTCATTCCTGTTTTCTTTGGTGACGATGATGATAAATCTTTTACCGAGTACTTACTATAGGCCAGGCACTATCTAAATGTTGAAACACAGCTACTTTATTAATTCTCAAGACAAGGTAGGTATGAATCAGGAGGTTAAGTGACTTGCTCAAGATGACACAGGTACTAAATAGAGCCCTAGACCAAAATGCAGGCAATAGGAACCCAAGTAGTCTGACTCCAGACCCTATTTCTATCTCTTCCTTCCTGGTGACAAGGTTTTTAGAGAAGTTCAAGCATCTAATCCATGCTGGGATATCTCTGAACCCACGGCTCTCAGCTGGAAGCTGTCACTCAGCTGATAGGTCTCCCCATTGCCTCAAGAGTGACCACCTCTCTCTGACCTACCCTCTCAGGTAGGTCACTCCCCATTCTCCTCAAGGCAACTTAGTTCCCACCTCCCTCTTCCTCTCACCTCCTACACTACCCAGAAGACAGGGAAAATGAACCCCAGAGCTTAGGTCTGCACAGGAGGGAGGCGGGGCAAAGTGAATTTCCCCATACTCAAGAGAAAGGGCAGAAGGGCTGGGGAAGCTCACCTGAAAAGACAGGCTCACTTTTAGCAACTCATGGCATCCAGCGCCGCAGGGACCAAGTGCTCCAAGCGCTCCTGTGCTGGGGGCAGAGAGAAAATCACCACTGAGCTGGGCACCCTGCCTTGACTGTTCCTTTTCAGGGAACTAGAGCCTCTACAATAACTGTCTTCACAAGGCTGCTCCTCTCCCTCGTCCTCACACCCCTTACGGAAATCAGAAGCCAAACCAGGCCTCATAACGTGAACTCTTACTGGGGCCAGGCCCCTGTTCTTGGAGCGCCCTCTTCCTGGAGGATTCCAGCCACCGCGCCGGGCTCTGAAACAGCCCCTGCCGCTGACATCGGGGAGGCTGTTCCCTTCTGGCCTCTGTTTCTCCTCGGGTCAGGGGAGTGGTCGCCTCTGGCCGGGTTCCGGCGAGGGGTTGGGTCCTCTGTCCCGCGCCGACTTCCTGGAGCTGCTCACTTGCACCGCGGAAGCGGGCCGAGCCCTTAAACTTCGGTGCCAGAGGGGAGCGAAAGACCGGGGTTTCGAGGGGCCTGCGCGGGAACGAGGTGCGCCGCCTCCCACTCTGGGCTTCCAGCCCAGCTTACCCGCACCTCGGTTATTTACCCAGCCTCTTTCTTTTCAGTCACAACCTCACCGGGCCTTACACACCTCCGTAACTTATGAGACGCTAAAGTTTGTAGCCACCGCTGCGAGGGCGGCCTCCACGGGCAGGGGAGGAGTTAAAGTACGGTTCTTGCCTCAGTTCCCCACCCCCCCGCTCGGGCTTCACTGCCTCGGGACGTGCCCTGCACCGGAGGCCGAAGCAGGGGCGACCCGGGATGGCAGACTTGTCCAAGGTCGCGTTCGGGCCCCTGGACCGGTCGGGGCCAGCTGCGGGCGAAACAAGATGCAAAGAGCGGCCTGGGCCGCGGGGGTCATGGAGGGGACGCCGGGGCCCCTGAGGTCGCGCCCAGGCGGACGGAGGTTCCAGGCCCTCACCGAGCGTGGGGCCGCCCCGTCGGGACGCCTCTCCTCCGGCCGGGCCCTCACCTCAGCGGCCGCCCGCCGCGGACGCTGATCCGCGAAGGCGGCTCCAGGCTAGGTCGCGGAGCCTGCGCGCGCCCGCCGCGCACGTTCGCTCCGCCCCCTCTCGCGGCGGGACGTGGCCGTGGCCGTGGGCGCGTGCGCGCGGGACCCGGAGGGCGGAGGACTGCCCCGCCCGGTCTCCATGGCAACGAGCGGCGCCCAAGTGACTCCCAGCCACACGCACACCCCCAGCCGTCAGGGGCGGAGCCCACTGAGCACCTTCCTGCCTCTCACAAACTTACCCGGTCCCAGCAGTGGGAGGCGGAGGCAAGTCAACTTGGTCGCCCACAGCGGAAAGCCAGGCTGGGTTCCAAGGAAGCCCTCGCCGGAGTGGAGCGTTTGAAGAGGCTTGGGAAGTTCAGCGCAGCAGTATCAGCCCCTGGCATGTATCTGTACCACCCTTCGTCTTGCCACTTTCTCTCACTGAAGCTTCTTCCCCAGAGACCTGGGAACTCAGCAAGGCAGGGCCACTTGTCCCCCTTTTACAACTGAGAAAACCGACGCCCAACTTGGACTCAGGGAAGAAGCGAATGGATGGATCCAACCTTTGGAACAGCGCAAATGCCGGTCACGTCTCCAACACTCCACCCCACCCCCAACCAGAGCACAGGAGGAGTGGTCATTCATCCACCCAACATTTACTAATCCCTGCAAGGATAGTTCTAGAGGCTGGGGATACTGAGTAAACAAAACCAAAGCCTCGTCCTCTTGGAGCTCACCAAGAATCGCCCCCCTCCAGGCTCATGGGTGAGACTGGACTGCCCATCTAGCTTAAGGTATATTAGGAAACTTTCCCGTCAAGTGTAAGCCCCTTGAACATAGGTTGAATCTTCAGCTCATATTTCTGAGGACCTACAAAGTACTCTTCCAGAGCCCTAAGGATCTAACTTTGCCCTCCTGAGAGGCCCCGGGGACAGCTGTGCTCCTGAGTTTGGCTGCAAGACCAGCTAGGCCAAGAGCTACCTTGGTGCTCCTGACAGAGAGGACATGTATTTAGAAGGGGAATCGTCTTAGCGTGGACTCCACTACTGCATTAGCAAAGTGCAGATGGGGCACACAGAGGCGCTCGTAATCCTGGCTTCCTTTCCCACTACTTCACACAGTTCCTTCCACAGGCAGGAAATGATGACCCTCATCCATTGGGCCAAGCCTGTCCTCAGCTCTCTGGGCAAACACTGGCAGAAACTCACAGGAACTCAGGGCTGGGTTGGCAGGGTCGTGGCAGTTCTTCTGCTTATGAATATCAAATACATGATCAGACCCTTCAGGTGCTCCAGGCAAGTGGGCTATATATATACTTGGAAACATTTCCTATAAGATAAGGGCCAGTTCGTGGTTCAGAGACCAGACAGCTTCTGCCCACAGTGTTTGGCTGGTCCTTTTTCCTGTTTCTCAGAATCTGAGGGGTTTCTCCCAGGAAACCACTTCCTTCAGGCTGGTTGGGAATTCCAGAGGCCTGCATCAGAATTCAGGGGGTGCCTTAGTAGCTTCACCACCTCTGCTGTGGAGAGTCTGCCTATGACTGAGGCGGCTGGCCATAAGCCACCCTTCCCAACCCTTGGCAGGGATCTCTGCAAGACCTCTGCAAGACCTCTGCTAGCCACCAGGAGGCAGCAGCCAAAACAAGGTGCCAAAAGAGGCGTTCCTCATCCCTCTTGAATTTAGTAAGACCTGTTCTGCCATCTGCCCAACACGCAGTGCACTCCCAGCCCCCAAGAGCATATATTCTCTTATGAGCCCAGACTTGGCCTTAGTCTCCTCCTTTTTTCTGTCCAAGAAACCCCCAGAGCCTCTTTAATTCTCGCTCAGTAAACTTCCAGAGACTGATTCCCTAGGGCTCCTTGCCTTACAGGGACCAAACTCGGAAAGACAAAGTGTAGACTACCCCCACCTTCCCTTCCTCCTCATATTCCAAAGCCTGGATAGTTCTCTGTGAGGCTGTGGTTAGACCCACTAATTCAGATGACAAAGGGTGGAGGACTATGCATTGTAAGATGGTCTGCAGATCCTGCTACCAGCCATCTCCCACCTGCTGAAAGGCACTGATGCTGCACCCAATCCCCAGTCTGGTTAGGGGTGCCCCAGCAGAACTTGCCATGATTATGGACCATCTAGCCTCAGGCCACTCTGAGTCTGTTTCACTGTTTCCTCTAGAGCCTGGAAATGCGGTCTTCTTCAGGTGAGCAAAGGCAGAAAAAGCCTAGCGAACACCACCGCAACAAAGCCTGTCAGCAGTTTACCCTCTATTCCTCCCTCCCTAACCCCACCCTACCCACCCTACCCACCCTGTGTCATCTCAATGCCCACTATACTCTAAGTTATACCCTTTTCACCACCCAGCTGAACAGTTGTTCAGACAATTCCTTGATCAAAAAACACTGCCTTCTTGAGTTTAAATTTTATTTTACAAAAAGAGAAATAAAGAAAACTGGTAGGCAGTTATACTGACTTACAATTGTTCTGTTTGCTTTTTTAAAAAAGTGACATGAAACACAAGTAAAAATAAATACGTCATAGAAACAGCCAGTTGCCCAGTCTCTGGGGCAGGAGCACCTGCCCTGTTGAGAGAGGAGGGAAGCCCATGATCACACCAGCAGCTGGAGCACCCAGCCACAGATGCTCCTCAAAGCCAGGCGCAGCAGGTCCCGGGCCTCAGGGGGCGTCCTGAGGAAAGAAGACGGAAAACCAAAGCCAGGTGCCAGGTCCCTGGGGCCATTTCATATCCCCCCACTCCTCCCGGCAGCAGTGTGGCCTTTAGTGGTTATCCATTGCGACCCCCTCAACCCACCTGGACCCTCTTCCCCTGACCCTTCTGGAGAGGGTACAGGAAAAAAAATCAGTCTTGGGCAGGCTGAGGGGATTTTTTCCCGTGAGTCCCCAGCCCACCCTGAGTAACACAACCAGATAACAGTTTACACCCGTGTGCATGAGTGCACACTCTATCTTGCATGTGCAGACGCACACACACACATGCACACACACACACAAGTGCACACACACCTGGGCTGAGCTCTCTTCCAGAGGAGGGTCCTGGGTCAGGTCACAGTATGAGGTCCCCTCTTCTGAATATCATCCCAGTAGTGGTAACAGAGTACCCAAATCTCCTCCAGCCCTCTGCACTAGACTCTGCAGCCTACCTGGCTACCTCTTCCCAATGCAATAGATGACTATATCCAACCAACCTGTGAGAGGAAAGGGGCAGACTCAGGTCCCTGAAAAATGAAGAAGTTGAACACTGCCTGCTTGGGAAGTTCATCGTTAAGACTTGGGTATTCATAAAAGGCCTAGGGCCAAGCTAGTGGCACAAAAGAGACATGAAGGGGTCACATCAGAACACAAAGGGCAGAAGAGTCAATAGAAGGGGACAGAGTCTGCAGGTGACTGACAGCGCAGCATTCTCAGGTCTCGAGGTGCAGATTTCCTGGGTAGAAGTCAGAGGAGGGTCAGAAAGTCTGCTGGGGGGGGGGGGTCCGTTGAGGGGCAGAGCTCTTCTTTCAGAGGCGGCTTACTGTGGGGAAAATGACTTAGCTGGGTGCACAGGCCATGGCTCAGAAGGGAGACCAGTTTTCTGAGGAATCACAGGAAATTGGGAAGTGGGAGAAAGGGGGTCATGGCCAGGAACACTAGGAATAAGGAATGTAAACCCCCCTCCCCCCACCAGACATTCCCCATGGGATGAGGACTCAGATCCAAAGCAATGCCAGTATTGAACCGACTGAGACAGAGGGCCTTGCTCTGTTGACAGCTTTGGGAGCGACAGTCTCACCCAGACTGCTAAAGTATGGTTGAGTGTTTCAACCTATCAGCAAAACTTTTACCCCAGCAATTTGCTTAACACACTGGAGAAGGGAATTTCATATTTAGTTGTGAATCACAAGTATACAGAGAGATACCACACACTAATTCCTAGGGAAGAGAGTTCCAAGGACCAAAAAGAGATGCTCAAGAAGCACAACTTGAAGGGGGTGAGGATTTGGTAGATATCCAATGATCTGATCCAACATGGTTCACTTACTTTCTTACTGAAATGGCTACTTTGTCTCTGGCTCAATTTTTACCCACAACAATACTAAGAAAAAGAAACCGAGTATCATTACAAATGGTAATCCTGAATCATTATGCAGTACTATATTCCCTAGCATGAGGATTTAGGCTAAACCAGATGGGTGGGGCTTGAGAGCCCCTTGAAAACATCCTATGGAAGACAATGGTGAGGGAAAATGCTGAGGGGCCTAATCTGCTGACCCCTCCTCTTACCCCTCCCCCCCCATATACCACCCTTCCCTCACTCAGGCCTGGATGGTAGGTGGAAGCCACCATCAAGTGTTTCTGCTCAAAGAGGCTGTAAAACATGGTCCTAAGGCTCTGAGACATTTCCTGCTTCCCTCACACACATATTTAGTGTGCATGCACACTTGCCTACCACCAAACATAGAGAGATAGCAGATTAAAAAACAAAAACCTACAGCATGAAACTAGTAGCATTTCAAGTTCCCATGATCCCACCCCATACCCCCTATACAATATAAGCTGCACATATTAAAGAAAGCCTTCTCTAGCCAACTCAGCCTCCCAAAACTATTGCCTCTTCTGACCTGAAGCAAGACCCAGCCCCTGGAATCAGTGAGTAGAGAACACGTATATACTGCCTCTCAGAATACCCATTCACTTCCTGGTACTTTCAAAGGCCCATCCTTCCAGTAACTGGTTTCAATCCCTTGCTGACAGTTTCCAGATTCTCAGCGCCTACTGCTAGGACTTCTTTAGAGGTGAACACAGACATACTCCTCCATCCCTACCACACACACACACACACACACACACACACACACACACACAGTCTCTGGGATCCTAGTATACCAGGGCCTTAGAGGCTATCATTTGTAGCCCAGGTTGTGAGTGTGCTCTGCAAATCAGAGATCCAGGCTAGCTCTCTCCTACTGCACCAGTCTCAAACCTGAGAGCTCACTCCAACTGAGTCCCTTCAGCATCCATTCTTGGGATGCATCGGGAAGAAAAAGCACTGGTTGGAACTGCTATTTTAAAATTATTAAAATAATTTGCATAGCTAAATTGTAGATCTAAGGCTTCTATGAGTAGGAGAGTTAAGTGTCTGATAGGGTACCTATGAAAACAGAGAGTGAAAGCTCCATAAGTTCCACTTTTGGTGCAAGCAGACAGCACACAAACGCGCGCGTGCGCACGCGCGTGCACACACACACACACACACACACACACACACACACAAACACACGCATGCAGCCCCATCAGCCATCTCTTTGTCTCTTCTCTGAGGACAATACCTCAGAATGTGCTAAAGCCCTCCAACAATGGAAACGGGCTGGTCAGAAGGGTTGCAGAAGCAGCTACTATGAGGGACCTGGCTAAGTTGCCCCCGAGGTTGGTAAGAGGCAGGTGCAGCAGCTGCTCAGTGAGGAAGGACCCATGAATAGGTGGCAAAACTCTAAAGCCAGACAGGTTTGTTCATCATAAAGAACTGCCTAGCAAAGTCTTGGTGACAGGAGGGAAAAAAGAGTCAATAGGAAGACAGCCAGTGTTTATGCTTAAAGACTAGATGCCCCCTCCCCTGCCACTGGCAACAAGAAAGAGGAGACCCAGAACGACTGATGTATTTTTTCAGACAAAAGTCAGACTTAAGGCTCCTACAGAGGAAGGGCTGCCCCGTGTTCCTTCAAAGAGGACAGAGATAACAGACACCCATCCCATAATGATCATCTGATAGGCTGGGGAGGCCAAAACATTTCCCAGCAAGAAATCAATAGTCTATTCTTCCAACCCAGCAGTCACCTACGTATGCACAGCTTCACTATTCAGTACAGAGGGCCTGCCTCTAAGGTCATCCCAGGAGGACACAGCGCCAAATCTGGGGTCACTGACTTCCCAGTAGCAAACTCCATGATCCCAAGTTTCAATCTCTGTGGAATGAGTCTCACCCCCCACTAACTATCCAGTCACAAGATTCTCTGATCTTCCTGAGAGGCCGTTTCCCGAAAACATAGTCATTTAGTGTAAACTTTGGTCAAGCCTAACTCTCTTTCCTTGGTCAATTCACCATCTACCTGGGATTTACTTACCCCTATGGGGTCTGGGGGATCTTAACACTGCCCTTCCTAGCTCCTACCGTGCCCAAATCCACCCCCCCCAAAAACAAGACACATGGAAAGTCCAAATAATAAATAATTGCCCATAAAAAATAAATTAACATGGAGCTTTCTAGCAGGGAAGCAAAGGAAAGGCAAGGCCACAAGGACAGGCAGGTGGGGGCTCAGTTCCATCCTTGTGAAGGTCTATTCTGGTCACACTCCATGGCTTCTTGCTCACACACCGCAGTATGCCCATCCCAGCCTCTGCACACAAATCTCACACCCTGTGAAGGGAGATCTGCTCAGAGACAACCACTGGGGAAAGACACAGAGATTGGTAATGCCCATTTTCTCTCCTAATTTCCCCCAAATTCCAAAATAGATGTGGCTATAAAGACCAGGGACTTGGATTAGCTGGGCCTTCTCCTCACCCAACTAGAAGGAAACTTAAGCGTTCCATGGCTCTTCTCCTGGGCTCAACACGATGTTCATACTAATAGTTGCCATGAACCACCACACACCAATTTCCATTTAAAAAATGATAAATTCATTTTTTAGTTTCCCCCTTCGTCTCTCCCACCCTCCCCTCCCACCGCCACCCCTGCTCTGTTACATACACATATAGACATAAACACATACACACACACGCACACAAACATACATACCTGGTTTGCTTCTTTCCTGTCCCTAAAAGGACTCCATTTCACATGAAATCTCAATCTGCTCTCCCTGCCCACCCTCCTTCACTTAATCCTTCTTCCCTCCCCTCCCCTCTCTAGGCCAAGCTAAGTCACCCAGTAAGGCAGCTCTCTTGGGAGAGAATGTTCCCAAAGACAGAAATGGGATGTGAGCTTCTACACTCAGATGGCAGGCAAGCAAGCAAGCACACAGCATAAGCAAGGCAGGTAGGAAGAGAGGCAGGCTGCCCTGCCCCTCCATTCCTGTTTTGGGTCCCTGATTTCCTGCTATTGCTGCTCTGTTGGCTTTTTTTTTTTCTTCTCCTCTTTTGTTAAATAGCAACAGAGCCCTGCCATTGTGGTCAACCACCTTTCTTTGTCCTCTTCCTTTTCCCTCCTGCCAAGTGCCCTATTCTCAGAAAGCCCAGATTGCTGCCTTTCAGCTTGGTGGGCAACCTGCCGGGGACCCCAAGTGAGGTGGAGAGGGGCTCCCCAGCTATTTCCCAGTGACCTCTATCACATCATCGTCCTTATCCTCATCATCATTGGAGCTGAACCCCACCTCAGCAACCTCGTGAGAGTCAAATGGAGGCACCTGGGACCGGAGGAGGCCGCCAGCTGGGTAGCCTGCATGTGGGGACATGTAGCCTGGGTAGACAGACATGCCCCGTGAAAGGTTGCTGGGTAAGACAGGGGAAGGAAAAGGCGCGAACATCCTCGGCTCGGACAGGAGTGGCTGTGAGAATGGGAGTGAGTAGCTGGGTAGTATCCCTGGAACAGAGGGGTTGAGCATGAAGGTGGGGTTGCTGGCAGTGACTGAGGTAGCCGTGGAAGAGGAACTGACAGGGCCTGCTGGCACCAGAGGGTCAGTAGTCACTGGAAACACCAGGCGGGCATCTGCCAGCAAGTTGGACAGCTGGTAGTAGGAGGGGGTACTGCCCATAAACAAGGAGTTCTCCCCAGCCTGGGAGGTGAAGGGAGCGGTGAGGTTATGATTTAAGGAGACGGGTGGCATGGCAAACCCGCCAGAAACTGGATACCCGTGTTCATACGGCTGCACGGGGGCTGGCAGGTGGCCCTTCCTGGACCGCCGGCGGGCTGACTCCTGGGCAGCAGGTGGTGTGGCCAACTTCCGCTTATGGCCCCGTAAGTCCAACACCGGGTTCCTGTCACCACAGGGCTGGCCGGTCACTAAGAGGGAACTATTGAGGCAATGACCCCCATGTCGAGGCTCAGTCCCGAGAGCTGTCCCAGGAACAGCACTGCTGTCCACAAGTTGGGCCGGGGGGCCAGGCAGGGCAGCATTGGAGCTTGGGGAGCTCTGTTGGGATTCCCTCGCGGCAGCCACATCTGCATACTGCTGGAGCTCACTGATGATCTCTGGGCTGTCTGGAGAGACGGGCCTGGCCAGCCCCTCAGGGTCGGGGGCTTTGGGTGATGAGGCACTGTGTCTGCCATTGCTTGTGGATTCGAGAGAAGGCCCCTGGGAACCTGGGGAGTAAAATGTAGGTAACTGAGAATCAGAATGGCCAGGGAGATAAGGAGGGTATAGGAAAGATTCCATTAAAAAAAAAAAAATCAAAACAAACAAAAAATCTTGTCCTGTGATTCCCCAAATTCAAAGAATCTGATGTCCAAACAACATCCTCCAGTCAACTTTTCCCAGTCACAAAGAAAGAAATCCTTTGATCTAGGAAATAAGATGTGTAACTCTGCACCCCAGTTACCCAATCTGTGAAACTCAACCAAGGTGAATCCTAGGAGATAACGAATATCAAATGCTAATAGGTCATTCTTATAATGAGCTGGACTCCTTCTGAGAAGGGACAGAGACAACCAGTGACCAGGATGGGAGACAAAAGGAAAATTAAGTTTAAACAGCAGTCCACCCTAGTTTAAAAACAAAACCAAATCCACAGCCCTGGAAGACGACTGGGACAAGCTGCGATATGGCCTAGATACTAGGTAGTACTTTTAGTGTGATAATGGTGTAAACTTTTGTTTTAGTGTGATAATGATATTTTGGCTAGGAAGAGAATGTCCTTACTCTTAGGAGATGTGTGCTGAAGTACTTAAAGGTAAAATGACATGACATCTTCAACTTCCAAATAGTTCCAGTAAGAGGAAGGGAGAGACAGAAGAAAGTTTATGAGAACAGTGACAATCACTGGATCTAGATGTGGGGTACATAGGTGCTGCTCTTTCAACTTGTCTGTAGGTGTGGAAATTGCTGTAATAAAAGTCAGAAACAAGAGCAGGGTAGTGCTCATATGACAGGATAGATGAGAGCCACTCCTGTAGAAGGGAACCTGGTTGGACCTCCTTACGTTGTTAATGTGCCACACACACACTCTTTGACCTGCTCCCTCTCTCTTAAGTAAATAAATAAATCTAAAAATATATATATAGAGAAAAGTTATGTATATATATTTAACACAGAGACTCAGATACACACAGGTGTGCACACACATTCCTCTATGTGTGTGATGTATCTCTGAAAAAAAGCAAATGAGAGCAGCACTGCCAGAAAGGAGCACTAGATGACTGGGGGTTTTGGAGGCAGAGAGATAACATGCCTTTCACTTTACTCCTCTTATGCCTTTTGAATTGTGAACCATGTACACATTATTCAAAAAATAAAGTAATTACAGGGGCAGATGGGTGGCTCAGTGGATTAAAGCCTCTGCCTTCAGCTCTGGTCATGTTCTCAGGGTCCTGGAATCGAGCCCCACATTGGGCTCTCTGCTCATTGGGGAGCCTGCTTCCCCCACTCTCTCTGCCTGACTCTCTGCCCACTTGTGATCTCAGTCTGTCAAATATATAAATAAAATCTTAAAAAACATAAAAATAAAGTAATTACAAACAAAAATAAAGTAATTACAAACCAAACCAAACCAAACCAAACAAAAAGTGCTGTGCAGGTCAACAGAAAGTAGAAGCCACTGTACCTGAGGCAGCCATCCGACCATCTTCCGGGACCTTCGGTTTGCCTGTTGCCCGGACAGCAAAGATCCGCCCATCACTGGTGCGGATGTACGTCCCTAGAAGAAATAGGAGGAAGACTGCTAGGAGCCAACATGCAATCAACCAACTCTGGGAAAGTCCAGAGCTAGGCACCATGGGCTGGGAAAAAGCTATAAAATTAGGTCTCACACCCTCTCTCAAGAACCCTGAAATGATAAGTGGAGTGGCTGAGCTGTGGCCCCAATATTATTCATTCATTCCACAAACACGGCACAACTACCATGTATGAGGCATTGTCCTAGACGCTGAAGAACACAAGACAGAAAAGGGCCCTGTCTCATGGAGCTCAGCCTCTGGAGGGGACAGACAGAAAATGATGCCAGAAAATACCATGAAAGGTTAATGACATGGAGGAAATAAAGGGGTAGCTAGCACAGACAGCAGTTGGCTGCCTTGGTTTTGGGCGAAGTACTCTCTTGATCTGAGGGGTCTTCCTCTTGATCTGAGGGGAAAGAGCCTCATTGCCTCAACACCCTCTTCTCCCTTGGTAGGAATAACTCAAGAAAAGCCTTCTATTCCCACAGGATACTAAACTACCTTCTCCATCTTTTGATCAATCTCCTGGAAGGTCAGGGCTGCCTTCAGGTCAGAAGTCAACAAACATTTTCTTAAAGGCCAATTAGTAAATATTTTTGCCTTGTGGGCCAAAGTGTTACAACCACTCAACTCTGTTACTATAATGAAAATGGGGGGGCAGCTGTGCTCGAAAGATCTTTATTTATGGACATTGAAATGTTAATTTCATATAATTTTCAGGTTCTACAAAATATTATTATTATTATTATTTTTAACCAATTAAAAATGTATAACCCATGCTTAGCTCACAGGTAGAGAAACAGGAAGCAGGCAGGATTTGGACCATGGGCCATAGTTTGCTGACCCATGCTCTAGGCTAGGAAGAGCCTAGTAAGGGGGCTGGGTATAATCTTCTCTGTGTGTCATGTGCTTCATGGCATCTTTTCCCAGAGCCTGAATGTACCTTTGACCCAAAAGAGGCTAGGGTGAAAGCTCCTTGCTGAATAAAGAACCTCAGGGAGCCTCATACAGTAAAGGATGATATGAATGATAGGCTCAGATTACATCCTGACAATTACAGATGACAATTACATCTGGACCAGATGGTCCATAATTCTCATTCCAGCAATCTCATCTCCCTCTGTAAGGAGGCCAGAGGCAGCAGGCTTTTTAAATTACTACACTCAAGGGCCACCTGGTTGGTACAGTTGGTTAAGCATCCAACTCTTAGTTTTGGCTCAGGTCGTGATCTCAGGGTCATGGGATTGAGCCCTGCACTGGGCTCCACAGTCAGCAGGCAGTCTGCTTAGGACTCTACCCATATCCCTCTGCTCCTCCCCTACCCCTCTCTAAAATAAATAAATAAATCTTAAACTACCACACTCAAAATATGTCTTGTAACACACATGTACTAATTCATCTTCCCAATGTACTTCCTAGTTGGGAGATCTCAACCCCACTCTGAGCAAGTGGGTAAGATGACACACTAACATACACATTAGTTTATAATCCATTCCACAGCTCCCTCCCTCCACTTCTGGTGTCCCTGTATGTAGTTCAAGTGCTAGAAATTAAGCTTTTGATGGTCAAGGTAATCTATCTCGAATAAACCAACCACCTGTATGACACAGCTACTAGCTGAACAACTAGATAAGGAACCAGGATGTCCCCATCCATGAAGTTCCCCTTTCAGAAATGCCAGAATAATCCAGAAAACTGAACCTCGAGTGACCCTGCTTTTCCCTTCCCATGCCCTAATTCCCACTCTTATGTTTTAAATTCACCAATAAAGAGTAAACCCACATACCTCTAACCACCCCAACTTCTGGACTCTAACATAGACCCAGGTCTTCTCACCCACAATCTCTCTTTACCCATGACCTCACTGTGTGGCCCTGGGGTGCTGTGTACCCTCTAGGATCTGTGATGAGTAATATTAACCCTGTTTTTTCAAAGTTCACTGATGGCTGCTATTGAGGTAACATCTTGCAATCATAGTAAGAACCACATGTGCCAGTCCAGCTATGACAGTGGCTCTGGCAAATGTCTGTGGAGGCTTGCCACAATTGCTAGGTGAGTGGTGAGGGACTTCTAGCTGATAGCACCACTATCAACAGGCTGAGAGTGACATAAAACATAGCATCTATCCAAACCCACCTCAAGATTCTCTATAAAGGGCGCCTGGGTGGCTCAGTGGGTTAAGCCGCTGCCTTTGGCTCAGGTCATGATCTCAGGGTCCTGGGATCGAGGCCCGCATCGGGCTCTCTGCTCAGCGGGGAGCCTGCTTCCCTCTCTCTCTCTCTGCCTGCCTCTCTGTCTACTTGTGATCTCTGTCAAATAAATAAAATCTTAAAAAAAAAAAAAAAAAAAGATTCTCTATAAAAACAATGGTAAAATATGGGAACACAGGGACCCCAACTCTCTCCTTTTAAGTCACTGACAAATCTCTTTTGGGCCCACTCCAACTCTGCTAAGCACCTAGAAATGTCTTCTTCTCATGCTTCTCCCACATGTGACACTTTTATAGGATAACTCCTATCCTTCCTCCAGCTCAAGCCATATGTGTATCTTCTGCTTCCCGGCCCCACACTGAACCAAAGGTAGAGGATGGGCATCTTAGTCAGGCTCTCACCTTTTGTCCCACGGATGATATGGATGCTCTCACCAGCATTAATTCTTGCCTGTACATCTGTGGAACTGTTGAGTCCAGGAATAACAATATCTAGTGAAGACAAAGACCTCAGATTTAGATGACCTGACTGAGAGGGAAAGAAGATGCAAAGTCCACATCCATGCCTGTTCCTCAGTGACTTCCCTAAAGCCTCTCAGGGGAGCGGAGATCTGAACCAAGGAGGACGAGGCAAGCAAGGCGTCTCTCACAGTTGTACGGCAAAGAATACTCGGAAAACAAGAAACTCTTTAGAAATCCAATTATCTTTCTGATCAATTTCCTCTGATTTAATTAAAAACTCACATAGTTTTAGTGTGGAGAAAGTTCTAGTTCACATGGTTATTTCTACGTTTGCTTATTTTCCTCCTCCCTAAGCTATCTGCATCCCTTTGCTCCACATCACTTTAGGCTCCCAAAGTAGCCTCATTCTCGTCGTTGCTGGCATTGCTTCACACCTAACTGAAGAGTAAAAAGTATGTTCAAGAATCAGCAGAGAAGTCGTCTCTCAAGAGGCTCTCTTTTTGTTTTTTTCCCATTTCACAATGATTTTACAATGGACACACATTATTTTCATATTCAAAAAACAAGATATTTTTATTAAAATTAATGTACCATGAATATTTCTAGATAATATGATGAAACAGCTCCAGAAAATGCTTTCCTTCCCAATTACCCTGAATCACAGAACCAATCGCAGAGATAGACAGGCTGCCAGTCTCCTACCACAGGCTCACCATGCTCAACCCATATCAAGCTCACCAACAAGGGAGCAAGTGACATTCAGGTCTCCTAGTTAAGTAGGGAGGTTGACAGTCATCCTTTATACACAGCTGACCCTATAGTCAGGCAGGACTCAACACACGCACACCTCTCTCAGACTAACCCTATGTCCCAGTGACATTTCCACAATCTCTGCCATGCTCAGAGTCTATCCCACACATCACATTTAAGAAAACCCAGTACTGTGTTATAATTCTTAAGATATTCCATTAGAATGCAAATTCCTCAAGATCAAGGACTATCTTCTCTGTTTTTACCCACAGTGCTAATGTAGTAAGGCCTAGAATACAAAAGGTGTTTATTAAACACTTCCTGAAAGAAAAAAGTAAAGGGACAGACAGCCCTGGAAGAGAACCTAGGAGTTCCCAACCTGTTGTGGTGACCACCTTCTGCACAAGGACCCCCGCACGCTGCAGGTAGTTGATCGGGAAGTTCATAGCTGGATTTGTACTGGAGGCAGAGCTTACACTGCCTCCCAGTGGGACATGCCGGGGCATCATGGGGATGGGGGTGGACTGCACAGGGCGAACACTGGCCACAGGCTTCTCATCACTCTTCAGTGTTGGCTGCCTGTGAGAAAAGAACACACATACCTAAGAGAATTTGGCAGAATGGCCCTTACTTACCTTTCTGCAAAGGCTGCAGAACTTCTCCAGATACCCCCATTCTGTAGCCTCACTCGCTCCTGAGAAGGATCAAAGAATCTGCAGAGTATGGCCAATTCAAAAGGAGACTAGGGGCAGGACCAAGACCAAATGGCAGCAAGGGATAAAGCCTCTCAGAATCTAATAAGAAAAAGATGTTGGTGGAATAATACCTTTTTAGAGATGTGAGGTGACATTTGCTCCTTTAGAATTTAGACTGTTTATATACATTAGGAATTAGTCCTTGGAGGGAAGTTAGGAAGAGGTAAAGATGCAATAAGGGAGGAAAAGTTCTTCAAAGCACAGTGTATGCCAAGCTAAGACATGGAATTTTCCCACTTTCCCAAGGGAAAGGGCCACGTGATGCCACACATTCAGGTGATCTTGAGGGAGCATCTGCCCAACTTCAACCATCTTTACTCTCTGGAACCTCAAGTTTCAATAAATAATGCAGACAGTTCTCTCTCTCTCTCTCCTTTCATGGGCTCCTGTGTCCAAAGTGCCCCTCTAAGTCATGACTACCACAAAAGCAGTGGCCACCAAAAAGCTGTTCACAGATCCAGGCATCTGAATAGTACACGGCCATGGCCAGCCTGAGCACTGGCTGTGCATGTCTTATGCCAGCGTGCCAAAATGCTACCCCATGGCCAGTGACGCACTCCTCACTCTCCACCTTCTTTTCAACTGGAAGTTGATACCTTGAGAAAGCTACTCCTGATTTAAGATTTTTTTGATATTAAGACCCTGTCTATAAGCTTTTTGAAGTTTTGTGCCTTTGGTCTTTAGTTTTGGGGGAGAACCTCCTTGAACTGGCATTTTCTTCCTTACCTAACTCAAGAATGTTGCTCTGAAGTTGCTACAGGCACCTATGGCCCCTGTCTGAATTCCCACATTCCCAGACAGGCCACACAGCACAGCAAGTTTACCACATCTGGGTCCCAATTCCTCAATGTGCCCAGGGTGGCTTTGCAGGAGCTAGGGGCTCTGGTCCAATGTCAGTGGGACTCTTTCCAGGATCCAAAGTCAAATCAGGGTGAAAGTCAGGATAACAGGAACCTAGCCCAAGCCCCCTACTCTGGAGGAGCTGAAGCAAGGAAAATTGGGAAGGAAACCCTCCTCATATACACCCAGACAGGATGAGGAATCAGCAGGATCATAGTATGGCTCATCAAGCCCTGTGAGAGGCTAGTGCCTCCCACAGGGCCAGAGCTGGGCCAGAAAAGGAGCTGACATTGCCTCAAAAGACCAGCCCATTTGTCACATCTTCCCGCAACGTGGCGTTTCTCCCACTGGGTTCATGCTTTGTCCATTCCTGCTGTTACATGGGAAAGGCCAGAAAAGAGAATAAAAGGGGTGGAGTACAAGAAAGGAGAACATTCCCAGGCAACAGTATCCTAGAAAATGACACAGAAATAAAGTCGGAAGGTTTTCAAAGAGAGTAACATTTTCTGGAGAGCACCTTGTACATAAGCAGCAGCAAATTTACTCATCAAATATTGGAAGTCTTCCATAAAATTTACATGGTTTCAGTTCCTTTAGAATCTCATTTGTCGGGGCGCCTGGGTGGCTCAGTGGGTTAAGCCGCTGCCTTCGGCTCAGGTCATGATCTCAGGGTCCTGGGATCGAGTCCCACGTCGGGCTCTCTGCTCAGCAGGGAGCCTGCTTCCTTCTCTCACTCTCTATCTGCCTGCCTCTCTGCCTACTTGTGATCTCTGTCTGTCAAATAAATAAAATCTTAAAAAAAAAAAAAAAGAATCTCATTTGTCAAGTTTTTTTTTTTTTAAACATGGAATCTTCATAAGAATAAAAGTTTGAGGGCACCTGGGTGGCTCAGTCTGTTGAGCATCTGCCTTTGGCTCAGGTCATGATTCTAGGGTCCTGCCCCTCGCCCCCATTCATGCTCTTAACATACTCTGCTCACTCTCTAATAAATAAATAATCTTTTAAAAAAGAAAGAAAGAAAGAAAACAGTTTTAAATCTATTCCCCTCAAATAATATAATCATCTTTAATTCAAGATAATAAAAAAGTTTTTAAACAAACCGCTCAATCAAGTGGCTAATCTGGTAAGGCTTACGAGGTACTTTGTCTTGAAATGAAAAAAAAAAAAAAAATTAAACATAGATGGTGGTTTTTTAATTTCTTACAAAGAGCTTCTCTCTTCACTCAGCAACTGACTTCCAATGTGTTCATACTCTCAACAGTTCTAAAAGTTGTACTCAAGAAAAAGATTTTTTTCCTCAGGATCGAGGCACAACCACAAAATGAAATCCCATTAAGAGCAGGATAATTTCTTGACTGCAATCCAAGACTCACAAAAGACCTGCCCTTCACCCTTGAACTTCACTGCTTAAGCAAGATCTATGACCAAAGCAGTATGGATATGAAGGCAGCTGTGTGGGAGGGTTGGGCCTCTGTGTCTTGGGAATCTGCACCTTCTCCAGGAGTCCAGAAAGACTCTTCTGAGTCACAAGGCCAGTGGCTCACTCTTCCAGCCAGAGCCACTACTTAAAACACCAAGGCTGCCGAACTGCTTTGGCACCTCATCCAAGAGCAAAACCTGTCAGTTCACAACAGCCAATGAGCGAGTTGCAGGCTCTCCCTTTGTTTAAAAACAGAACCAGCCAAAAGGTTTGGGTCTGGCCCAGTAGCAGACCTTCCTCCCCTTTCAGGGACTCACCAGTTTCTCTGACTGAAAGCAGGGATGCTGGTCAGGCTCTGGTCACTGGCGGGGTAATACTGAGCATATGACGGGCGGGTGTAGGGGACGGATGTGCGCTTGTCTTCCTCATAGCTTTTCTTTGCTGCTTTTTTCTCAGCCTTGGTCAGCTTGTGATCCTTTCGGTTAAGGAGCAATGACTCATGCTCAAAAGGCTCCTAGGGACACAGGAGGATGTTGATTTAATTACCAGTCTTTGTGCCAACATGACTGATATATAATGAAGCTTCCTCTGACAACAACAAAGGGCTATCTCTAGCAATTGCCAACAGCCTGCTCACAGACACACAGGCAGGTTTACTGTCTCTTTGTCAAGAGTGTAATTCACAACTCTAACCCAGCCACACCTTTACAAAACCCAAGTCTGCCTTCTGTATCAAAAGGATGGGAGAGTTCAGAGAATTAACAGAATACATTTCTAGAATTTCACCCCTTCTTTCTGCTAGGAAAAACTCACACTGGCCAAATTACTCCACATGGCTGAGCTGAGCACTCCAAGGACAAGACTGGGGTGGGAATAGGTGGCTGGGGGACTACATGGGGTAAGGAGAAGAATCAGCTGAGTTCAAGTCCTCTGCATGAAAAAAAAAAAAAAACCTCAGATGAAGGAAACAGGTCTGCCAGATAAGACTCCCTCCGGGTTCTTACCTTGGTGATGAGGTGAGGGTACTTCAGACAGGCAAGTTGCAGGACTGGTTCCTTGATCCCCTTTATGTTCAAGGATGCTTGGGGAGCTGGCTCCTTCTCAACAAAGTGCAGCAGGTTCTCCACCTCCTTCCGGGTAAAGTTCAGCATTGGATTAAGATCATCTACCACTCGATCTGGAAGGGAGAAGACACGGAGAAAGTTACTACATGGCGGAGAAGACCCTAAAAGCACAGCTACAAATACTGGGAGAGAAGAGAGGTTGTGGCTGGCTTAATTGTCACTAGATACTAAACCATCTCAGGCCATCCCATATTTGAAAAGTCAAAGCCCAGGTCTTAGACCCTGGTCAAATGGAAATATCCGTAAGAAACCTACACACCTAGCTCAGTTCTTTTAATTACACCTGCCCTCAACAAGTTGAGGTCAGTCCACTCTTAAAGCAATTATTTAAACTGCAATGGGATGGGAGGAACCACTGACTTTCTGTGATTCAAAAACTACCTGTGTTCCCACAACCTGCCCCTCTCCTCCCACCACTGATACAACAGGATAGTATCAGAACTCCTGGGCGGCTCAGTTGGTTAAGTGTCTGTCTTCAACTCAGGTCATGATCCCAGGGTCCTGGGATCAAGTTCCACATTAGGTTCCTTGCTCAGTAGGGAGACTGCTTCTCCCTCTGCCTGCCACTCTCCCTGCTTATGCTCTCTCCTTCTCTCTCTCTGATAAATAAATAAAATCTTTTAAAAAATAATTTAAAAAATAAGGATAGTATTGAGCCTAAAAGATGCCCCACCTGACATGCCCTGCTTGGAAATCTGACGGTCATAGATCTTCTTTTCAAGGGTGAAATCAGCCACAAGGCGATAAATGTGACAGGGCTTTTTCTGGCCATAACGGTATACCCGACATACTGCCTGGGCATCATGGCAAGGGTTCCAGGAAGCATCAAATACCACCACTCGGTTGGCACCGATCAGATTCACACCTAAGCACCCGGCCCTTTAAAACACAAGCCAACAATCACAGAACTTTTAGTTTTAAAGACAGTTTTTAAATTGGTTTCACTCTGTGATTCCTGCCCCAATATTATCTCCTTTGTCCTAAGCACAACATAATGGAAGATTCTACTGTCCTGCTGATGAATAGTACATTCTTTAAGCACTGAACAATACGCCCTGAAAAATCCAACAAAGAAGTGTCTACCAGTTCAGAAAGAAAACCCACTCTCCACTACTCTGTAATGGTTGAGGCTTCTGCATCCTGGCCCCAGAATAATGTCACCTGAAGGGAGACGCCTACAAGCAGATGTTTCTGGTATGTTTAGTCTACCAGCCTTGAAAAGTGACAGTTCATACCCATCAAGGGCATTGTGATGGCAGAATACAGCACAACCTTCAAGCTGCTTGGCATGAGAAAAAGAACGCCATCAGTCTTTTACAGTTACATTACACTGCCTCCCCCCTTTTTTTCACACTTTCCACTTTTTAAAGCACTTTCACATTAATCACATCATCCAAGACTCAGAACACTCCTGAAAGAAAAGCTAATTATGACCATTGTTAGTGAAGGTCTCAAAGAACTTCATGACACTATCATAATTACCCTACTAACACAACTTCCTTTTGGGTCTCCTCCCTGACCTCAAAAACAAGTCACATACCTTAGCAGATCTCTTCTGACAGAACTTGGATGAACCTTTGGGTATCTGCCTATGTGGCCAACTACCCTGAACACAATCCTCTGATCTCCCCTCTTAGGATCCACTCACCTTGTAGACAGAAGGAACAACCAGGTGGTGAGGTTGCTGGGATCATTGAACTGATTAATGAGCCGCTCCCTCTCAAAGGCAGGGGTGCTACCATCTAGCCCTAGGAGAGAAGGAAAACCACAAAAAATGGACAGATGAGGGCAGGGGTACATAGCAAAATCATTGGGCAAATGTGTTTTAAAAACAAAAGAAAGAAATAGACTCAATACTCAGATTCCACTCCCTTGGACATTCTATGGGTCTACCATGAGACCCAGATTCTTAAAATTTAAAAATATGCCCATGTGCAACAGGATTATAAACTATGTTGTTCCCTTTAGTATCTTAGGTCAATTCTAAGGCCAAGGTTCATAGACTTCAGGGTGCATAAGAATCACCCTAAATAGGGAAGCTTGGTAAACACTGGCTCAGGGTGACCTCTCTGCCTCAGTCCTATAAATCCTGGTGAGTGCCGAAGGACCAAGAGTTCTGTTTTGATATGGATGCTATCCCTCCATCAGGAATTTGCATTGTTACAAGCTCTTAACATTAAGAACTTGCTCTAAGGAGACATTAAAAGGAATAGATCTGGAGCAGTGGGATGGGGTATATGGTTGAAAAGACGGAAGCTCAAAGAAAGAAGAAAAAGTAACCTTCAGTTAAGAAGCAGCATGAATAAGAGAGGAGGAGGCTACACTTGTCAGGGAAAAGAGAGAAATGGGCGAAGCTAAGGAGATGGAACATGGAGAACTGGGCTGCTACTGTTTAGGAAGTCTTAGTTTAATTGCTTGGTACTAGAAGCTCTTCAAATGGCACCTAACCTACCTTCCCAACCCGAGTTCCCAAAATTTCCGAGCACTGCTCAGCATATCAACTCACTAAGCAAGCCTACAGTCATCACAAGGTTGTGGGTTAGACCCTGTGCTGGGGGGGTCTTCCTACCAACCCCTGCCCCTCTGTTCTCTAAATACTACCATTAGGCCAGTGCTTCCCAACAAGGGTGATTTCCTTGCCCTCCCACCCCACAGGGGAGATCTGGCAATGTGAAGAGAGGTCTTTGGTTGGTATCACTAGGTGTTATCACTAGAAGCAACTGCCACCTAATGAGTAGAGACCAGGGACGCTGCTAAACATCCTACAGTGAGTGCACAGGACAGCCCCCTGACAAAAAGGAATTATCTGGCCCAAATGTCAATATCTGGACAGTAAGTACCTGAGGTTAGTATTTCTCAACTTTTGTTTTTCATTATTGTCCCCTTAAAGAGCCTTTTTATACATTCTTTCCCCAATGAACGTGTCCCTTACGAAATTTTAAATACCACAGATACACTCTATATATTTACTGCATGCCTATTTGTGCTCTATACTTTGGAAAGTTAAAAAAAAAATTTTGTTCCCTCAGAACTAATTTTCATCTCTTTAGGGGCACCATCTCCACTATAGAGAATGTGTGATCTGAGCTAACTTATACTCACTCTGCTCCTTCTTCCTAGAATGACCTTTGGGCTACACTAACTCAGATTCTCCCCATCTCTGCAAGTCTACTGCAAGTTTCACCTCCTCCAGGAAGCCTTCTCCAACCATCTTCTCCACAATGATTCCCTTCTCCTTAGAACCTTTTAGCTCTCAACCAGTGCTACTTTGTATTTGTCCTGGAACTGTCAGATGAAGACAAGGTTTATGCCTTCTACTTCTCAGCTCTCCCCCTATCTTGCCCAAGCTCTGCAGCCCCTAGTACAGTGCCTCACACACAGCAGCTTGCTCTCAATATCTCCCTGCTCCTTGGCTACTTCAGCTACTCCTATGCATTTGATGGAGAACAGAAGAGAAAATAAAAAGGTGGAGAATTAAAGAGAAACCTTAAGCAGACCCTGCCAAGATTCCAGCAACAAAGCAGCAATGAACTCACGGAAGTAGCTGACGTTTCGTACCCACTTCTGTACTCCTTGCCCATCAGCACCAGGTAGACAGGGCACTTCTCGTTTCCCTAGGAACTCTTCAATGAGAGCCAAGGTGGAAAGGCTCTGGCTGGAAGGGACAACATTTGGTTCAGAAGGCTCCCAGACCCAACGGAGTCTTGTTCCCCAATAGGCTTAAAATCATCTGCAGCCTTCAGACAGTGGGAGTTCCCAGAATCTGCACCCCATGAGAGGCAACCCCACAAAGAACCACCAAGGGTATTCTCCCTATCTCAGAATGGGAGCAGAGTCATCTACACACTTATTGTCACCAGCCCACTAAATCTGCTACTCTGTTACTTCCTCAGTTGGAAAATTCTGGGGTTTACCTCAGTGCATAGTAACAAATAACATCAACATTAAAAACTAACATAGCATGAATATACATTAGATCTAATTATAAGCCACAATCAATATTACCAGTCTTACTAAGGAAACAGAAATCACTTGGCTGCTTTCACATTATATAGAGAGGCAGTCTCCTCAGAAGTGATACTTGAAACCAGTGAAACACTAGACTCTCCCCCCACGTAGAATCACTGCTATCCTCTCAAAGTGTGTCACCCATGGAAACCCTCACTCTGCGAGGCTGCCAAGCCAGGCTGCTGCCATTCAGCTCTCATTGGAGTATAATCTAATCAGAACAACAACAAACAATCGACTTGATTTCTGTTTCCCTGAGGAGGCACGCCTTGACAGACATCAAAGTTCTGGCCAGACTGAGAATATGACTCTGGAACAGATCATTTTACTTATCTGACCTTATACACAAAGCATAAAAATACATATATACATACATAAACAAGTAAATAAGTAATTTTTTTTTTTTTTAAAGTAAGCTACATGCCAAATGTGGAGCTTAAACTCATGATCCTGAAAGTAAGAACTACATGCTCTACTGACTGAGTCAGCCAGGTGCCTCCACAAAAATTTTTAATTAAAAAAAATAAATCAAGGCTGGGGAAAGACCAAAGCAGATTAGACAAGAAATCAATGTTTTCTATAAAGGGCCAGAGAGTAAATATTTTTAGGCTTCTCAGACCACAGAGAGTCTGTCAAATCTTCTTCTTCTTCTTTTTAAAAACACTTTAAAAATGTAAAAACTAGGGGTGCTCAGTTGGTTTAATGTCTGACTCTTGATTTTGGCTCAGGTCATTATCTCAGGGTCATGAGATTGAGCCCCACATTGGGCTCCATGCTCAGTGGGGAGGCTGTCTGTCCCTCTCCCTCCCCCTCTGGCTGCCCCCACTCCCACCCAGCTTGCTTACACACACTATCTATCTAAAATAAATAAATAAAATCTTAAAAAATAAAAAAAAAAAAGTAAAAACTAGCTCTCAGGCAGGCCAAAGGCCAGATCTGACCTGGGACATAATTTGACCTCCAATGTCAGCCTAGTGTTTTAAATTGTTCTCTGCAGAGAAATCAAATTAGACAAAATAAACTCCAAGAAAGAGATGAAATTCAAGAAGGTCCTCATAAGCAGCACTGGGCTGTAGAAGCAGGAAGACAAAAAAGGTGAAGAGGAGCTGTGGTGATGGTCTCACTCTGTAGGGATTATATCACTCTACTATAGATATATGATGTCATAGAAGAATTTCTCTTCCTACCTGAACACAAGAATCTTGTCCCCAAGCTTCACACTTTCCTCAATCAGGTGGAAAAGCAGTACCATCTTGGGAGAGTTCTCTAAGACCCCAGTCTGGTAATTAGTCAAAAGGTCCTTGGCCTGCAAGAGAGAAATGAGGCAGCTTAGAGCACATCCATGCCAGAACATTAGAAATAAAATTCATTCCTCCCAAAGAAGAAGTGTGTGGACAACCTTTATAATTCCCTTCAGAGACCTTGGCAGAACAGTACATTGAGCAACCCCCACCCTTTCCCCACAGAGGATTCATACCATCCCTTCTCAGCAGTGGTTTATGAGCAGACGGATCTGCTTGACTCACCCATTCATACGTGACAATGTTGTTGCCTCGCTCCTGGAAAGGGTTGAAGCCAACCCCCTGTAGGAACTTGCTGTTCGTTGCCTCTCCCACTGAGGAGGCCAAGGTGCTATCCTCCCCCTTGCCTTTTGTTCCCTGTGATGAGCAGCGAGCACTAGTTCCCGCTGAGCCAAGCTCTTCCACATCTAGGTCCTGCTCATTGGCCAGACTCTCCTTCTGAAGGGCTTCATACAGCACATCCGGGTGATTCCAGATCTGAGGTTCAAGTTAAAGGAGAAGTGGCACAGGGCAGAGAACAATCTAAGGGTATTCCAAGAGTCTGGAAATGCACACTCGCTCAAATACACACCTCCCACAGCATACACTGTCACACCAAAAATCAAAGTATCTCCAACCCCCTCATAGCCAAAGAGCCTACACATTCATTTTAACTAACCAACCGTGATTGCCATTTAACACGAGTGCAAGAGTTCCTACCAATGGACATGCCCATATATTTGGTACACAATCAGAAAGGTTGTGTCAAAAGCCTTGCTTTCCTTTTTAAATAAGAATAATGTTCCTGTTTTGCACAGCTACAGCCAACTACTATACGAAACAAGACTAATCTCTCCCTATGGACAAAGGTATCTGACTTACAGATGACCAACCAGAAGTCATTTCAGGGACTATTCCTGGCAGGAGTTGAGAATTCCTGGGGTGCAGGGGGCCGGAGGGGTGGGGGTGGGGGTGGGTAATAGGAAGGGCATGTTGGCACTGTAGTATCCTCAAAGACCATGTCTGCTGTAGCTTCCTGGCCCTGGTCTAGGACTGTGGCTACAAAAAAAAAAAAAACCATTTTGAAATCCCATCTGTCCCCTGACACACACCTTCAGCTGACTTATTAAAGCAGTGGTCAATCGGGAATAATACCCAACAGGTCGGCTGAGAGCTGTCAAAGAAACAGGTCCCTCATTAGGCAACAGGGAGCACATACTAAAGACAAGTCAGGGTTCATCCACCTGTTCATGGAGCTTTGTGCTAAAGATACCTGGGCCCTTCTGTCCCCAAACCATCTCAAGCATTACTAGGATGAAAGAGATCTCAATCTCATTAAACACAGAATCAAACAGAGGGTACCCCCAAAAACTTGTCTAAGCTATATGTATCTTGAATCTTGATTACGTTAGCAGTCAAAATGCCCTATAATGTTCTTCCATTATCCCTTTTTTCCCAAGGGGAAAAAAATCAGTGAGAAAGGATTTCTCAAATTCAGTAAAACAATTTGTACAAATGAATTGCCCAACCGCAAGGAGCACCATTTACATCCTAGGCTATGGGTGCCCCCCCCCCCCCAGGAACCGAGCAGCACACACCACCAGTCTCTCTTTGGGCTCCCCCATGCTCCCATGCAGACAACCAAGGATGGCACCTCTCACTTTATTCTTCCTTTATCAAGGACTCCCAGCAGGAATAACTCCCTTGGGACCATGTGCATCCTTCATCTGTATGTCAGCATTCTCTAAGGTCTCAACATACCTTGCAGCACACACAAAAAGCCTTAAGGGGGTTCAGTCCCAGCCAGCCACTGCTACCACAGTCTCGGAAACGGTCCATGAACTGTGTGTACAAATCTCTCTGTATCTTTGAGAGCCGCACCAGGATCACGTTTTCTTCCTTGGCAGGGAGATGAATCTTCAGCACAGTGTGGCCTCTCCTACAAAGGCAGGGATCAGACCTGTCAAGCCTCTGTGGCCAGGATGGGTCAGTGCAGGGAAACAAGAGAACTCTGCGTTTCTGCCCCACCTCCTCTTGGGGATCTTCACATTCACAGCAGCCTTGCAATAATGAGGATTGGTTTAATGACCATCAGAGGAAACTCATTTTAAGGATAAGAATTAGAGCAAAGAGGACTGGGTGGCAAAGACAGGGAACTTCAGGTTCCTACCCGGATTCAGGGCTATTTCTCTCAGCTTTCTGCACAAATGCCATATTAATAAGGAAAAACAAGGAGACTGCTTTAGACTACCCTAACTATATCTACCAAGATGCTGAAACTGGTGAGGCCATGCTGCTGAGAAGCAGCACTTCTATGCTTCTGCCAAGTCAGCAGAAGGCTAGCTCTCTTTTGCTTCTCAGCAAGTGAGGCAGGTATCTCTAGAAATTTCAAAGATTAACTTCTGAGTGAGGCACTTCTAGGCCAAACTTTCAGAGGACTGAAACAGCAGATATCCATCATTTATGTGCTATTCAGGAAAAGCTATTCACTAAAAGGAAAGTTTTACTATCACCCACTAGAAAGGGACCCTCTTGCTGTAATAGTCCCCCTTTGGGACAGCTCTATGTTCCCATTACACATGATCTCTCGGAGGATTCAGAAGACAGAGCCCTAGGGACAGCTCACCTCTGCACGAACCCCTCCAGAAGGCTGTGCAAGACATGGCTCCGGTAGCGCATCAGGCGGACATCCTGAGGCGTGCTGTCAATACACTGTCCGTTTAGGATGGGGCGCTCAAACATGTTGCTGAACTCCTGCCGGGTGCCGAGGAAGTCTGGGCGCACAAAGTCCACCATGCACCAGTACTCAATGAGGTTGTTCTGCAGGGGGTACCCAGTCAGCACCACCCGACGGCGAGATCGAATGTTCTTCAGGGCCTGTGAGGTGCTGGCCTGGCAGTTTTTGATGCGGTGCCCCTCGTCACAAATCACCACATCAGGGCCAGGGCGGCATAAGGCCTTCTCAAACTCTAGGGAGGGAAGAGGATCCGGAGTCAGAGGGTGAGAGGGCCTGCTCTTAGTCAACAATATGAGAAGTAAGGGTGCACCCTGGAGGAGACAGAAGAAATGAAGGAAGCAGGAAAGCAAGAGTCAGCCCCCATTAGTGAAAGGGAGCCAACCATCCAGGCTCCTGCACATTTGGTGTGACTTGTTAACCTGGACTGATGACTCTTGCCGTAAATACTTCTTTTCCCTCTTTCCTTTTCTTATTTTTTTCTTTTTTTCTGTTAGGCTAAAGGTAAAACACCTTGCCTTCCTAGGGCTTATGCCAACTGAGTGGCAGAGAGCGTGACTTTACAGAGTACCAGACTAGGATTACAGATGAGTCTAGGTGAGACTGATGGGAATCATCCAGACACTGCGGTCAGCCCTCACCCTTGTCAGCGTCGTGAAACCATCTCCAGGCTGGCTGGTGGGGAGTTAGCTAAAGAAAAGAATCTTCCTGGAGTTACCTGCCAGTCACTGCTAAATGGCAAATTCATACCAGCTCTACCACAGAAGGAAACCTAGAACAAACATAATCTACAGATGAAGAGACCTGTAAAATGCAATAGCCTCTGAACCTAAAAAAAACCCTTTTTGTCTCAAATGGGCAAAAACCCCTTAGAAGAGAGAATAGAACTACAACTATGAGAATGGCTTTCACTAAAAAAATGGAGATAAATTCTTTTATAAATTCATAATATTATTAATACTCTGTATGCTAGTGATTTAAATACTGTATAAATATTTTCTTGATGCTATCTCAGAACACCTTTAGGATGAGGCGAGGGGGACCAGCACTCTCCCAACTACTCTGTCAGAGAAACAGAGCCAAATGGGCAGGAGAGTCTCCCTGAGCCAGCCTGTGCATGGCCCACCCAGAATTCCACAGCAGGCAAGGGAAGCAGCAGCTTCTGAGAGCCAGTGGAGGCCACCCCACCTATCTCAGGGACCAGGAATTCTGGCTCATGACAATACAATTCATCGATAATCTTCAAATGTGACTTGGTGCTATTACAAACACTATTTCTTCTTCCTGAAACGCTACCCACTAAGCACTAAGCGCACCCCAGGGACAGGTTCCCACCTCTCCGAAACTCCTGCTGTCGGTCTTCCTCATCCAGATCAATGATGACCGGGTGAGAACGTTTCTTGGTTTTCTTCGATCTACCTGTGGCAAAGGATTTCTTCAGGGTGAGGAGTCTGTACATTTCGTACCCCATCAGCAGCACCCCACCCTCTGACACCCAATCAGCCATCACTTTAGCACGAGCTGCCATTGTCCTGCAAGAGTGAACAGAGAAAAAAATTACTGCTTCCACTGTTCCCCAGAAGAACTGCTCATAATCAGAGCCATGTTGATGTACATGCAATGGCAGCATCGCAATGGTCAGCCAGTTGCCCAAGGACTTTTCTAGTATCCCAGAGATGTTCATGTCACTGAGGATAGACTGGGTCACCAATGACAGCAGAAAAACAGAAATGCAATGGCAGAAGGCAAGCAAAAGCGACAACTCCTGGGATGCATGGGTGGCTCAGTCGATTAAGAGTCTGACTTGATTTTGGCTCAGGTCATGGTTTCAGGGTTGTGAGAGCAAACCCCGTGTTGGGCTCCGTGCTGGGCATGAAGCCTGCTTAAGATTCATTCTCTCCCTCTCCCTCCACACCCACCCACCCACCCCTTCCTGGTCTTGTTAAAAAAAAAGAAAAAAAAGAAGAAGTGACAACTCCCTTGGATATACATGCATGGCTACAATTCTACATTTGAGAGAGAATTTCAAGTTATTCCCATAATAAATACAAGGTAGTAAAAGCAAGGACAATATTCTTCATTTTACCTGCCCGGGCCCTGGTGAGTAAAGAGCCAAGGACAAACCATAAAGGAGAAAGAGCAGCAGAGCCAACATTCAGCATTCAGTGAGTCCCTTCACTCCTAAACAACTAAACCCAGGCTATAATTCATTAACTGCATGTGGACTAACAGTCCTGAAATCCAAGAAACAAGAGCAGGTGATCAGCTACCCAGGGGGCCACTCAGTCTCCTTACTTAGATGTGTGTGAACAAAGATCACAAAAGACAGCCTCTGTAGAAAACAAAGTCTATCTTCTCAATTATCCATGCCAGCAGGGGTGGGGAGAAGAGAACATGGATAGTTGGGTTGAGCCAAGAAATCGCTTTAGAATCTGGGAAATCAAGTTGAATTTATGAAATGAAAAGATAAATAATTTTATTTTGATCTAAAACAAAAGTTTGTACTTTTCAAAGCTTGGAAGTTGTACCATTAAAGTTCAACTGTAGATCAGTGCTGAAAAGACTCTGCTGATTAGGCTTCTAAGAAAGAGAAATATAAAAGATGGACAGTTTCATTTTATCATGTTGAATTTTATTACTGTCCACATGGGAAAAATAGGATGATGTATGCATTTTTAAGGATATAAAGGCATCTTTAAGCAGAATGTAAGGAATTTCCCAGGCTATCTGACTTTACTAAAAAGTCAGTTAGAGAAAAAAATGAGTAACAAGGGGCAGGGGCACATAAAGAAACCAAAAAGAATCTGGGAAGACAGGGTTCATATGCAAATAGACTGCACTGATATCCAGACCCCAGAAAAAAGTCTAAAAGGCAAGGGCAGGGGCGCCTGAGTGGCTCAGTGGGTTAAGCCTCTGCCTTGGCTCAGGTCATGATCTCAGGGTCCTGGGATCAAGCCCCACATCGGGCTGTCTCCTCAGCAGGGCACCTGCTTCCCCCCGCCCTTGCCTCTCTGCCTACTTGTGATCTCTGTGTCAAATAAATACAAAAAATCTTTTAAAAAATTGAAAAAAAAAAACCAACAACAATTTAAAAGGAAAAAAAACCCCACAACAATTTAAAACCAAAGAGCAGAAGGTAGGCCACCTACTTGTGCTCATCATTCAAGATGTGAACTTTGAAGAAGCGAGGCTGGACTTCTTCAGGCTTATTGTCAGCTGGAAGGGCTTCAGGAGCTGGAAGCCACATGTTGAACTCTGCCAGCCAATTCTGAAGAGTATTAACCTGGTAAAAAGCCAAGTCCAGGAAGAGAGTTTTAAGAAACAAGCTCAAAGCTGAGCTCACTGAGCTTTTCAGTACCTAGCAAAGCATTAACCCAGAGTTCCTCAGAGGGCTGACTATATAATGCCTTCCCCAATTCTTACCGGCACAATGGCAAGAACAGTTTTGGCTGGCGTGTGGCGGAAGAGGACATCGATGAAGGATATCACTTGCAAAGTTTTCCCCAGACCCATGCTGTGTGCCAGGATACAACCAAAGCCACTACTGGTCTTAAACCTCTCCAGGGATTCAACCAGGTTATCATACAGGAACCGGATCCCACCAATCTGACAAGGGACAAACACAGGCAATAGTTAAAGGAGCTGGCAAAGACCAGAGCTTTACAGATGCCTCAGTGGCTCAGTTGGTTAAGCAACTGCCTTTGACTCAGGTCATGATCCTGGAGTCTGGGACTGAGTACCACATCTGGCTCCCTGCTCAGCGGGGAGTCTGCTTCTCCCTCTGACCCTCTCCCCTCTCATGCTCTCTCTCTTTCATTCTCTCAAATAAATAAATAGAATCTTAAAAAAAAAAAAAAGACCATGGTTTTAGTTTCATTCATCCTGGAGTTAGTGAGAATTAAATAAATGAGCAGACACCACACCAGACAGTTGTGGATGGCTACGAAGTTTCCCTGTACCCTGCCTAGTCTATTGGCTGGTGACAGTCTTCCTAGAGAAAACAGAAAATCATTCACCTTGTACAATGACAAGTAGTACCAAATTCTTGACAGGGTCTCTCACTCAGTCCCTGGTTGCTTACCTAGCCCATTCCATGAGGAGCAGTTCTTATTAAGAGTTCTTGTGTTGAGTCAACCTCTGTCTTCAAGGAACTTCCACTCACTGGTTTGGTTCAGGGCTCTGGGTCAACACAAACTACTCTGTTCCCTCCTATCAGAAAGTTGCTCAGACTTCTGACTCTTAAATCTCTTCTGGAACTACTTCCAGAATCAAATCAATTCCTAATTAAAGCACTTCCCTCCAGACAGCATCTCAATCAGTCTTGCAGCTCTCACAGAGGAAGCTCAAGATCATTAAACCAAGAGATGTAGCACCTTCTACACAACAGGGCAAACGTAAGGCTTGGCCTTCCCATTCATCAGAAACTGGGGTGCCTGGGTGATTCATTCGTTAAGTGTCTGCCTTTGGCTCAGGTCATGATCCCAGGGCCCTGGGACTGAACCCCGCATAGGGCTCTCTGCTCAGTGTGAAGCCCGCTTTTCCTTCTCCCACTCTCCCTGCTTATGTTCCCTTTCTCTCTGTCAAATAAACAAGTAAAATATTTTTTTAAAAGAAAGGAAGAAAAAAGAAAAAGAGAAATTTGAAACATCAAATTCTAGGAGGAAGGATCAGGCCTTTCCAATTTTCCAATCGAGGCTCTAGGTACCGTACAAGTACTTCACAGGCTGTGATGCTAAAAACCACCAGCAGGTGATGCTCTCAGCAAGGAAGCTGAAAGGAAACAAAGAGGAGCGTCAAGATTTGTGGTACCTGATGAGGTTTCACTGCCCGTGCCAACTGCGGGGCCAGGAAGACATTCTCCTCCTCTGGAGGGTGGTTCAGGTTGACGAGGACCCGCCCCAGAGCATCACGCTGGTTTAAGATGTCATTCACATGGGTGCCACCCTTCTCCTCTTCCTCATCCTCCTCACTGACAGACTCACTGCTGTCCACAATGTGCAGAGTGTCCTCCTCTCCAGAGCTCAGTTCAATAACTTCTGAGACAGCCAACAAAACAGAACAAAAACCCAGGGAGCGGAGATAATTTACTGCTCATCACTAAAGCATTACAGCATGGCAAAAAAGTTACAACTTGTCATCACTTGTAAAGTTTTGAGTTTTATTATTTCCCTCTTCCAGCTTCAAGTTAAGACAAGGGAAAACCCTGCATTTACAAGGAGACTCAGGGACATTTGTCACAGTCAGACCCCAAACCCAATGGGGAAGGACTGATTTCTATTCAGAGGTACAGCCAATTGCTCAGGGTGGGCACTAAGTCGGGAGGAAGTGGAGGCACCTCTGGCTCAACCTTACCATCTCGACTGCTTTTTTCATCCTCACTGCCACTGCTGCTGTCCAAACAAATGACTTCCTGGGCAAGGACCCGAGGAGGCAGTTGGGGACCATCGCTTGCTCTTAAGACAATTTCCTCTAGGGAAGAAAAGATGGAAGGGAATGTCAAAAACCACACTTAGCTCAGACCTAGCTTCCAAATGACTTAACAGCCTTCTTCCTTTGTTGCCCTCAAAAGAACTACCCCCTGAGGAGCAAAGTAGAGGGGTGTCTCAAATATTTCAGTCCCCTTTCAAACTTCCCTTATCTTTACTGGTTCTTTTCTCCTAGCACCCACCTGACCACTAAAAAAGATCCTAATCCCTTGGTATGTTAAGATTCAAAGTTATGAGAGTAAAGATTTAAATCATATCTGAGGAGTATATTAAAAACACACACATGCACTTTTTTTTTTTTTTTTTAAAGTACAGTCCATGCTCAAAGTGGGGCCTGAACTCACAACCCTGAGATTAAGAGTCCCATGCTCTACCCACTAAGCCAGCCAGGACCCCTGAGGGGTACATTTTTACCCATCTTAACCTTTTAGATGTTTCTAATCATGTGCTCCTAAGAAACTAAATGACTAAAAAATATTCTAGACAGGCCACAGTCTCATTTCAGATCCACACTTCTGTGTGTGCCCAAGGCCTCTTCTCCCTACACTTACCGCCACTTTCACTGCTTACCCGGAAGGAACTCCAGGGGAACTGTAGGAATGGGGGCCGCGTAATCCTTCCTCTGTTGCTCCAAGCGTTTCCTTCTTTCCAACTCCTCCTGTTGTGCTGCTTTGGTAACTGGCTCCAACTGATCCTCTCGGAGCAGCTTTCTAAACATTACAAGAGTGAGCACTTGGATTGGCTTGAGATTTAGGCAACGTAATGTCAAGCTAAAGAGTTCACTGCTGACCTCACAGATCTGAGGCATGAGGAAAAGAAGCCCCATCAGTCCCACACATCCATGCAAAAGGTAAGGTTAAAAAAAAAAAAAAAAAAAGTGGGAGGGACTTCCAGGCTCAGGTGATTCTGGGCTAACATTTTTTCATATTATTTAACTTTCTACGACAAGTCCCTGAAAACTCATCTTTGCACACGACAGATCAAGAATAAAACAGAGTAATCTGTGATTTATCAAGCTGAAAAATAGTATTAAAAAATAGAGTTGTTATCTGGGAAAGTAGGATTATAGATGATTCTGCATCTTTATTTCCCAGAGTCTGAGTAAAATTTTTAAGCTATCATTACATTCAAAAACAAAAAAAAGATGAGGGTAGGAGAAGAAAAAGATCTCATTGATCTCCTTTCAATGGGAAAAGAAGGAAGGGCTATGACAGAAGGAAGGGCTGCGGGGGATTTAGACAGTTAAGGAAGCTCACATCTTCCATTCACTTAGCTCAAGGAAAAAACCCTGCTTTGGACCAGAGAGTTTCCTGCCAACTGAAGTTGAGCTCTAAGAAAATGAGAATTCAACTTCTTTGATCTCCTCCTGTTTAGAAACATAAGGGAACGTAAGGGGAAAATAACGGAAAAAACAAGAGCACTCTCTCATACTTGGGCTGCCCCCAGGGTCTCCAAAGAGTAGGAAACTCCCCAGCATAGCCTGAGCGCCCGCCACATTTGCCCCACAATGTCTGACAGCCTGGGGTGGTCTTGAAATGCATCTCCACTATTAATTGGGGCACACAGCTTACACTTTTCTTCTTTGGAAAGGGGACCCTCCTGCTCAAACCAGTGCTGCTAGTGACAGCCTTCAAATGAAGATAATACCTCTCCTCCTTCCCTTCGCCTCTCACCCTGAGCACAACTCACCGTATGTTTCTCCTCATATGGGAAGGCTTCTGAGCTCTCTTCTTTTTGGGGTCCTCGGAGGCTAGGCTCTTGCCTTGGGGGCGCCTAAGCTGCTCTGAAGGCTCAGACTGAGATGAGGTAGTTGAAGTGCACCGCGGTGGCCGCTGCCCATCTTCCTCCAGCTGGGCACATTCAGTGCCACACATGTCTTCCAGGGATGGGTCTGAAAAGACAAGGAGACAGAGGTACAGGGACTAACCGTTACGGGGAGAAAATTGGGTTTTGACGCAGGCACACCTGGGTTCAAATCTCAATTGAACAACTTATTAACTGGTAAGCTAAAGCAAGTGACTTACGGCTCTTTGAATCTCAGTGGACTGATCTATAAAATGAGAACAGTGATGCCTACATTTCAGAGTTGCTATGAGGACTAAATCATGTCTTCATGTATGTGCATGTGCATGTGTGCATGTCTAGAACCAAGCCTGCTCCAGGGCAGGCTCACAACAAATAACAGCCATCACTCTTGCTAAATTTAGCACTCTGATCAGAGTGAGGAAGCTTCATGGCCTCAGAATGCTCTGAAAGAGACAAGAGGTTCCAAGTACAGCTCACACTCACTTGTGTCTCATCTGCCAACAAAGGGAATATTCCTCCTTTTGATGTCTTAAAGTGTTCACTCCTTCAATTCACTGGCCAGTCAATGAGGGCTTACAACATGGCAAACACTGTCCAAGATGCTTCAAGGAATGTTTATATGACTTCCTCCTTGCAAAGAGTTTGTTTTCTAGACATAATAAAGCAAGGTGTGCTAAACACCACAGGAAGGGCAGGTTAACTGATCTAAAGAAGTTAAAAATATAAGACATCATTTTTTGAGCCAGAGATAATTAGCTAAATGCAGAATAATTGCCTTAGGGTCACAGGAATATGAAAGACAATACTTTGTGGTGTCATCACACAAGGAATTACATGAGAAGTGAAATATGCGTGAAGCCTTGAAAAGTGAGAATGTCTAAAAGGTACTGCGCCTTGAGGGAGGGGAGAAAAGGAGGAAATTTCTGGCAGAGGAATGTCATTTGTGGCATGAAACATTGACAACGACTAGGGCTGGCGTAGGAGAGTCCATGTGCATACCTGTCTTCCTCAGTCTGCTGAGCAACATTCTGTTTACAAGATGGGCAGCCTTTGTCAATCACATAGATCATAAGCTTGTCTCCAAATCCACCAGAGCTCCCAGATACAAGAAGTATACAACTAAAAAGTCTTTCCCAAAGGTAAGAGCAATTGAAAGCTAGAACATAAATGCTATAACTGAGATGCGCTGATCAATGCCACTTGGATCTCAGGCAGGAAGGACTCAGGAAGTCTGGGTTTTTGGTGGGATAATTTTTGTTTGTTTTTAACTAAACTTTAAAGATGTGCTTATTTATTTTAGAAAGAGAAAACATGAGTCAGGGCGCAGAGGCAGAGGGAGAGAGACTTTCAAGCAGACTCCACTCTGAGCACGAAGCCCGATGTGGGGCTTGATCCTATGACCCAAGATCACGACCTGAGCTGAAGTCAAGAGCTGGATGCTCCCCCAAGCACACCACCCAGGCACCCTATGCTGTTAACTCAACTTTAAACTTTATTTGGGTTTCACCAGTTTTCCACTAATGTCCTTTTTCTGCGACAGGATTCCATCCAGGATATCATAATTGTATCTAGCTCTCATGCCTCAGTCTCTCTGAACTGTGGCAGTTTCTCTTCTTGTCTTTCACAACCTTGACAGTTTTTTTGAAAAGTACTGGTCAGGTGTTTTGCAGACTGTCCCCTAATTTGAGCATCAGATGTATTCTCATAATGAGAATGGAGTTATGGTTTGTGGGGGAAGAATACTGTAGAAGTAAAGGAAAGGAAAGAAGAAGATGAGAAGGATACTTATCACATCTTATCAGGATACATGCTATCATGTATCATATTACTGGTGTTATTAACCTTAATCACTTGTTTGAAGTGGTGTCTGCCAGATTTTTCCACTATAAAATCACTATTTTCCCCTTTCCATATTTTAGAAGCAAATCACTAAGCCCAGGCACATTCAAGGGAAAGAGAATTAAGCACTATTTCCTGAGAGGGGGCATCAGAGTATTTCTGGACATACATCAAAATACATGCAAATATTTGGGGTGGTAGAGGGCTGTGAGGCTTTGAGAATGCAAATATCCAGTTTCTTAAAATTTACCCACTCATTTTAAATCCATCAGTGGATCTTACCTTGAGAAATTATTACTGTGGTGTTCTAATAGTGGTTTTCTATTTCCCTCTACACGTCAACATTCATTATTTGGAATTCTTCTGTAAGGAAGATCTGTCCCTTCTCCCTCATTTATATATTCAACATTTATTTATAAATAAATCAATATTTATATCAATATATAAATATTTATTTATATCAGTATGGACTCAGGTGCCAATGGGGTAAGAAAAACTGAACACTGTAGGCTTTGGTAAAGGGAGACAGTGTTGCCATAGACTTCAGTGAGTGAACCAGTAAGCCAATGTCCCCAAACAAAAAGACAAGACATATCATGAGTCATCATTGTATGCACCTAATCACCAAAAAATAACATATCATCAGCCAGTGGCAAAGTCACAAAATCATAAGTGTCCCCCCCCCCACAAAAAAATCGCAAGTGTTCCAGATACTCCATCACTGCTTATCTTCTGTGGCTTGGCATATAGCCCCTATTGCCATTGTGGGTTCCTTATGGTCTCTTTTACGTGGATGTCAGGTTCTATAACAGCATGGAGTTGGGAACTAACATTTCCTAAGAGATAACTAAGCATAGAGTTCATTATGGACACAGAAATCAGTCTTCTGGGGTGTTAACACCTGCTGTCTCTTACCTGCTCCTCAATTATAAAAAGGGAGTAACAACTGTCATGCTATTCCTCAGCCTGATAGTTGAGAAGGTGGTTATGTGAGAGAGCCTAGACGATGTACTGGAACTATGTTCGGCACATAGTAAACACCATATAAAACAGCTGCTGCTTTTCCTAGGACTACTCCCATTCCAGCTACAAGGAATGGGTTTGGTTTCTTATCTGGTTTCTTATCTCCTTTCTTATGATAATGGCAAGGTGAATTTTGCTCCCCTCATTCTAAATTTGAGAAACCAAAGCCCTAAAAAGTTTAAAAAAAAGAAAGAAAGAAAGAAATAGCTTGCCTGTGGGTATATAGGAAACAAGCAGGAAAACAGAAGCAGAGAGTTAACAGAATAAGTTTCATGGTCAGGCAATGTCAGGCTAGTGTTGAATCCTGGCTCTGTCACTTACTAGCTCTTTGCTCATGGATTCAACTTTTCTGAGCCACAGTTCCCCACATCTGTAAAATGGGGATGTCAAAAGCTCTTTTAGGGAAAATGTTCTTCTTTAAACCCAGGTCCTGCCACACTCTGTGGAACTTCATACTCCTGACTACACTGAACAGTCCAGGAGCAAACAAAGCAACAGGGCTTAGTCAGCCATGCTGGGGAGCAGTATCTACTTCTGTGGAAAATTCAAGCCTTAACTGTATATCTTACTAAAAGATCAGAAATAAGAAAGCAAAAGGAGATGCAGAAATGATACAACCAGCATTGTTCTCACAAAATGAGTGTTTCTTACAAATACACATTTGCATGTGTGAACACATGTATATACACACACACACAATCCCAGCCACATGAAACTGTAGACCACATCTTCATTCTAAATCGCCACATAAGACTACCACAAACTAGCCACTGCTGCCTCTCCTGCCACTTGCCTTTTAGTTTAGCCCAACACACATAGGAGCATTTAATTACCAGGCCCTGAGGGACGCCTGGGTGGCTCAGTTGGTTGGACTGCCGCCTTCGGCTCAGGTCATGATCCCAGAGTCCTGGGATGGAGTCCCGCATCAGGCTCCCAGCTCCATGGGAAGTCTGCTTCGCTCTCTGACCTTCTCCTAGCTCATGCTTTCTCTCACTGTTTCTCTCTCAAATAAATAAATAAAATCTTTAAAAAAAAATAATTACCAGGCCCTGTACCAAGGCACAATGGAATGGTCCAGATGGGGAAACATGTGAGGTAAGCACCTAACAGCAACAACACTTGGGGAAAGGATACCCAATCCAGTCTTGCCCAAGGGCTGGGTAAGGGGTGCAGGGTGCTTCCTTGCAATAGATGAAACCTGGGTTTAATCTAGTATAATAAGTAGGTACCAGGACGCCTGGGTGGCTCAGTTGGTTAAGCAGCTGCCTTCGGCTCAGGTCATGATTCCAAGGTCCTGGGATCGAGTCCCGCATTGGGCTCCTTGCTCGGCAGGGAGCCTGCCTCTCTCGCTGCCTCTGCCTGCCTCTCTGCCTGCTTGTGTGTACTCTCTCTCTCTATCTCTGGCAAATAAATAAAATCTTTAAAAAAAATAAATAAGTAGGTACCAACTAGTAAAGGGAAAGAAAGAACATTCTAGGCAGATATAGGAACATAAGCAAAAGGAATGGATACTTTAGACAAGGAGGAATAGTTGGGAAAATACAGGCAGTTCAATACTGGCTAAAATTAGGCAAATCAGCAGCAAGAAGGGCCTTCTGACCCAACAACCATTCCCTGTCTCTCCCCAGGAGCCCCTCAACCAAGGCAGACTGAGGTGTAGACTCAAGATCCTTCCTAGATGCTGGCACAGATGTCAACCCCTGTCCCAGGACTACTTCCAAGGCCCTTTCTTCCTAGCCTTCTACATTCTATTGACAACTGTTTGGGCAGGGAGAGGAAGCTAATGTGGCCAATGTAAAATGTGGGGCTGGAGGGGGATAGTGGGTATGGACATGTGTGCACAAATGCACACGCACTCACATCTGAGTACCAGGGGTGATTCACTCTCCTGCAGCAGCAGTGGAAGTAGCTTCCTTGGCCCTCACACTGAGAGACGACTGGAAGTTTTTAGGTATCTACCTAAAACCTAAATCTACCTGCTTTTCGAAGAGCAAAGGGGAACTAGCTAAGAGAGGCACCAAACAAGAAATGTTCGTAAGGGGACAAGGCAATACCACTAACAGAAGCAAGAGATTAAAACATCACAGCCCCTTCTCCGTCACCACAGGATCCACAGCAGGCCTTTTACAAAGGCCTCTCAAAGACACCAAGCATTTGGGGTGACAAGAAGCACTGGGAATGCAACATGAGCCTTGGCTTGTGGACATCTTCCACCCACTGAGAACGTAAGGTGCTTACTGCCTGTGTGTCCAGCCAGACATGAGAACTGAAAGAGAAGCTCCAAGAGAGCTGCAAGTCTGACTGGCTACCTTCCCCTCAAACAGTCCTCTCCTATTTCCACCTGAAGCACCGTAAAAGGAAAGGTCAGCAACTCTGTTTTCCTTAAGAACTACCACCACTGCTTCACGGCCCCCACGCCTCCAAAGAACTAAATTTCCATGGCATTGTCACATAATATTACTGGCACCTCTCTCCTAACTTACAGCCCTCAATTCTTCGCTCCTAAAGGGGAAGGCTATCACATTCTTCCTCCCAAAGGAAGATGTGGCTGGAGAGCAGAGTCCCTAAGAGGGGTCATCTCTTGCTAAATGGCTACTTCCACCAAAACTGCAGCTTGCCCTACACAATTACACTTGAGGCTGGGTTGGCACACTTCAGCTTGGTGTTTTGCTAGGTCCTCTGACCTGGTTCTGATAATGAAATTTGATGTTCTCCTGGCCTGAAGGCCTTTTGTTTCTATTTCACAAGCATATTTATTGAGTAACCACTTGGAGGAACTGTTGGAAGCAAGGTTAGCAAGTAGGCAGAGAGGACAGAGTCAGAGTATACAGGGGAAGATAAAGGGTCTGAACTTGATCTACTGGGTACTGGGAATTTGTTGCCAACTGCTCTACCTCCTTTTTCTGGTTTCTGCCTTGGAGAGTGTGATGTTTCTGGGAGGAGGAAGAAAAGAATCTGATAACCTTTTAGTATTACAGACAAATTCACAATCAAACATTCCAACTTATAAAGTCTAGCCTTGAATTCCTGTCTGACCCAGCGTTGAATGTGGCCCAGTACAGTAGCAATTTTTAAATGATTATAGTATATACAATTCTTACATACACTTAGTTCAGACACAGGTTTCCCCTTTACACAGAGGCTTTAGGTCTAAACCAGCTCCTTACCAACCAGTATTCTTTTAATTAATCTTCAGCTTCTGGATTCAACAACTACTGTTTACTTGTTAAAGGGCTTTAGTTTATAGATGTACTAATATTTCAAGTTTGTTGTCATGTAAGTTAATGTCTTACAAGTGCTTCATTGCTGCTTCATGATGCTTATTATGAACTTTCTGGTTTTTACATAACATTATAATATAGACCACATCTTAAACTATTCTTAAACTATTACTTCAAAATTTCTATAACTAATTCTTCCCCAATTCAAAATGTGACTTTCCATTGCATGCTCTTTTTTATCTTCTGAAAAATGAACCATATGAATTTACAACCTATTATCAAAATCATTAATTTAACTTTCAAAGACAGTCCTCCCCAAAATTCTAGAATATAATCCACCAAACGCCGCTTAAGAAAAAGAGAAAAGGATCAAAAAGGAGGTAGAGACATGTGGCTTAAAAGTAAATGATTATTACCACCCAAATTCAGGATCATAGAATCATATCTGGTCGCAAATACCTCTGAACTTTCCCCTTCACGTGAGCCAGTTGTGCACAGAGTTATATAAACACCAACAAAAACTTACATAAGCTTCTCAGGAATGAGTTATGAACATCATCACGACAAATATGACTAGGCAACGAGGAACAATGCCAAGAAAAATCTCTATGTTTCACTCATTGGGGGTATAAGGTACACTTTCAGGGGCCTCTCTCTTCTTCCCACCCAATCCCAACTATACAAACAAAGCTCAGTGAATTCCAAGTCTTACCACATGGTGCCTGATGTGATGCAAAAGGATGTATACACCACAACTATTATGTGCGTGTGCCAAAACATTACTTGAATCTCAACACACCTTGAGATCTCACTACTGGTTTGCAAAAATACAGGGAAGAAGGACCATGTAGACAGACTGGAGTGGCAAGTCTGGAGATGACGGACACTCTGTTCTGAGGAACGACCAGCAGTGTGATGGAGCAGGCCAGGGACTGCTTACACCTGTGATAGACTACAGGATGGCATGTACCAGAGGTGGAAGTCCAAGTCAAACACAGAAGGACAGCCCCCCTGGGAAGCCAAGAGTGTCAACTGAACCCAAAGCAATTTCAGCAGCAGCCAGTACCTATGGTGGATTTCCAGGCAAACTGAGGCCTTCTTAGCTGAGACACCAAGATGTGGTAAAAGCAGTATTAGAACATCCAGATGGCTGATTTCCAAGCAAAAAACCAGAGGATAATGTATTGATGTATCTGAATCAGCTAACAATGTAATAAAGATAATATCCATGATTTTTAGAAAACAAAAGAATTATGTTAAATTTGTTAAGCAAGACCACAAGGATGCAATCGGCAAAATCTAGAAATGTATGAAACCAGAGTAACAAGTGAATTCTTTTCTTCTGAAATAAATTGCAGGAAAAAAAAAACACCAAAAAGAGGTAGGAAAAACTCAGATTAAAGAGATTTGAAAGACAAATGAACTAAATGTGGGATTTATAGGGATTTTAATGAAATAACAGTAAAAATAATCTTTAAAAGATAATCAGGGATTATCCACACATATTTCATGATATAAGGAATTATTGATTCAAAATACTGAGGTGTGATAATGGTATTGTGTTTATTTTTGTTTTTGCTTTTAGGACTTTAATGCTAGAAGATAGAGTGAAAACACTCTGAAGTTTACAGATAAAAGGTTACAACTTTAAGGATCTAATTCCAAATAATCCAAGGCGGGGAGGAACAAATGAAACCAGACTAGCCTTGTATTTACAACTATTGAAGAGAATACTGGGAATACAGGGTTCATTTTACTACTCTTTTTCTATTTCTTTTGAGATTTTCCAGAATAAAACTTCACGACTGTTTTAATTTTAGAAGTCTTAACAGAAGATAAAATATAATAAGCACGAATCTCTAAACTATTTAGATCCCAACTTTTCCACATTTCTTAATAAATATGCACATATATTGCACCAGTAACCAATGAATACACATCATTTTGTGTTCTGTTTTGGCCACATGTTACATACATATAAATATTTCTTTGACATAGTGACATAGTCCACATAACTCATCATTTTAATGAAAGGTATCAGTGTATCACAGAATGCTTTGTCATTCAGACTATTTCTTAGTTTTTATTTTTATCTATAGTGGCATAAACATCTTTTACAAATTATTTTTCCCTTTAATTTAATTATTTGCGGTACAATCCACTACAGCTGGGAAAATGAGCAAAGAGTTTAAATATTCCAATATTGGTAAACTTTTTCTATAAAAACCCTGATAGTAAATACTTCAGGTTTTGTGGGTCACAGGTCTCTGTTAAAACTACTCAACTTTACCAGAGCAGCTCAAAAGCAGCCATACATAAACATATAAGTGAACAAGAACAGCTGTGTTCCAGCACAATTCTGTTTGCAGAAACAATTCTGAAAAAGAACAAGGGAGGACACACACTTCCTGATTTCAAAACTTACTATGAAGCTACTATAATCAAAACAATGTGGAACAGGCATAAAGACAGCCATATAGACAACTGAAATGGGACAGAGAGCACAGAAATAAACCCTCACATATATGGTCAAAGGATTTTCAACCAGAGTACCAATACCATTCACAGGAAAAGGACAGTCATCTCAGTATGGCAGTGCTGGGAAAGTCAAATACCCACATGCAAAGGAATGAAATTGGACCCTTACTCTATACCATATACAAAAATTAACTAAAAAATGGATCAAAGAGTTCAGAGTTTCAATATAGGATGATGAAAAAGTTTTGGTGATGGATAGTGGTGACAGTTGCAGAACAATGTAAATTTATTTAAGCCACTAAATTCTACACCTTAATATGGCTAAAATAGGGTGCCTAGGTGGCTTAGTCAGTTGTTCATCCTACTCTTGATCTCAGCTCTGGTCTTGATCTCCGGGTCATGAGTTCAAGCCCTGTGTTGGGCTCCACGCTGGGCATAAAGCCTACTTTAAAAATACAAAATTAAAATGGCTAAAATGGTAAATTTTTTAAAAATATTTTTATTTATTTATTTGACAGATCACAAGTAGGCAGAGAGGCAAGCGGGGCAGGGTGGTGGGAAGAGCAGGATCCCCGTTGAGCAGAGAGCCCAATGCAGGGCTCAATCCCAGGACCCTGAGATCATGACCTGAGCTGAAGGAAGCAGCTTAACCCACTAAGCCACCCAGGTGCCCCTAAAATGGTAAATTTTATGTTATACATATTTTAGCACAGTTGGCTTAGTCATTATGCTAAGTTAAAGAAGTCTGACACAAAAGGCCTCATATTGTAAAATAATGTATAAATTCCATTTATAGAAATGTCCAGAACAAGTAAATCTCTACAGACAGAAGTAGTCTAGTCATTGCCAGGGACTGAGAGAGAGGATAACAAGAGTGACTGCTTATGGATAAAGGGGTTTTGGGGTAATGAAAAATGTTCTGAAATTAAAGTGGTGATGATTCAACAACCTTGATATATTAAAAATCATTGAATTATACACTTCAAAATGGTGATTTATACCTCTATACAAATATATACTTTTTTTTTTTTTTAATTTGACAGACAAAGATCACAAGTAGGCAGAGGGCAGAGAGGCAGGCAAAGAGAGAGGGGGAAGCAGGCTCCCTGCTGAGCAGAGAGCCCGATGTGGGGCTCGATCCCAGAATCCTGGGATCATGACCTGAGCCGAAAGCAGGGCTTTAACCCACTGAGCCACCCAGGCGCCCCTATATACATATTTTTAAATGTTGGCTTGGTGCTTCCCCTTCCAGCAAAGGTGGAATAGCTTGAGGCAAACCAATACTTGCACTATGAACAGCTAGAAATATGTTATCAAATTTAAAAATCACCACCACATTGGGGCGCCTGGGTGGCTCAGTCGTTAAGCATCTGCCTTCGGCTCAGGTCATGATCCCAGAGTCCTGGGATCTAGTCCCACACCGGGCTCCCTGCTCTACAGGAAGCCTGCTTCTCCCTCTCCACTCCTTCTGCTTGTGTTCCCTGTCTCGCTCTGTCTTTCTCTGTCAAATAAATAAATAAAATATTTAAAAAAAAAAAAAATCACCACCACAACAAAGTCTTTTGAAGGCTGAAGAGATGCTGAAAGGACCAGAAGTAGAAGGGACAAGATTCCAAGAAAGGGAAATCAAGAAGAGATGAGCCAGCATTCTACTGCCATTCATTCCCCTCTTCCACCAAGTCTGGTTGCCAGAACAAGGTGAGAGTCACCTAAACAGAAGGCTGTTAATAAGAAGCAAAGAAACCAGAAGAACTTTTGACAATTTCATTGGACTAAAATGACAAAACTTGAAGACATGAGGGACCATCAGCCTGGTAAAATGGGAAAGGCAGAACTGAGCCAAAAATTCAGTTTATTTCCATTCAAGTCATTTACTTCATTCTAAAGCTGAGTGAGATGGGAAGTTGAAAAGCTAAGAATAAAACCACTGAAAAGTAGAACTGATGTTTCTGTAATCTTGAGGTGCAGAGAAGATAAGGATTAGAATTTAGGAACCATCAGAGCAGATGGGCCCAGTGAACATCCAGACTCTCAGTTGGAACTTACAGGATGGCCACACTCTAGAAACAGGGGTGTACAAGAAGTAAACAAAATCTCTTAAACTATGATCAGCATTTATTCAGCTTTATCCTGATGGATTAAGGAGAGGAAAAAGAAACCCTCTCTAAAGATACTATCTATAGTCTCTATAAGTTTTTATATATACTGTCCAGCATTCAATGAAAAATTACCAGCTATGCCAGGAGACAAAATCAAATGATCCAAAACTAAGAGGGACAGGCAACAGAACCAGAATCACTGGTGATCTAGATACTACAAAATAAGAAACAACTGATAAAACATGTTAAAAAAAAAAAAAAGAAAGAAAGAAAGAAAAGAAAAGAAATGGAGAAAATAAATGAAAGGATAATGTCACCAGATAATCAGAATATATATTAATCAATTCTCACTGATATGTGAAATTTAAGGGAAAAAAACAGAGGATCATAGGGCAAGAGCAGAAAAAATAGAACAAGATGAAACCAGAGAGGGAGGCAAATCATAAGAGACTCTTAATCACAGGAAACAAACTGAGGGTTGCTGGAGGGGAGGTGGGTGGGAAGATGGGGTTACTGGGCGATAGGTATTAAGGAGGGCACATGATATACTGTGCACTGGGTATTATATAAAACTGATGAATCATGAATCACTGGCCTCTTCCTCTGAAACCAATAATATATGTTAATTAATTGAATTTAAATTTTAAAAATAAATTTTAAAAAAAGGAAAAAGAATCAAAGACATAGTCTAGAAACAATATATATAGTAAGTGGAATCAAGAAGCTCTGTGGATTATAGGTACGATAAACAGAAAAAAACAAAAACAATAAAAAAGAATTCCTCGGGAGATTATATAGCAAAAGTGTTGAAAACTAATAAAGAAAAAAACTGTATAAGCAGTCACGAGTGGGAGAGAACACAATACCTTCAAAGGAGCAACAATAACAATGGATTCTTGAGACCTGAAGATACTAGAAGATGATGGAAAGTTTCTAAGCTTTTTTAAAAAAAATAACTGGCAACCTAGAATTTTGTACCAACTAACATCACTCAAAAACAAGGGCAAAATAAAGCAACTTTCAGACAAACAACACACAGATTAAATTTGTTGCCAAGAAACATACCCAAAAACAAATACCAAAGACAGAAAGAAAATTATCTCAGACAAAAGAGGGAAGGAGGGAATGAAAAACAACAAAAAGGGAAGTGCTCCTAACCATTTCTAACTGGCACTGCTTGATTTGATGTTTGGTCAAATAAACTCCTAAAAATTAAAAAGAACAACGAAAGATCTATGTGTGGAAAATATAAGTACTGACTAGAGAAAAACATGTTGTGGCACTTAAAATATGTAGAATTAAAATAAGGATATATAACATAAAATGCAGGAAAGAGGTAAACATTTAAAATGTTCTAAGGATGGGCATCTGCATGGCACAGTTGGTCATTGTCTGACTCTTGGGTTTTGGCTCAGGTTGTGATCTCAGGGTGATGAGACAGAGCCCCAAAACAGGCTCCACAGAGTCTGCTTAAGATTCTGGTTAAGCACAGAGTCTGCTTAAGATTCTCTCTCCCTCTCCCTCCCTGGGTGGCTCAGTGGGTGGGGCCTCTACCTTTGGCTCAGGTCATGGTCCCTGGGTCCTGGGATCAAGCCCCACATCGGGCTCTCTGCTCAGCAGGGAGCCTGCTTCCTCCTTTCTCTTTCTCTGCCTGACTGTCTGCCTGATTGTGATCTCTGTCAAGTAAATAATAAAAACTTTTTAAAAATAAATAAATACATACATACATACATACAAAGATGATAAATTTTAACACAACTATATCAATAATTACATTAAATACAAATCAACTAAAGGTTCCAATCAGAAGACTAAAACTGTTAGACTGGATTGAAAAAAGCAAAACCCAACTAAGCGGTGCTATCATGAAAAAAAAATAACAGGAAAAAAGTGGAAAGAGAATAGAAAAAAAAGTTGAAAAAAGATGTTAAGAAATGCTAACCAAAAGCTAACATATCTATACGAATATCAGGTGAAAGAGACATTAGGGTAAGAAGCATAATAGAAATAAAAAGGGATGTTTCATAATGACAAAAGGTCAACATACAAAAAAGACATAGCAGTATCAAATTTATATGTACACAATACCTTAGTCTCAAAATACATCAAAACTGAAAGATAAACAGAAATCTATAATCATGAGAGACTAACATGCCTCTTTCAAGAATAAAATACAACAGACAAAAATACCAATAAGGCCATACAAGAACTGAATGAAACAATTAACAAACCTGAATTAACAAACATATTTAGAACACTTCACTAGACAATAACAAAACACACATTCTTTTCAACAGCTTATGTAGGCATCATTTATCAAAACTGCCCTTTACTGCACCATAAAGCAAACATCAACAAATTTCATGAAATGAAATTTCATGTGAAATCATTCAGAGTATGTATATGGCCACAGTGAGAGCAAAACAAAGATACTAGAAGTCTAGCAATGCTAGGGAAACAGCAATGTCAGGGAAACTGGAGAATGCTAGACTTGCCAAAGTTGAAAGTTCTCATTAACATCTTACATAACACCTCTACCATCCAGCTGAGACAAAAGAAAGGCGGTCCCTAGGAGTAAGAACCTCTCTAGAGTGAGACCTATATTACATCCTCCTTAACAAAGCCTAAAACCAAGCCCTGACATGGTCTGCAAGAATTTAGAGATTGAGTCCTACCAAATTAGATTGGTAAACACCTTGGGCTTTTCACAGACTGGTACTGAAATGGCACAAAACCAAGGCTTCACAAGTTCAAGGGAATCAATCAGTAACTGAAATGCCTGCTAAACTTAAAATGAACACTTTTTAGAGGAAGATAACAGAATGCAGAGCCTCTACAATATATTGTGTGCAAAGACCATTTTATTTAATCAAAAGTCACCAGATATGCAAAGAAAAGATATGCAAAGGAAAAATATCCATAGTCAAGAAAAATTCAATCAAAGGATCTGTTAAGATCCTTTGTTATGATCTCAGAAATATTTAAAGTAGTGTTTCATAGACCTGTTCAGACAAAAGGCCTCCTAAAGATTTTGCAGACATGCCTAGCAGATCTTCTTTGTTAAAAAACAAAACTTAGGGCACCTGGGTGGGTTGGTGGGTTAAGCTGCTGCCTTCGGCTCAGGTCATGATCTCAGGGTCCTGGGATCAAGTCCCGCATCAGGCTCTCTGCTCAGCAGGGAGCCTGCTTCCTCCTCTCTCTCTCTGCCTGCGTCTCTGCCTACTTGTGATCTCTCTCTCTCTGTCAAATAAATAAATAAATAAATAAAAATTTAAAAAAAAAAAAAAAAAACTTAGGGGCGCCTGGGTGGCTCAGTGGGTTAGGCCTCTGCCTTCAGCTCAGGTCATGACCCCAGGGTCCTGGGATCAAGCCCCACATCAGGCTCTCTGCTCAGCGGGGAGCCCGCATCCCCCTCTTTCTCTGCTTGCCTCTCTGCCTACTTGTGATCTCTATCTGTCAAATAAATTAAAAAAATAAAATCTTAAAAAAAAAACCAACTCAGAACAATATTAGAGTATTACCTTATATCAGCCTCCTTGGAAGGCCAACCAGAAAAGAAATTATCTTGAAGAGATTTGTGAGTATAGCTTTTGTCTAATGAAGTGGGTTTTATACTGATACACAAGTTTATAAAGGAAATGTATGAGCCTGAAATGGAGGAGATATAAGCAATACAAAATAAAAAAAGAGTTTGGACCCTCAAACTTCTAGAGGCAGTCAGCAAGCTGGGGTTCAATTATAATATGTTACTTTTTGTAAAATGAAAGGATTATTCAGAAGACAGAACAAAGATTCTAGAGGATAACACCAAAAGCCCTGGAGAAATACTGAGTTCTAATCAAAGAACTAGCAAAATGTGCTCACCTAGGAATTTTAGAACTACTATAGATCAGTGACTGCTGTGTGCCTCATTCCCTTCCCTCTCCCCTACTTTCTCTGCCCCATCTTTTGAATAAGAGTATCTACCTTATCCCCATAACATCTTACATTGGTGGAGACAGAAAACTGGTCTCTTTAGTTCATAAAAGTCTTCAGATAAGAGAAACTGTACTTAAGGAGTGAACTCAAGAAAACTACAACTGAAAGTCACATTCACACATAGATCTGAGTTAGAGGACCAGACCTTGGGCTATAAGCTGATGCTGGACTGGGATGAAATTTTGGAGGTCTTGAGGAAAGGGCGCAGTGTATTTTACATGTGGGATGATGTGAATTACTGTGGCCAGAGGGTAGAATGTGGCAGACAGTGTTTTCCAAATATGAATGTACCAGTATCTTTTATTCCAATGCTTTCCTATAGTCTGACCTTGATCCATCTCCTATTGAGAAGCAGATTCTAATTTTTTTCTTCTGAATCTGGGTGCACTTAGACTTAGTTATAACCAAAGAATAACACAGAAGTGACACTGTAACTTCCAAGGCTAGCATAAAAGGCAATGTAGCCTCCACCCTGTTTGTTATTTAACCCTGGCCACTATCTGCTGCAACTGAGATTGAGGAGTCTAAAAATTTTTTATGAAAATGCAAAGATCCTAAAGTAATCAAAATAACTTTTTAAGACAACAACGAGGGGCACCTGGGTGGCTCCATGAAGCTCAGAAGGGCTCTGCCTTCGGATCGGGTCATGATCCCAGGGGCCTGGGATCAAGCCCCTCGTTGGGCTGTCTGCTCGGCAGGGAGCCTGCTTCCTCCTCTGTCCCTCTGCCTGCCTATCTGCCTACTTGGGATTTCTGTCAAATAAATAAATAAAATCTTAAAAAAAAAAAAAAAAAAAAAAAGACAGGGGTGCCTGGGTGGCTGGCTCAGTGGGTTAAGCCGCTGCCTTCGGCTCAGGTCATGATCTCAGGGTCCTGGGATCGAGTCCCACATCGGGCTCTCTGCTCAGAAGGGAGCCTGCTTCCCTTCCTCTCTCTCTGCCTGCCTCTCTGCCTACTTGTGATCTCTCTCTGTCAAATAAATAAATAAAAATATATAAAAAAAAAAGGCAACAACGAAGTTGGAATTCTTGTACTACCTGATTCAAATGACAATAATGATGATTTTGAGTAAGAATACAGTTATTAATGTAATACAGTCCAGAATTAGACTGCACATTTATAGTCAACTGATTCTTTACAAAGGTACCAAAGTAATCCAATGGAGAAAATTTTTCCAGCACACCTTCTGCAATGGATACAATTCTTACCCTATTCCATGTCATACAGAAACAACAATTCAAAATGGATCAAGGCCTAAACATAAAAGCTTAAACTATAAAACTTCTAGTAGAAAATAGATGCAACTTTAGGTTATATAAAGATTTTTTTTTTTAAGAGTTTATTTCTTTACTTGACAGAGATCACAAGTAGGCAGAGAGGCAGGCAGATTGAGAGGGGGAAGCAGGCTCCCTGCCGAACAGAGAGCCTGATGCGGAGCTAGATCCCAGAACCCCGGGACCATGACCTGAGCTGAAGGCAGAGGCTTTAACACACTAAGCCACCCAGGTGCTCCAAGTAAAGATTTCTTAAGCAGGACACAAAAAGCTTGAACCACGAGGGAAAAACCTGATAAAGTGTGCTTCATCCAAATTAAAAACTTCAAAACGTATCCTTAAAAGAAAAATGACAAGTCACAGTCTTATAGTCTCGTAGAAAACATTAACTCTGTGTGTGTGTATACCTGATAAAAGACTTGTATCTAGAATATATTCTCTCAGGGTGCCTGGATTGCTCAGTTGTTAAGCAACTGCCTTCAGCTCAGGTCATGATCCCAGGGTCCTCGGATTAAGCCTCACATCAGAGTCCCTGCTCAGCAGAAACCCTGCTTCTCCTTCTCCCACTGCCCCTGCTTGTATTCCCTCTCTGTCTGTCAAGTTAAAAAAAAAAAAAAAAAAAATCTTTAGAGAGAGTACCTGTGTGTGTTGGGGCTGGAGGGGAAGGGTGCAGAGGGAGAGGGAGAGAGAGCATCTCAAGCAGACTGCACTGAGCAGAGGCCAATACAGTGCTTGATCTTACGACCCTGAGTCATGACCCAAGCTGAAATCAAGAGTCATATACTTAATCAACTAAGCCACCCAGACACCCTAGAAAATATTCCTTAAAAACTCTACAACTCAGTAAGATGACAAACAACCCAGTAAGAAAAGCAAAAGAGAACAGATATTCCACAAAAGAGGTGAAATGCACATTTAAATTACAATCAGATGCCACTTGATAATCACTAGAATGGCTAAAAGTAATAATACTGGCTGATATGCTTACTTTGGCAGCACATATAATAATAATGACTGAAAGGGGACTTCAACTACTTCCATTTTGACCTCAAAATTTCTAACTGATTAAGTTCTTCTTTCCAGCTTATCTCTTACCTAAGGCAAAAGACCCTGCAGGTAAATGCACTCCATGATGGGAACCAAAACCACCACACTTCAAGCAATAAAGATTATACTGAGCCAGCAAGAGCTCTGGCAGTGATTGACCCCAAGACAATGACTGATTTGACCTTCACTGCCCACCTGCACATACTCACTAACCTTTGTCCCATATTTTCCTTATATAAACCTGGAAGTATTTTCAGCACTTTGGAGACCGCTTTGGGATGCTAGTCTACTATCTACCCCATGTTGGCATGACTAAAATAAAGTCCTTTCTTGTTTCACCACAGTTAGTCTCTCTGCCTTTAGATTTTGTCAGCAGCAAGTGGCAAACCTGCTCTGTTTGGGACCCCGGAGCCAGGTGCTCTTGCACCCCTACCCTTGGTTACATGACCATACAACATGCTTGCAAGGATATGAAGCACCTGGAATTCTCACATACTACTGGCAGGAGTGTGAAGTGGTGCAATCACTTTGGAAAAACATTCTGGCATTTTCTAATAAAGTTATACATGCCACAGCAATTCATATCTTAGTATTTTATCCAAGGGAAACTGAAAACTTACCTCTAATTATTAGAAACCAAGTCAGCTTCACAGAATTGTTCAGAACAGGTTTACTCATTAGATTAAACGTCTATCAACAGGTGAATGGATAAACAAGTTGTATTCAACTTTTTGCAGTTGGAATACTACTCAACAATAAAAACGAACAAACTAGGCACATGTGCAACAAGAGATGAATCTCACAGACACCATGCTGAGCAAGAAGCTAAGCAAAAAGAATATGTACTGAATAATCCATGTATATGAAATTCTATAACAGGCAAAGCCAATCTATAATGACAGAAATGAGTTCAAAGTGGTTGCCCAGAAAACTGACTACAAAAGGGCATGAGAACTTTCTGGAAAAATGGGTATTTTCTGTATCTTGATCAGGGCAATCATATTTGTCAACAGTCATCAATCTATACAAAGAAGATATGAATTTTACTATATATAAACTGTATAGTAAAACTGATTTTTTAACAATATTTTATCTATTTATTGGAGAGAAAGCGTGCGCACATGCGCACACGAGCTAGCATGAGTGGGGCAGGGGCAGCAGGAGATGGAGAACCAAACTCCGTGCTCAGTAGAGAGCCTTATGTGCAGCTGGATCTCAGGGTCCTGGGATCAACCTGAGGTGAAGGCAGACACTTAACTGAGCCACCCGGGCACACTTAACACTGATTTTTTAAAAATTTGTGATTGGGACGCCTGGGTGGCTAAGTGGGTTAAGCCTCTGCCTTCTGCTCAGGTCATGATCTCAGGGTCCTGGGATAGGGTCCCACATCGGGCTCTCTGCTCAGCAGGGAGCCTGCTTCCCTCTCACTCTCTCTCTCTGCCTGCCTCTCTGCCAACTTGTGATCTCTGTCTGTCAAATAAATAAATAAAAATCTTTTAAAAAAAAATTGTGAGGGTGCCTGGGTGGCTCAGTGGGTTAAGGCCTCTGTCTTTGGCTCAAGTCATGATCCCAGGGTCCTGGGATGGAGCCCCACATGGGGCTCTCTTCTCAGCAGGGAGTCTGCTTCCTCCTCTCTCTCTGCCTGTCTCTCTGCCTACTTGTATCTCTGTCAAATAAATAAAATCTTTTTAAAAAATTGCAATATTGCTAAAGTTATACTTAAAGGTAAATCCACAGCCTAAAATCAGTGTCAAAAAATAATAGTGAAAACCAATGTTGTGGGCGCCTGGGTGGCTCAGTTGGGTTAAGCCACTGCCTTCGGCTCTGGTCATGATCTCAGGGTCCTGGGATCGAGGCCCGCATCAGGCTCTCTGCTCAGCAGAGAGCTTGCTTCCCTCTCTCTCTGCCTGCCTCTCCATCTACTTGTGATTTCTCTCTGTCAAATAAATAAATAAAATCTTTAAAAAAAAAAAAAAAACCAATGTTGTAAATTTTCTTCTCAAAAATTAGAAAAAGAAGAGGAAATTAAACCTAAAGAAAGTAGTAGGAAGAAAACAATAAATATAAGATCAGATGGGGTGCCTGGGCGGCTCAGTCAATTAAGCATCCAACCCTTGATCTCAGCACAGGTCTTGATCTCAGGGTTCTGAGTTCAAGCCCGACACTGGGCTCCACAATGGGTATGAAGCTGACTTTAAAAACAAAACAAAACAAAACAAAAACAACAACAAAAAACGGTAAGAGCAAATGGATGAAATAGAGAAAAACTACTTTAAGAGAAAAACAAAACCAAAAGTTCATTCTTTGAAAAGAAAAGCATAATGCTACACCCTCAGAGAGCCCCACCCCCACTCCACCACCCAGGCTAAAGTAGACCCTTCCTCCCTATCCCTGGGGCTCTTTCCCTCCCTTGGTCTACATGGTTCTTATCAAAATCTGAAGTTATTTTAATAATTTGATTCAACTCTTAATATCTGTCTCTCCTTCTGGACTGTAGACCCTTTAGGGCAAGGATTCTGTCCATCTCATTCACCACTGTATCTCTAAAGCCAAACTTAAAATGCCTGCTACCTAAGAGAGGCTCAAAAAATTGTCTTGAATTTTTTTTTAATGAGCTTGTTTTTTATAAAAGTTGCTATTAGAGGGGCACCTGGGTGGCTCAGGCAACCCAGTCTTGATTTGGGCTCTGGTCATTACCTCAGGGTCGAGGGATCAAGTCCCATGGCAGGCTCCACACAGTGGGGAGAGGTCGGCTTCCACCTTTTCCCTCTCCCTCTGTCCCTCCCTCCATTCACATGCATGCACACAATCTCTCTCTTTAAAATAAATTTAAAAATGAATCTTTAAAAAATTACTAGAGAAAAATATGTATGAATTAAAAAATCTACCAGCAATAAAAAAGAGTATACCAGATCTTATTAAATATGTTTACTTATCATATGTAGGCACACATTGATAGTTCTCTGGGATCAAGAGTTCTCTGACTGTACTGTACAAATGTCATGGTAAGCCAATATATTTGCCAACAGGCCTAAAAAAGTTTAAAACTCATGCAAGCCAAAATGCGATTCACATTCAAAATAGTCATGGAAGTCAGAATGAGTGAAAAAAAATTATCATCATACTTGTTCCTTGGAAGAATAAATCTTCACAGTATTAATACTAAGGAGCATTAGCAGATCCTAAATTAAACACATTTTTAACAAGGGAACCAATACCATGAAACAACCTAATACTTATGAAGAAAAGAAATGGCCAGACTTCCCACTGGGCTCTCACAGGGGAGGAGAACGAATGCAAAACATTTTCAGACACCAGGGTTGCACAAGCTTTCTCAACCTCAGCACTGTCGACATTTTAGACTGGATAATGCTTTGTTATAGAAGACTGCCCTGTGCATTGTGGGGACCTTCAGCAGCATCCCCAGCCAGGTTCATTGTCACATCTTCCCAGCTGTGACCACCAAGAATATCTCCAGACATTGCCAAATGTCCCCTTGGGAACAAAACCAATCCCTGATGAGAACCACTGTTTTTAGCACAATCAAGACAAAAACTATAAAGAAACATTCACTTGTAAACACAACTACACATATTTTCAACCAATCTGAAATTCTAGCCCTGTGTTGCAGACCAATTTAATTTTGATTCTACTCAGCATCATGATGATTTCTGGCCACCTCTGCAACCAAAGGTAAGAATTACAGGGCTCTCAGCAAAACAGGAAAGCAGGAACCTCTGAGCAAAAGGTGGAAAAGAAGACAGACTAAGGCTGTTACCTTGAAAGAGTCTAGCCTAATTTGTGAATAATATTTAAGGAGTTATGAGAAAATGTAAAGCAAATGCCTAGCTCTACTAAAAAGTCTTATAGACAAGGTAATATCTAAAATAATTTCATGAAATAAAAATTTAAAAATCCAAATAAAACAAAAGAGGATGATGAAAACCACATTTCAATCTTTAAAATATGCCTCTCCTATGTCCTCTTTCTTTTTCACCCATGAAAGAAATGACTCTCAAACAATGGAGGGGCACCTGGGTGGCTCAGTCGTTAAGCATCTGCCTTCAGCTCAAGTCATGATCCCAGGGTCCTGGGATAGAGCCCCACATCTGGCTCCCTGCTCTGCGGGAGGCCTGCTTCTCCCCCCTCTACTCCCTCTGCTTATGTTCTCTCTCTCGCTGTGTCTCTGTCAAATAAATAAATAAAATCTTTAAAAAAAAATGGAAAAGCTTAAACTACAATAAAATTACAGATTTTTTTTTTACAACAAAGAACACTATGGGGCGCCTGAGTGGCTCAGTGGGTTAAGCCGCTGCCTTCCGCTCAGGTCATGATCTTAGGGTCCTGGGATCGATGCCCGCATCGGGCTCTCTGCTCAGCAGGGAGCCTGCTTCCTCATCTCTCTCTGCCTGCCTCTCTGCCTGCTTGTGATCTCTCTCTGTCAAATAAATAAAATCTTTAAAAAAAAAAAAAAAGAACACTATGAATGATGTTGAGATAAACCATAGGCTAGATGCTATTTACAATATAAATAACAAAGGTTTAGTATATATCCAGAATATAACAAAGAACAGTTTAATTCTGAAAAATTTCATTACCTCTAGTAGTCAAAACTGAAATCATTACTTCAGAAATTTACGCTGGTTCTTGAAGTATTTCCCCACTTTCTCCAACTTTATTATTCCATCAGCCATGAGAAAACATCCACTAATTCTGTCTCTCCTTAAGTCTTCAAGCTAAACACAAATGCTCAATCACACACTCAGCCTGATTTATACCATCCTGCCATCCCCCAGAATTCTGGAACCAACCCCACACCTAGCCATCAGAACACATTAAGGAAAAGAAACCCCAGTGCCCAGGGTGTGAAGGTGTAGAAAGAGCTGAAGCCTATCTAAAACCAGCTGTAGCCCATCTAAGAGCAAAAGCTGAGCCAAGGCACCTGGTGACTGAAGCACCTAGCCACCTAAGACCAGCTGCCTGGGGTGGGAGATTGGGGGAGAGGGGTTCTTCCTTCCAGACTCTGCTAAAGGCCTCAAGTGATAATAGACTGGCTACTCTTTCCTCAAAATTTTACTTCCAAAGGTCTCTTCATCTCTCCAGTAAAAAGGAACAGGCTAGGGATCTTAACGGGAAGACAAGCAATGGAATGTTTCCTTGCTTGTTTCCCAAAGTATGAGTGATTCAAACAAGGGAGAAATAAAAATAGAATTAAATACTCAAGCTTAAATTATTCCTGGTAACTTCGGAATCACTAAAGGGTCAGTGCTTCCTCCACCTGCCATTCAGCACTACAAAGAATAAGGTGGTTCCGGAAGCTGCAGCTGCTTGATGTTATATAACCAGAAAGAGGTGTCAGAACTGGAGCTGGTTCAAGGGCCATGTCAGTCCATGCTGGGCTTCCTCCTCTTCATCGAGACTCCCAACTGGCAAGACTTTCTCAAGGAGGCTAGAAAGCAATCTCCTGGCATTCCCATTGAGCCTGAGAGCTGAGATTTAGAGGGGCAAACAGGATCTCTGCTTTCCCAAAGTAGGGATTTTAAAAGAAGAATGAAGAGAACAAGCCTAGTTCCTCCCTCTGGAACTCAGCTGGTAAAGCCCCACACCCATTCCCCCACCTGGAAATCCACTTTTAAATGGTGCCAGAAGCACAGAAGAACATATTAATCTTTCCGTAACATGCAAACTCCGCCAAACCCCCTTAAGGGTGTCCACAACAAGCAAGAGGAAACTAGGATGGCATAAGTGCTGCCTCTTTTTTTTTTTTAATATTTTTATTTATTTATATGAGAGAGAGAATGAGAGAGAGAGCATGAGAAGGGGGAGGCTCAGAGGGGAAGCAGACTCCCTGCTGAGCAGGGAGCCTGATTCCGGACTCAATCCCGGGACTCCAGGATCATGACCTGAGCCGAAGGCAGTCGCTTAACCAACTGAGCCACCCAGTAGCCCCAAGTGCTGCCTCTTTCAAGAGGGAATGAGCAAAGAGAAATAAATATCAACAGCTCATTTCGTTTCTTTTGAGAGGGCTTGGGTACACCCACTAAGGTGATAATCCTCCAAAATCTGTTCTTACACCTGTTAACCAAAAATGAAGAAGACAGTAAAACTGGTCCAATGGACAAACAAAAGCATGCTAGTAACCTGTATGGGGAGGCGGGGTAATCAACAGAACTCTTTTTACTATTCCATTCTACTGATGAACACGCTGAAGCACTGAAGCTACAAACCACAAAAAAAACAAAACCACAAAACTCCCAGAAGGATTCATTAGTTGAGAAGAGGCTGTGAACAAAGACTGGAGCTTCACAAACACAGAGTCCATCAGACTTCACAACAGACATCATGGTGAGAAAGCACAGGAGGAAAAAGAAGATACCTTCATAAAATGGGAACCCAGCTACAGCACATGATTTTCTTACAAAACGCATTCACGTGTAACTGAAACATTTAAATGATCCCTTCAAACTCTTAATGATCAGAATTTCTGATCTGAGAGCTGAGAACAGGGTAGGTTGAGGAGCAGATGCTGTGGAGGGCAGGGCCAATCACCAGTCCCCGCTGCCCAGTCTCAAGAGAGCATCACTGAAAGTCACACCTTGGCAAAACAGTAAACTAGTGCACACCACAGACCTTCGGAACAGTCTTGTTGGTTGCAACCTTAAATGTTAACTCCATGAATGCAAAAGGCTAGAGAGTAACTCTGGTCAGAGAAAGACAGGTAAGACCCTTTCTGACCAATCATTTTAAAAAATAAAACAACAGGAGCGCCTGGGTGGCTCAGTAGGTTGAAGCCTCTGCCTTCGGCTCAGGTCATGATCCCAGGATCCTGGGATCGAGCCCCGCATCGGGCTATCTGCTCAGTGGGAAGCCTGCTTTTCTTCCTCTCTCTCTCTGCCTGCCTCTCTGCCTATTTGTGATCTCTGTCAAATAAATTTTTTTAAAAAAGTTAAAAAAAAAAAAAAGTTTTCTGTGGGGCTGTAGAAAATGCAAAGAAAATGTGTACTTAGCCAGAAGCACACTGCAGTCTTGCTTCCTGATGGGTGAAGGGGACAATTAAAAATAAAAAGAAAGGCTAAGAACGGAAGTACAAAGTCTCTATAGTGAAAGAACATTCCACAGTGGCTCTCCCAGCACCTTGCACCCCACAGAGTAGCAACTCTTTAGAGCTCCACCATACCCAGTCACTCTCAAGGGAAAAAAGGCTCATCCTTCCTTCTCTCCTCTTCTCTCCTCAAATGTAGTCATGAGTTCTGTGCCTGAAGAAGGTACCTAACTATCCTTCTCCTCTTCTCTCCACACCACTGTACTACCTGGTTGGGTTCCTGCTCTAGCCTCCAGAGTCTCCCTGCCTCCTGACTGCTCCCTGCCAACCTCAACCCACACTGCAGAAAAGAGTGAGTTTTCTGAATCTGCTCCAGTCAGTCTCTAACCACCAGGATCTTCTAAAAACACTTTAAAATTGTTCCCTGTGCCCTTCAGATAAAATCTGAAATCCATCAGGCCTTTCCTGATTGCTGCCTTCTCTCTGACCACCAAGTACCTCCCTCCACCCACAACCCTCCGTTCCATGCTCTTTAGTCTCCAAAGCAGGATGCTGTGTCCCTCCTTTCCCCATCTCCTTATCTAACAAGTACATGTTAGATTCTAACTTACTTCTAACCGATACTCTCTTTCAGGTGTCTGCCTAAAGGTTAGCCTCTTGAAAGCGTTCCTAGATTTCTTCCTTTTTATTTTTACTTCAGTGTGTGCCCAGCACTGCTAGGCTTCAGTGCCTGTCAATACTACCTGTGGAGAAAAGGTTAATAACTGCTGCTTTCTCTCTTGGTACGCTGTTTGGGGAATTTTATGTGAAACTAGCATATCCTGCTTCTATACTCTGAACAGGACCGAAGACTACTTTAAGACTTCAGAAGACAATTCAGGAAATACTTAAAGAACTTCCCTTCAGGAAGGTTGCTGGGAAGTCTGAAGTCAGGACAGACAAAGCAGTTGGTGAATGGCTGTGGGCCCAGCACCAGGTCTGTGGTGAGCCCTGTGAGATATAGACCCAACACACTGTACCCAGTCATGCCCGAGGGCATACAATAACTGCTCCAAGTCACCAGCCCTGCTCTCAGAGCACTGGGGCTCACTCGACCAGTAAGGCTTGTTATCAGTTAGATTTATTCATGTCACAAATACAAGAAACATGGCAGTGACTGGGTGGCTCAGTCAGTTAAGTGTCAGACTCTTAGTCTCGGCTGAGATCTTGATCTCAGTTGAGTCTGGGCCTGGCATGGACTCCGTGCCAGGCATGGAGTCTCCATACATACATACACATGTACATACCACTAACTTACTCAGTCCTCAAAACAGCCCTTTTAAGTAGATAATGCTACAATTATTCCCATTTTACAGAAAGAAAACTTGCTCAAAAAGGTCTAAGTAGTAAAGAGAGGGTTTGAACTGAAGTGGCTGATCTGTCTCCAGAGCTCTCATTCTTGGCCACCACTCTGCATAATTTCTCCTCTACTCCCATTTCCCTTCATGGAAATTATGTGGAAGGAAAACAGAGTTTAGAGACAGAGCTACATATGTACTGTGCCTCAGTTTACAATGAAAGGTACAAGAAAATGCAATGCAGCATGCCGGGTCAATTAGATAATCATATTTGGGGAAGAGAGGGATGAACCTTGACCCCAACCACATACCATACAAAAATCAGTTCATGATGGATCACTGACCTAAATGTGAAGGTAAAACATTTAAAGCTTCTCGAAAATAGGAGAATATCTTTATGACCTTGGGGTAGCCCTAAAGCACTAAACATAAAGGGAAAAATAAATTCAATTTCATTATAATTAAAATATCTACTCATCAAAAATACAATTTTAAAAAGGAGCATAAAAACTGCCCGAAAAAGAAAACACAAGAGGGTAAAAAATCAAGCAATACAGAAGGGAAAGATGGGTATTTATGTGTACCCAATAAGGTTCATATCCAGATACGAAGAATTTCTATAAATCAATAAGAAATAGATGAAAGGGAAGAAAAGTGCTCCAAAAAATGTGTTCAGACACTTTACAAAAGTGAAAACGGTCATAAGCATATGGAAAAAGGCCAAGAACTTAAGTAATCAGAGAAATGCAAATTAAACCTATAATCAGAAGCTCCCACTCCCTGGATTACTGGGAAGGAGGGCTAAAGGTCCTTCAAAGTCACTCTGAACAACTGCGTCAGTATCTGACATGCTTTCCTGATGCAGATTACAAAACAATCTTCTGCCCCCAGCACACCCAAACTCTGCCCCTTTGTGTCTTTAAGCCTAGCATGCAGAAAAGGAGGACAGGAAATTGAATCAAAATTGACACTACTTCATTTCTAAGAAGAAATCACCCTATCGTTCTCTGACTGACTTATTTCACTCAGCGTAATACACTCTAGCTCCATCCACATCACTCTAAGTGGTAAGTTTCATTCTTTTTGATGGCTAATATTCCATTGTGTGTGCATGTGCGCATATGAACACACACACACACACACACACACACCCCTTCTTTATTATCAACTGATGGACATTTGGGCTCTCTCCATAGTTTGGCTATTGTTAACAATGCTGCTATAAACATCAAGGTGCATGTACCCCTTCAAATGTGTATTTCTGTATCCTCTGGGTAAATATATAGTAGTGCAATTGCTGGATCGTAGGGTAGTTCTACTTTTAACTTATTGAGGGATCTCCATACTCTTCTCTAGAGTGGATGTACCAGTTTGCATTCTTAAGGAGGACACATGTTGTGATGAGCACTGGGTGCTATATGTAAGTGATGATTCACTGAATTCTACTCCAAAAACCAATACAGCACTGTGTATTAGCTATGTAAAATTTAAATTAAAAAAAAAAAAAAGTCAACCTAAAGTCTTTGATTTAGGTTATTCTGAAAAATCAGTCTAACAATATTCAAGTTGTCTCGGGAAAAGGTGATACAACTTTCTGGGGTTGGAGAGGAGGAGGAGAGAACAAATACAGAATAAAAAAATCTGTCCTGGGGCACCTGGGTAGCTCAGCCAGTTAGGCATATGACTTTTGATCTCAGCTCAGTTCTCGATCTCAGCTCAGTTCTCGATCTCAGGGTTGTGAGTTCAAGCCCTACACTGGCTTCTACGCTGGGCATGAAGCCTACTCAAACAAAAAGTTTTTTTTAATCTTATATCTGTAATTTTTTTAAAAGATTTTATTTATTTACTTGACAGAGATCAGAAGTAAGCAGAGAGGCATGGAGAGACAGTGGGGGGGGGAAGCAGGCTCCCTGCTGAGCAGAGAGCCTGATGTGGGACTCAATTCCAGGACCCTGAGATCATGATCTGACCTAAAGGCAGAGACTTAACCCACTGAACCACCCAGGCTCCCCTTAAATCTGTAATTTTTATAAAATATTTTATCTATTTATTTGAGAGAGAGAGCGCACACAAGTGAGTGAGCAGGGGGAGGAGCAGAGGGAAAGGGACAAGCAGGCTCCACACTGAGTCCTGAGGCTGATGCAGGACTAGATCTCAGCACCCTGGTATCATGACCTGAACCAAAACCAAGAGTAGGATGCTTAACTGACTGAGCCACCCAAGCACCAATGTCTTAAATCCGTAATTTAAGGAATGGTGCTGGTCATCTAAGTTGAGAAAAACATGCTGAAATGCTATCTGTATTACATTCAGTCACATGGCTAAACTGGCCTTCCATGCTGATTCGCAGCCCTTTTCTCTGCTTTGGTGATTCTTCTTTGTTCCTAAAAACATGCACATCCTTCTCTGTCTTCATCCAGAATAAGAAAACAGATCTAGATTCAAGTGGCAGAATTTCATCTTGTGGAAGTGAACCTAAAGACTGAGCAAGGTCTTGCCCAAGATCATAAAAATTTAGATGCAGATGATTACCTTGCCCTGAGGGGCATTCCTCTCTATCAAACACTATGACTGAAGCAAAGGCTTTTTCTCAGGTGTGGCTTGAGCCAGTAGGTACTGTCCCCCAACTCTCCTGCATCATCCATTTCTCCCTCCCTACCTAATAAGCCCCACTGGCAAAAAGTCAACAAAGGATAAGATCTTTTAACTTTTAAAAAAGCCTTTCCTTGATCTCAGATACCCCTTCATTTACAGCTTTTTTCATTTCCTTTTATACCAAAACTCCTCAAAATATTGTTTATACTTGGGGTCTCCAATTTCTCTCCACCTGTTCTTGTTTAAGCCCCTGTCATGGGCACTAAAACTGCTCATCAAAGACACCAAGGACTCCCATGCTGCTAAATCCAACAGCTAATTATTCTTTTTTAATTTTAATTCTAGTGTAGTTAACAGTGTTACATTAATTTCAGGTGTACATTACAGTGATTCAATAGTTTCATATGTTACTCAGTGCTCATCAATAAAAGTCTAGTCTTGGAGCACCTGGGTGGCATTTTCAGTTACGCAGCTGCCTTCAGCTCAGGTCATGATCTCAGGGTCCTGGGATCAAGCCCCACATCAGGCTTCATGCTCAGTGGGGAATCCTCTTGTCCCTCTCCCTTTGCCCCTCCCCTTGCTCATGCACGCTCTCTCTCAAATAAACAAAATCTTAAAAAAAAAAATAGATAAGTCTATTCTTGGGGCACCTGGATGGCTCAGCGGATTAAGCGTCTGCCTTCAGCTCAGGTCATGATGATACCGGGGTCCTGGGATCAAACCCTGTGTCAGGCTCCCTGCTCATGGGGAGCCTGCTTCTCCCTCTCCCTCTGCTGCTCCACCTTCTTGTGCTCTCTCACTCTATCAAATAAATAAATAAATAAAATCTTTTAAAAAATTAGGTAAGTCTATTCTTAATCCCCTTCACCTATTTTACCCATACCTCCACCTACCTTCCCTTTGGTAAGGATCAGTTTGTTCTCTATAGTTAAGAGTCTGGGTTTTTGGTTTGTGACTTTTTTTTTCCTTTGTTCATTTTTTAAATTTCACATATGAGTGAAATCATATGGTATTTGTCTTTCTCTGACTGGCTTATTTCACTTAGCACTATATTCTCTAGATCCATGCATGTTGTTGCAAATGGCAAGATTTCATTCTTTTTTTGTGGCTGAATAATATTCCTGTGTGTGTGTGTGTGTGTGTGTGTGTGTGTGTGTGTTCACACATCTTCTTTATCCATTCATCTACTGATGAATACTTGGGCTGCTGCCATAATTTGACCATCATAAATAATGCCTCAATAAACATAGTGGTGCATGTATCTCTTTGAATTCATGTTTCTGTAATTTTGGGGTAAATACCCAGTACTGCAATTCCTGGACTCTAGGGTAGTTCTAATTTTTTGAGGAATCTCCATACTGTCTTCCACTGTGGCTACACCAGTTTGCACTCCCACCAACAGTACATGAGGGTTCCTTTTTCTCCACATCCTCGCCAAAACTTGTTTTTCACTTTAGCATTTCTAACAGGTATAGGTGATATCTCATTATTATTTTGATTTGCATTTCCCTGATGTTGAATGATGTGGAACATCTTTTCATGTGTCTGTTGGCCATCTGGATATGTTCTTTGGAGAAAAGTCTGTTCATCTCTTCTGCCCATTTTTAAATTGGATTATTTGGGGTTTTTTTTCAGTTTTGAGTTGTAGGAATTCTTTTTATACTTCGGATACTAACCCTTTATCAAATATGTCATTTGCAAATATCTTCTCCCCTTTGTAGGCTATCTTTCAATTTTGTTGGTTGTTTCCTTTGTTGTGCAACTTTTTTATTTTGAGGAAGTCTCAGAAGTCTATTTTTGTTTTTGTTTCCGTTGCCTTCAAGAAGACCTATCCAGAAAGATATTGCTATAACCAATGTCAGAGAAATTACTGCCTGTGCTCTCTTCTAAGATTTTTATGGTTGCAGGCTTCATATTTAGGTCCTTAGAGTTTATTTTTGTGTATGGTGTAAGAAAGTGGTCCACTTTCATTCTTCTGCATGTAGCTGTCCAGTTTTCCTAACACCATTTGTTGAAGAGACCTTTTACCATTGCATATTCTTTCCTCCTTTGTCAAAGATTAATTGACTATATAATTGTGGGTTTATTTCTGGGCTTTCTATTCTGTTCCATTGATCTGTGTGTCTATTTTTTGTGCCAGTACCATACTGGTTTGATTATTACACCTCTGTAATATAACCTGAAGTCTGGAATTGTAATACCTTCAAAAAAAATTTTTTTTCCCAAGATTGCTTTGGTTATTTGGGGTCTTTCTTGGTTCCATACAAATTTTAGGATTATTTTTTCTGGTCCAATAAAAATGCTATTAGTAGTTTGATGGGGACTTCCTTAAATCTGTAGATAACTTTGGGTAGTATAGACATTTTAATAATATCTGTTCTTTTTTTAATCCATGAGTATAAGAATGTCTTTCCATTTCTTTGTGTCGTCTTCAATTTCTTTCATCAATATCTTACAGTTTTCAGAATACACTTCTTTCATTTGTTTGATTAAGTTTATTTCCAGGTATTTTACTATTTTTGGTGCAATTGTATATGGGACTCTTTTCTTAATTTTTCCCTCCGCTGCTTCTTTATTAGCGTATGGAAATGCAACAGATTTCTGTATGTTGATTTTGTATCCTGTGATCTTACTTAACTCATTTACTAGTTCTTGTAGTTTTCTGGAGGAGTCTGTAGGGTTTTCTATATATAGTAACATGTCATCTGCAGACAGTGGAAATTTTACTCTTTCCTTACTGAAGTGGATGTCTTTTACTTCTTTTTGTTGTCTGACTGCTGTGGCTAGGACTTCCAGTACTATGCTGAACAAAAATGGTGAGAGTGCACATCCTTGTCTTACTCCTGACCTTAAGGGAAAAGCTCCCAGTTGTTCCCCACTGATGATGATATTAGCTGTGGGTTTTTTATATAGAGCTTTTATTATGTTGAGGTATGTTCCCTCTAAACCTACTTTATTGAGTGTTTTTATCATGAATGAATGTACTCTGTCAAATGCTTTTTCTGCATCTATTGAAATGATGACATAGTTTTTATCCTTTCTCTTATTTGATGTGATGTATCACATTGATTGATTTGCAAATATTGCATCCACAGTCAATTCTTACTCCTCACACTATCCTAGCTATTGTTTATCTTTAAGTAACATGGTTGATCACAGCTGCTGTGAAATACAATGGAGGGTGAGGGCTACCATAGCATTTTTCTCTTTCCTACTGCCTCAGTGGCCATTTATTCTCAGTCTTCTTTCCTAGACCATCTTCATCCCCCTCCCCACCTTTGAGTGTCCAGCTCTTAGTCACTCAGGCCACTTCTCTTATTTCTGGGATGATCTCATCCTGTCCCATGACATACATTTACATACTGATATAGCCCACGTTTTATCATCAATGTAGAGTTCTCCTCTGAACTTCAACTCCATAATCTAACTGCCTTCTAGACATCTCAACTTGGAGACATAAACCATGTCAAATTTAACATGTTTCCAAAACTAAAGTTTTATCTGTCTCTAATCTATGCCTCTCCCAATCTTCCCAAGCTCAGAAAATGGCACATTCAAGTTGTTCAATCCAAAAGCTTTGGAACCCATCCTTATCTTCTCTCTTTCACACAATCTACATCCACTTCATCAACAAATCCTATTGCTCTATCTTCAAAACATATCCAGAATTCAACTACTAACCACCAAGCCACCATCACCTCTTGCCTGGATTTTGCAGTATCTTCCTAATTAGTCTTTTGACCTTATCTCCCTTAGCCTGCTCCTGACATATCAGTCACAGTGATCTTTTATTTATTTATTTATTTATTTATTTATTTTTTAAGATTTTATTTATTTATTTGTCAGAGAGAGAGCGAGTGAGAGCAAGCACAGGCAGGCAGAGTGGCAGGCAGAGGCAGAGGGAGAAGCAGGCTCCCTGCCGAGCAAGGAGCCCGATGTGGGACTCGATCCCATGACGCTGGGATCATGACCTGAGCTGAAGGCAGCTGCTTAACCAACTGAGCCACCCAGGCGTCCCCACAGTGATCTTTTAAAACCTAGACCAGATCTCATTCCTCTGCTCAAACGGTCTAGCAGCTCCCACATCACATAATAAGGCCCATGCAGTCTGATCCCACGGTCTCTCTTCGATCACCCTCATCCCAGCATACACTGCTTCAGCTACCATGGCTTCCTGTTGTTTCTTCCACACATTAAGAAAGCTCCTGCCTTTAGATCTTTGCTTCTGCTATCCTACCTGTCTTGAATGCTCTTTCCCTAGACAACCACCAGTCTAGCCCCCTAATTTCCTTCATGGCTCACTCAAAAGTCCCCTGATCAAGTAAGGTCTCTCTTGACCATGCTACATAAAATAGAACCATACCACATTTATATTTTACCTAGTCCCCCTGACACCCTGTTTATGTATTTATCATCTGTCTCTACCTAATAAATAGAAATCCCCTGTATAGAGGCAATTTTATTCCCTGCTCTATATCCAACACCCATGACATTGCCTAGCAAAAAGTGCTCAATAAATATTACTGAATGACTAAATGAATGCATTCCTTTCCTCTGCCACTCACACACTGTACTGCTCTCCTGATGTCCTCTGTTCTCTTTTTGGGACCCACCACTCTTTTAGGCACTGAGACTCACTGGACTACACAGCTTTTTACACAATTTGGCTCCTAAAAGACTCTATTAGGTACCTTTCTCATAAAAACTTCATTCTGGGTGCCTGGGTGGCTCAATCAATTAAGTGTCTGCCTTCAGCTCGGGTCATGATCCCAGGGTCCTAGGACTGAGCCCCATGTCTGGCTCCTTGTTCATCAAACAGCCTGGGTTTCCCTCTGCTCCTCTCCTTCTCTCTCTCTCAAATAAATAAAATCTTAAAAAAAAAAACAACCAACAACAACTTCACTTCAACTAATGCATTTAACAGTCTACTCTGAGAGTCTTGTAAATAGATGTTGGTCTGTGGGCTACAAAACAGTCACCTGGAGCTACAGGCAGATAAATAATCTTATTCACTGAACATTAATGGTTAATCTAAAGGGAAGTCTCTAGCAAAATGTCACTATGTTCTATTCTCACTCAGTTCTATCCAATTCCCCGTGACCTGGATAGCTAATAAAGATGACAAAATCCATTATCCAAGTAAAATGAAAGCACATATCCATACAAAGGCTTATATATAAATGTTCAATAGTGGCTTCCTTTATAGTAACACAGAAAGAAAGAAAGGAGGAGGAAGGGAAGAAGAGAGGAAGAAAGAACCCACATAGAATGGATAAACAAATTGGGGTATATCTATACTATCCAATACTACTCAGAAATGAAAAGAAATGAACAAATGATATATACAACATGGATGAATCTTAATTATGCTGAGTGCAAGAAGCCAGATGCCCCCAAAGAGAATACCCTATGTGGTTTCATTTATACCAAAATATAATCAATAAAGACAGAAAGCAGATCAGCGGTTCACTAGGCACAGGGCAGGAAAAGGAGGGAAGGACTTCAAAAGGGAATAAGGAAACTTTCAGGAGTAAGGCATATGCTCATTATCTTGATTTTGATGATAGTTTTAGGGATATATACATAGCACAATTAAACTTTAATAAGGCTGGGAAAAAAAAACAAAAATCCAACTATACAATACTCTAACTAAATAGCTTAGTGGGATATATTAAAAGAAAAAAACTGCAAAAAAACTGGGGTGCCTCAGTGGCTCAGTGGGTTGGAGCCTCTGCCTTCCGCTCAGGTCATGATCCCAGGGTGCTGGGATCGAGCCCCACATCGAGCTCTCTGCTCAGCAGGGAGCCTGCTTCCTCCTCTCTCTCTGCTTGCCTTCCTGCCTACTTGTGATCTCTGTCAGCAAATAAATAAAATCTTTAAAAAAAACTCTTGAACTTTAGATTTATTGTTTGTAGCGAAAACATCTGAAATTATTTGAACCTACTGTAAAACTAAGCAAATTAATAAATACACTGATGCTGAAAACCAAGTTATCACTGTGGGAGGAAGATACAAATAGGAAATAGAAGTTTTAAAGTTTAGAGCACTATTTATGAACACAATTTTTTAAATAAATGTATTTCCTGGCTCTACAGACCAAAAGAGCCTATAATCAATAATATTCCAGTAGTAATGAGCATATGTATAGCCCAGATCTTAGCTTCTAAGTACCATTTCCCTCTAAAAGAAACCAACAATCTTTGGAGAAAAAGCCAGTTCCCAGGTTGGAACAGAGAAAATACAAGCAAGGTCTGGAACACTGCTGTGCCAGAAAGAAAAGGAAGTGCACACAAACTATAGGGAATGCGTCCAAAGGAACAGTGAAATTAGCTGTAAGGTGCTCCCACTAGCCAACTCTGGGACAATTTGAGCATCAAAATGAACAAGAGGAATGGATTCTATCACACTGAATTTTTCAAGATTTTATTTATTTGAAAGAGGAAGCACGAGCAGGGGGACAGTCAGAGGGAGAGGGAGACCCCCCCACTGAGCATGGAGTCCCATGCAGGGCTCAATTCCAGGACCCCTGAGATCATGAACTGAGTGGAAGTCAGATGGTTAACCATGGGTGACTCAGCCAGCCACCCAGGTGCCTCTATCACACAGAATTTTTCAAAAGAGGATCTGAGACCATATTGATATTTTTAAAAAATAAATAATAATAATAATGAGGAGGAGGATGAAGAAAAATAAAAGTGGGGAGGGAGAGCTCATCTTTACCAAAAAATACAAATAAATGTAAAAGGAATATAGAATCACAAAAATCACCATTTTGCAGCTACCATATTAGTAAGTGATACAAGCAGGAATCATCAATGGAAACTGAAAACACTGGATAAAAGACTGGAGGCACAGGATATTCCCATAGTTTTAGGTTCACAGAAAAACTGAGAGGAAGGTACAGAGATTTATCAAATACACCCGCCCCAATACATGCATAGCCTCCCCCATTATCAATATCACCCAGCAAAGTGGTCCATCTGTAACACAGAGTGGATGAGCCTACATTGCCACATTATTATTACCCAAAACCTATAGTTTACATTAGGGTTCACTCTTGGTGTTATACGCTTCCCTATTTTTTATTTTTTATTTTTTTTATTTATATATATTTTTTATTCATTTGACAGCGAGAGATCACAAGTAGGCAGAGAGGCAGGCAGAGAGTGAGAGAGGGAAGCAGGCTCCCCGCTGAGCAAGACAGCCCGATGCGGGACTCCTTCCCAGGACCCTGAGATCATGACCTGAGCCGAAGGCAGCGGCTTAACCCACTGAACCACCCAGGCTACCCCTATTTTTTATTTTTTAAAAATAAAAACCTAGGGGGCGCCTGGGTGGTTCAGTGGGTTAAGCCTCTGCCTAAAAAATAAATAAATAAAAGCTTAGAAGAGTAAAAATAAGTGAAATGCCATGGAATTACAAAGTCACTATAATTATGAAGACTTTTAAATGGCACATGCAAAAAGGGATACACAACAGGACTCTAGTTTTGTAAAAATACACATCTGCATAGCAAAAGGCTGGGAAAACTACAACAAAGTACCTTGCTATCACTGGCTGATGGAATTACATGTGATTTTTGTGTCCTTTATAATACTATGTATTTCCAATATTTATTTAATAAGCATATGTTACTCACAATCACAAAGTTATTAAACAGTAAAGTCAACAAGCCATTTGGCATTATAGATTTTGAAATATTATTCAAATTCCAAACACACTCTCCAATGAAGGATCTAGATCTAGGACATTACGCAATCACAGGTTTCATAAAGTTTCTTTAAAACTATTCTTAGAAAATAAATCTAGGCTCAAAGTAAGGATGTCTTATGTGACAGAGATGCCATAATAAATGGTGAAAACTATAACTCCATAACTTATGCTGCCTTGTGAAGGCCCTCTTCCATATGAGGAAGAGAACATTGGGTAGGATTCCCATTAGACTCCTGAACTCACTACTCCCAGGTACAATTCTTTATGAAACAAAACCACCCATTCTGACTTAGTACAAATTTCTAGAAGCTCCCCACACTTCTTTGACTTGCAGCCGCTCAGACAGCATAACTTTTCCTGCAGACTGCTACTATTTACTGATTATGTTGAGAACTCACAGTGAGAATCTGAAAGTGCAACAGTCAGAACTCAAATAAACCCAGGATTCCAGGTATATTTCAAACTGCCACCACTGCCCCTATATACTCAGGCCCCTTCCTATCTCACCCCAGACCACTCTGGCCTTTCCTCTCTATGCTCCAGCCACCATGGCCTCTACATTCCTGATTCTTAAACAAGCAAATCTGTTCCCACACCAGGGCTTTGCCCTGGCCCTCTGCCTAGAACACTTTACCCGATTCTTTGCATTGTAAGCAAAGAAGACAAATAGAATGGGGTCAGAGAAAAAGCAAAAAGCAAACCCCCTGCAGAAGAGTCTGAGATCTAGGCATTAAGAAGATGATCGGCTTTCCCTACCCAGTGATCCAAAATGAAGGAGGTCAGCCTAAGGCCAAAGTTGACATCCAGGGAGGCTGGCTTTCTGTCAACAAGATAGCATGAAGCAGGTTCCAGAAGGCACATATCTAGTTTCAATTCCAGTATCTCAGTATCCTGATTTGTCAAGTAAAACAGACAAAAATAAAATAAACAAAAAAGCAGCCTTCACCTTCTAAAAGGATGTACCCATCAAGGCAGTCTGTGCCCAGATCTTGACTAACTTAAACCAGGACTTCTCAAACTTTTCTACTGAAGAGTCCTAAATACCCACAGAAAATGTGCTTATCCCTTTGGGACTCCCAGGGTACCATTCAAAATGCACTCAAACTGGGGTACCTGTGTGGCTCAGTTGGTTAAGCATCTGCCTTCAGCTCAGGTCATGATCCCAGGGTCCTATGATTGAGCCCCAAATTGGGTTCCCTGCTCCACAGGGGCCTATTTCTCCCTCTCCCTCTGCCAGCTGCTCCCCCTGCCTGTGCTCTTGCTCTCTCTCTGTGTCAAATAAATTAATAAAATGTTTAAAAAACAAAAACAAAAGCACTCATACTCTAAAATTTATTTGAAAAAAAAATCCCATTTTACCTTAAAAATGCATATGAATTGTGGTTTCTATGCTTAATTTTCATTACAAAAATATTTTTAATTCCTTACCAGTTAAAGTACAAAAGTCTCAACCCCCAACACCACTCCCCCGATCTCCTGATAAAACTGGCACTCTAACAAGTTTGTCATGTTCATCCTGAAGCTCCATAAACTCCCAATATGTCTACTGCAACCTGGGGAAGCAAGTTTGGAAATAAAACCCTCTGGCAAGCAATCATTCTTAGAATAACCAGTAAGTTCTTTTTTTTTTTTTTTTTAAAGAATTTATTTATTTATTTGACAGAGATCACAAGTAGGCAGAGAGGCAGGCAGAAAGAGAGGAGGAAGCAGGCTCACCGCTGAGCAGAGAGCCCGATGCGGGACTCGATCCCAGAACCCCGGGATCATGACCTGAGCCGAAGGCAGTGAGCCCAACCCACTGAGCCACCCAGGCGCCCCAACCAGTAAGTTCTTTAAGGGGTTGGTCTTTTCTCCAGTAAAATTCCTTTAGAAAAACCCTACTCTTGTCTTAGCTTAACAAGGCTATTCATAACATGGGCCAAACAGCTTGGGTGAGTAGAATGCTCTCAGAAGAAAAGAGTAGTGGTGGCCCCACAACCCTGATGGAGAACCAGGCTAAGACCAAAAAAACCCGCACAAGTAATGAAGTAAAAATACCGTATCGTAGGAAAGAATGGGGAATCTGGATTTTCCTTGCAAATATTTCACAAGAATAAAAGTAGCCTACAACAAATGCAAGTGGTAGTGGAAGGGGAATCATACTATTAACTAAGATTCATCATACACCTGCAGAATGAGCGAAATCAGGAATTGGATCCATTAATCCAGATGTTAATAAGAAACACATGACGTTCTTGTTTAAAAATTTTTTTTTAATTTTAAGCATGTCCTCTGCCAGTGCAACCTATAAGGGCATATTTAGGCCCAGGTTTCTTGCTACTTTTCTCTTCTGTCTCCCTGCTGCAGGGGTATAAGAAGCTACCTTGGGGAAACAGATGTTAAGATTTTTGCCATGTATATAGACAGGAAAACCCTTGGAAATATCTCTTGATCTAAACTTTATCACTTATGGTTGCTAAAGCCATGAAATGAAGAATCCACTGTAGGATTAGAGCGCAGTAATAATGAGAAAAACAAAAGTGCCAACAAAACACCAAGGCAAAGGAAAATCTCTTTACAAAGCCAAGTACACACAGGACTCTGACATGAACCAGCCATGCCACACTTTCACATTCACTGAAACACATTAAATGGCAACTGAAAACAAACTTTTTTTTGTAAAAGCTAGATTATTGTAGGAGTTCTCTTCATCTAAATATTTCAAAATACCTTATCTAGGGCAAGATATTGGACCTGAAGCTGAGCTAGAAGAAAATACTGGGCCAGAAAAACTACTTTTGCATAAGGAAAGCCAATTCCAGGGGTACCAGGTTTTTTGTTTTATTTTTAAAGATTTTATTTATTTATTCGAGAGAGAGAGAGCACAAGCACAGGGGACATGGGGCAGAGGGAGAGGTATAAGCAGACTCCCCGCTGAGCAGGAACCACCCCCCCCCCCAATCAGGGGTTCAACGCCAGGACTCCGGGATCATGACTTGATCTAAAAGGCAGATGCTTAACCGACTGAGCCACCCTGGCACCAAAGGCACCAGGTTTTGAACTTCTGCCTCTGATAATGATAGGTCCCAAAGGTGCTAACACCTAACTTCTCCCACCATTCCAAGAGAATAGAGAAAATATAACACATGCATTAGGAGAGAAGAAAAGCAGGGAAATGAAAAAGCAATCCAGGGGCGCCTGGGTGGCTCAGATGGTTAAGCGTCTGCCTTCGGCTCAGGTCATGATCCCAGAGTCCGGAGATCAAGCCCCTCATAGGGCTCCCTGCTCAGCGGAGAGCCTGCTTTGCCCTCTCCCTCTGCTGCTCCCTCTGCTCGTGATCTCTCGCTTTGTTCTGTCAAATAAATAAAATCTTAAAAAAAAAACCCAAAATGTCTTATAACACGCCAAGAGCCCCCCAGTATGCTAGAAATTGGAAAGCACTGTCTTCTCCCCACCTTTTTAAAAACCAAATCATGGTGCTCCCCAAGAGCCAAAGCCTCCATGCTGTCAGACTACTATCCCACAAGTCAACATTCAAAGGTCAATATCAAGGGGGAGACAATGCCCCATATAATGCAGCAAAGCTAAAAATACCTCTAACTCCCCCATCTACTTCCTATCTACCCCATTCTTCCGCCTTTGTAAAGATTTCATCATCCCGGGCGCCTGGGTGGCTCAGTGGGTTAAGCCGCTGCCTTGGGCTCAGGTCATGATCTCAGGGTCCTGGGATCGAGTCCCGTATCGGGCTCTCTGCTCAGCGGGGAGCCTGCTTCCCTCTCTCTCTCTCTGCCTGCCTCTCCGTCTACTTGTGATTTCTCTCTGTCAAGTAAATAAATAAAATTTAAAAAAAAAAAAAAAAGATTTCATCATCCCCCCAGACTTTACCTATTCTGTCTTCAACCTGCCCCACATATGCAACAAGTCACCAAGTCCTATAAATTTTACTGTAACAAATCTGACCATTTACTCCTCCTATGCAGGTCAACTGATCCCAACAGTTCAAAAATCTCATTAATCCCTCCCATAAAGTTTTACCACAGACCTATTTGGTCTTCACTATCTACAGGCCATCTCTTCTGTATACTGCTAAATAACATTCTTAAAAATCAAAGGTTTAATGAATGCTCCTTGGTAAAAACTTCCATCAATTCCCATGCTGCCTTAAAAACAAATTCTAAACTCCCCCCTAAACTGATTCCAAGCTATCATTCCAGTCTCACTCTGGTCATTCCCCTAATGTGTCCAGTTCTATAGCAAGTAGGTTATCATTCTCTAGCATATGTCATACCTGCCTTTCTACTATGCCTTTACTCATGCTATTACTTCTCATCTCTGTCAATAGTATTAATCAATTTCTTCCTTCACAGCACAAACTAAGAGAGAAAGCAACCCATTACAGGCAAGGGAATGATATGAACCTATGGTCTCACAAACAGCATGGGTTTGAAAAAGGAGTACCACGTTGGAAACCAAAGGCCCAGCTTTGCCACTTTCTTGCAAAGTCATACTGAGTGGGTCACTTGCCTTTCTAAGCCTCAATTTCCTTATCTCTAAAGTGTATCTGCCCTACCTAACACCTAGGATTATCAAGATAAGTAAGATAAACTGTGTCAAAATGCTTGTGAGGGGATGAACTAAAGCAGTATTTAGAGGGCAATTAATAGTTTTAACTGTTTTTATTAGGGGAACAAATATAAGCACATTCTTTTTTTAAAAGATTTATTTATTTATCTGAGACAGAGAGAAAGAGAGGGAGAGCACGAGTGAGAGGAACAGAGGGAAAGGCAGAGAAAATCTCAATACCTGCTGAACACAAAGCCTGATGTGGAGTTTGATATTATGACCCTAAGATCATGACGTGAGCCAAAACCAAGAGTTAGTTGTCTGTTAGCGCCACCCAGGCGCCCTGGTAAGCACATTCTTTATTTTTTTTTTTCTTTTTAATATTTTATTTATTTATTTGACAGACAGAGATCACAAGTAGGTAGAAAGGCGGGGCGGGGGGAGCAGGCTCCCCGCCTAGCAGAGAGCCCTACTCGGGACTCTATCCCAGAAACCCAAGCCAAAGGCAGAGGTTTTAACCTACTGAGCCACCCAGGCACCCCCTGGTAAGCACATTCTTAAGACGTTTGGAAGTAATGGGCAACTGGGTGCCTCAGTGGGTTAAGCCTTTGCCTTCGGCTCAGGTCATGATCTCAGGGTCCTGCAATGAAGCCCCACATCGGGCTCTCTGCTCAGCAGGGAGCCTGCTTCCCCCTCTCTCTCTGCCTGCCTCTCTGCCTACTTGTGATCACTGTCAAATAAATAAATAAAATCTTTTTTTTTTTTAAGATTTTATTTTATTTATTTGACAGAGAACACAAGTAGGCAGAGAGGCAGGCAGAGAGAGAAGAGGAAGCAGGCTCCCCACAGAGCAGAGAGCCCGATGTGGGGCTCGATCCCAGGACCCTGGGATCATGACCTGAGCCGAAGGCAGAGGCTTTAACCCACTGAGCCACCCAGGGGCCCCAATAAATAAAATCTTTTAAAAAAAAGAAAAGAAAAAGAAATTTGGTAGTACTGCTAAACAAACCCAAAAGAAGTAGGAGGAAGAATATTATAAAGCAGAAATTATAAAGAAAACAAACACAAATAGAGGGAATCACCAAAGAAAATTCTTTGAAAAGGTGAGTATGATAGTTCAGATGTTTGTGTAAATGATGAGGAAGCACTACAAAAGTGAGTTATTGTCATCTAGTAGAGATGAAACTTCAAGTAACAGTTTCCTTTCTGAAAGGGTTTCTCAACCTCTGCACTACTGATACTTGGGGACAATAACTGTGTGTAGGACAGAGCTGTCCTATGCAATGCAGGATATTTAGCAGAATCCCGGGTCTCTGCCAACAAGATGCCAGCAGCATTCCTCCCTCACCTTATGGAAGTCATGACAGTGTTTTCAGACACTGTCAATTGTCCCCTGGGAGGCAAAATCATCCTACATTGAGAACCACTGCTCTAAGACAATAAAAGGCCACATCACACCATACCAGCTAAAACTATTCATAGCTATTCCTAATTTTAGAATAGCTGGCTGCTCTACCCATTAAGACTGTGGGATGACCAGCAAGCCAAGGCAGGAAGGGTAAGACTGAAGAAATGGACAGGTCTCAGATGGTTCAGCAAAATTGCAGAGTGTGCAAAATAAGAGAACCAGGAAAACTTTAAGCTCTAAAACAGCGGCAGAGTTGCCACAAGTAACAGAAGCATCACTTCCATTTGGGAGTGCTTGGGTGAGTAGAGCTCTAACACTACTGTGAAACATCAAAAGGATCCTTGATCAAAATCCAAGAACATACCCTAGCAGAGCAAGAGAAGAAGAGAGCACCTACAGAGCATTTTTTTCTAACACTCTGAACTTCGTAAGTAATAAAAATAACTCATTTCAAATTTTTAAAAATTATTTCATCTGAGAATGGTATAAATAATCTTTTTTAAAAACTCCGTTACAGGGGCATCTGGGTGGTTAAGTGTCTGCCTTTGGCTCAGGACATGATCCCAGGGTCCTGGGATCAAGCCCCACACTGGCCTCCCTGCTCAGTGGGGAGCCTGCTTGTCCCTCTCCCCACCACCCTACTCATGCTTTCTCTTGCTATCTCTCTCTCTCAAATAAATAAACAAAATCTAAACAAACAAACAAACAAAAAAACCACTCCAGTTGCATAGCTACACTATTCTGAGACAAATTACAATTTTCACCACTTTTAAATAAATAATAGTAAAGTTCAGAGAAGCATCTGCTTTTCTTTTAATAATTAAGAACCTAACAAGGAAGGCAGAATTCCAAAAAGCTAAGAGGGAAGACAATGTGTATATATCCACCATACCTACCAGTAGCATCCTAAATCCGATCTAAACCTGATAAGAGTTCTAGAGGGTATCTTAAAATATAATTCTGAGAACCCAAATGATAAAAAGCAAAAACTGATGCAGTACCTGGGGACTCTAATGCCATCTTAAGAACCATGAGAGCCAAGCAAGGCAGTCTGGTGGTATACCCTTCCAGCACTATCTTCTATTACTTCTACTTATTCTACTTTATAGAAAGGAACTGCAGAACCAACTGGGGAGACTCCAACTGAATAAACAAGCAGTGGACAGCAAACAATATCAAGAAAAAATAAAATAAAATAAAATGGTAATTTCCTTGCCAGAGGTGGGGGAAGTAGAAATGGGGCAGAGACTCCTAGATAGTTTAAATGAGGGAAAACTGATCCCCGAACCATATAACATATAACCATGAATGAGAACTGAAGATAGTACTTCAGCAAAGAAAGAGGATCCATGTTCATCCTTCTTGAATCTGGAGAAAAGCAGTAGCACATCTTCCTAGGCTCCTTCAGATGCAAGCAAAGATAACCTAATATAATGCTGCGTCCTACCAAGGTGGTTTGTTATAAAGAGAGAAAACTTTATTCCTCAGTCAATAGGAATCTTACAAACAACTAAATCCTATGCTATGAAAGCCTGGAATTAACTGAGAAGCCCTGTGGCTGCCCGGATGACCTGACATTAGACTGAAGATGAAAAGAAAAAGTCAATGCCACTGCAATTAAGCTGTGAGCAAAGGAAGGGGTGAGCCAAACAGGAATCCAGAGGGGTGCCTACCAGCTATAGAGGTGCAGTTCTCTCTCATCAGGAATAATTTACAGTCACTGGAAGTGGCTAGGAGGCAGAGCAGCACTACAGGAGATGCAATAAGCATTCTGGAGTTGTGAGCCTATCATCTGAAAATCTCTCCCCACATAATTCTCTCATGTCCATACAAGCAGAACTGTAAAATATAATTTCAGGAAACTCACAGCTACCCTCATGCCTACCTGTGGTCACCTCATGAATTCATGACCCCAGACCACAAAGTCTCTCCACAAGGACTCTGCCATTGACTCATCCATGAAGTGAGCAAGAATTCTCTACTCTCAAATCTGCAAATCTGAATCTGCACATCTGTCAAAGACGAGTTAAATGCTAAAGGTCCATCCAGGACTGGAGTGAGGTCTACGCAGAGGGACAACAAGCCATTTCTTGAGAAATAGCATATGAGTTCACTGTTACTGTGTTCCCAGTCTCTACCTTCTCACAACAGATGACCTAAGAAATGCAATTGGAGACACCATGCTCTCCCAGCAAAAAACCCAAGAGAAGAAAAAATAAGGCAACCTATGTCACTCGCTAGAGCCACTCACCATCCAGTAGGTCTTCCGCGTCATCCCTGCCGTGCTCCTCCACTGCCACTTCCTCCTCCTCCTCCTCCTCTTCCGCATCCTCCAGCTCCACGTCCGGGTCCAGGTCTGGATCGCTCCCTGAGGCGGATTCGTCTGACATGGCTCCCAGAGGTCCTCAGTGGGCATTACCAACTCATGATCCGCTGCAGGGGTCCTGGAAGGAGGACAAGAGGCATCAGGATCACCAAGCACTTCAATTAGGAACACGAGTCTTTCAAAGAGAAAATGCCAAGGATGAATGCCCTGAGGGGCAAACTAACCATACCCAAATTTCAACCTTCCTCACAAGTGCACTGACCCTGATACACGTTTTGGTGACTCTCTGCCCAGCTCAAGCTTCTCTTCACTGCTTAGACAAGAAAATGTCTTAAAGTGACCAAACAAACACACTCTATGCATCAGAACTCCCACTTGTTCATTCCTTCAATTTTTTTTGTATCTCTATATATGCATACATATACACATTAAGGTTATACAGTCACAGACACTACCACTAGGCTTTGGGAACAGATCAGGAAACACAACAAATCACGCTGGGGAGTTGGCACAGCCAGGAGGAGACTGGGGGAGTTCTCACTGAGCAGAGGCCAGAGGGCAGAGGGAGCCACACATACATTCGGAGGGGAAGTGTTCCAGGCATAATGAGCAGCATGGACAGAGCCCTGGAATGAGAGTAACTAGGAGAGCCAAGGGAAGAGGGAGTGGGTCCTGCTTGGAGCTGCCTCCGAGCACCATCTGGAAGACCGTATATTTTCCAATCACCTGAAAGCAAGGCTTCCAGCAGGCACCACACTAGCACTCCTCCCCAGTATGTGGGGAGCCTCACACTCCCCATGACTCAGAATGTTCCTGTGTCCTTCTCTGTTCTCAGGCCCTGCCTTACCTCTTAGCCCAATTTCAGCTCCATTTCTTCCAAGAAGTCTCAGTCAACTGCCCCAGTGTTCTGGGGTCATACTTCCTCTTCTGAACTCCAGTAGCAGCCATGCTTGACCATGCTGACCTTCAGTGAAGCCTTCATATGAGCTACCTAGCAAAGTGCTTTGCCTTCTGTGGATTCTCACTTCCAGTCCAGACAGTAAATCCCCAAGGGCAGGGAATTAGGTGGGAATTGTATATATCCTGGACCTGGAAGCATGTCCTATTCAGATCATTCACTCATTCACGTTCACTCCCTCATTTGTCAACTTGCTCTATTATGTCTAATATACGCCAGGTACTGCGCTTGTCTGTCTGTCTGTCTCTTTCTCTCTTGACTGTTCTACTTTACTATTAGCTATAAAGGTCATTTCTTCTTGATGGGGAAAAAAGACAAAGAGAAAGCTAGACAGACTGCTTTGTGATAAAAGCACTAGCAAAATGTTAACATAAAGATTCACTAACCAATTCTTTCAACTTTTCTATATATTTCAAATTTTTCATAATAAAATGTGGGGAAGGAGCACAAAATAAATAATCTTTTCTAAGACAAACTGCTACACACAACCACATCCACAATCAGGTTATCCTAAAATTCCTCCCATCTCCCAAAATAAAAACCAAAACACAAGTCTCTAATTATTCAACACAAAAACTATTCCAGAACTGAAATCTCTTATTAAGGTCCAGACACAATTTGAAGTAGAACTTCTATGTTCTCCTAAAAAGAAACAGAAACAAAATGAAGTAAGTGAATCCTTTAGAATTTAAGACTGTCTATTTAACAACCATAGGAATTATGAGTGTGTATCCCTATGGGTCATGTACTTAGCTGCTCAAGGCAATGAAAGCAAAAAAACAGCTGTAAAATGATTTAGTAATAAAATTTAAATTTTTGCATTAGTAATGCACTTCCAAAACACCTACAAAGGGTGTTAAGGCACAAGGAAGAAAGGTGTTCCACAAATAGAAATTAATATAACTAATGCTGAACTATCATTCACTGAGTGACAAAGCAGATTCCAAATTTCTAAGGGAGTAACAATCCTATGTCTTTAGGTTCATTAGGTTTTAGAAAGGAAGCAATAAATCAATTAGATGTCATCAGCTTTGGAAGTGAAATTTATTCTGAATATGAGTATGATGATAATTCAACAGCAGCTACTCTAAGTGGAAGTCAGTATCTGTAATCAGCATAACCCCTCTGGTTCATCCTAGACTGCTTGAGGTAAGTGTTTTGCTTACAGTGTGTTTGGCTGATTATGGAGCAGCTTTTAGAGGACAATTTTTAATTAGCAAGTATCTCTAGGTAATCTGAATGCCTGTCATTTTAGAGAAGAAATTGTGTGGTAGTGGAAGAATGACAATCACTTAAGAGGTAAACAGTAACAAGGAGAAGCCTCCTGTAAACCCTCAGTTAATGAACATCTTCAAAACAGCCCCAAGCTCCTGATAGATAGAAGCAAACATCAATTAAACATCAACAACCACACATATTATTAGAATATGAGACATTGATCGAGGCCCCCACTCAAAAAACACTTTAAAAAGAACTTTAAAATAGTACCCAGGTATCAGATACCCCAAACAGAGAATAAACCGAAAAGTGACAGATTTAAGTCCCACCAATTTAGCTCTACCCTTCATGAGCCACTAAATTTCATTACAGGGATGACACAATGAATTCTTTTCTCTACTCTTCAGAATCACACCACCTAGGTAAAGGGCAGGTTTTGCTGTTACTGATCTCCTTCAAAAAAGCAACAAAAGGAAACTGGCAGGGGAAAAGCTGATTTTAGCAGGCAGCAGTGCAGTCAATTACATTTTGTCTGTATGGGGCTCCACCCACACAAACACTTCCAAGTGGGCACAGCCTTTCAAACACAGGGAAGGTAGCCCTGACTTGAGAAATTAGCTCTCAGAACTGTAAGGCAGACAAGAGGAAAAAAGTTGTTAAGGAAAAAATGCATCTCCCTCATTTGCTCCCCAACCCATGTGAAACTGTCTCAATCTCCAGGGAAGAGGAGCTGTAGGAGAGATTATGGGTGTGCTGTGCCTTAATGAGGATGGGTATTCCTACAAAGCAAATTCTGGGAATCAAATTCTATTTTAATGAAACTGGAGAACTAGCTATTTAAAGAAGCTCTAAAAAGAACCACTCTGAAAAGTAAATACTCAATCCCTAAGTAATATGTTAATGTCTACAGTTTAATACACTGGGTTTCCTAATGGAGGCTATAATTATGAAGAAACCCACAGCCAATCCCACTCCAGTCCTTTACAGCAATCTTGAGAGTGAAGGAAAAGTTTCCTCTGTCCTGCTAAGTTCAAAAACATTGACACCTGTCTATAGAGCAGTGCCTGGCCAAGAATCAGTGAAATTAATCATGCGGGCACAGCCCTAAGACACACCCCTGGGGAGCAGAATACACAGAATAGAAAAACACAAAGACACACAGGTACTAGCAAAGCCTTTGTTCACAAAGCAGACAATGCTTGGAGAGTCCACACGGAAATCATAAAACTGTGGCACACACTTCCTCACCACAGCATAGCAGCCCATGCAATTTCAGAGATGTCGTTCTGGTCCTGGGCAGCATCCTGATGCTATGTTTGATATTAAAAAAATAATTCCAAACTGACATGTCCTCATTAATTTTGGTGACCTTGAGTTGTATTAAATTTCCCCAAATTATCTCAAAGCAATTCCACAGTGAGTGCCATGCACACTTCCTTTTCCATTAAGAGTATAAACAAAATGGGACGCCTGGATGGCTCAGTGGGTTATTAAGCCTCTGCCTTTGGCTCAGGTCATGATCTGAGAGTCCTGGGATCAAGTCCCACATTGGGCTCTTTGCTCAGCCGGGAGCCTGCTTTCCCCACCCTCGCCTCCCCCCCATCTCTGTCTCTGCCTGCATCTCTGCCTATTTGTGATCTCTGCCTGTCAAGTAAATAAAATCTTAAGAAAAAAGAAAGAGTATAAACAAAACCATGCACTTATGCTAATTTACAGGGGGAGGAGCTTTAAGAGCACAAAAAACGTTCAGTCTAAAAACTTTAGGCAACACTTCTTCAAAGAACAGCACTAGTCAAGCAATTTATATAATTCAAAGACTAAAGAACAAAATAAGAGTTCAGTCCACTTCTAGCACTCAAAGGGTACTTTGGATTTTTCCAGCCTGCTGAGAGATCCACTATGGATCTCTGAAGTTATTTCAAAACACCTTTCCTTAAAAAAAAAAAACCTTTCCTAGGCAAGACAAAAACCTGATGCATACACGTAGCCCAAACGCCTTTTGATTATCCTTTGGTTACTTAAAAACACATTTAACATACACAAAGCAGCCATAGAGCTAGAAAATGACACAGCTCAAGATATTTTATTCAGAAATCTAAGGAGACTTTTGGCAATATGGAGCTTAATTAAGACAAAATAAGGAAGAGAAGGTGAACAAAACATTCAGGGCTCCAAGGAGCAGGGCCACAAGAGACAACTCTCTCTAAAAGGCAATGCAGTGGAGCTCGGTTCAGGGACTCAGCACCAAGCACAACAGAGGCACTGGAGCCATGTTTACAGAATCCATCAAGAAACCTAAATTCTGGGGCACCTGAGTGGCTCAGTGGGTTAAAGCCTCTGCCTTAGACTCGGGTCATGATCCCAGGGTCCTGGGATTGAGCCCCATATTGGGCTCTCTGCTCAGTGGGAAGCCTGCTTCCTCCTCTCTCTCTGCCTGCCTCTCTGCCTCCTTGTGATTTCTGTCTGTCAAATAAATAAATAAATATTAAAAAAAAAAAAAAAAGAAGAATCAGAATTTTTTTTTAATTACTTTAAAAAAAAAAAAAGAAAGAAAGAAACCTAAATTCTAGCCACAGCTCTATGGGAAACTGGCTGCATGACCTTGGTCAAATCAGTTCTCCCTCAGCTTCCTTACCCCTCTTAGATGAGGGCAAGAGAGAGACCAGAATACCAGAATTCATCTTGAAGATCCCTTCCAGATTCTATGACAGCAGTTCCCAAAGAGTGGTCCAGCGACCCCTGAGATCCTCAAGAAGGGTCAAAGGAGCCACAAAGTCAAAATCATGCATGAGTTAAAGAGCCATTCAAAGTGCAAGATAGACTAATGGATTTTAATATAACAGAATACAAAAAGTTCCTTGATATAGTTTCAAATTCCATATTACAATTAACCTTGAAGAAACTACCACTTGTCAGAGTTTCGGTTACAGTATCAAAGAATACCCACATAATTATCTGAAAAGGCTGCTAAAACACTCCTCCCTTTTCCAATTACATTCTTCATCTACTTTAACAGCACAGTAAGTCAACAAAACAATAAGTCACAACATGCAGAAGCAGATTTGAGACTCTGTCTCTATTCAATCAGACATTTTCAAATTTTCAAATGTGTAAAACAATTCTACTCTTCTAATTTTTTCATTTTGGTGACTATAGTCATTTTTCACTAAAAATTATGTTAATACATTATGAGTCTATTATACTTTAAAGAAATTGGTACTTTTACTTTACTAATACAGTGACTATTGATCATTATAAGCCATATAAACAAAAGCTTTTGGGGATCTTCAATAATTTTTAAAGTATAAAAGGATTTAAGACAAAAAGCTGGAGACCTATTGTCTTAGAGTACCTATTTTTAGGTATCATAAAGAAAAACTAGTATTTAGAAAGAATGTAACAAATAGGACCACATTACATAAACATAAAATATTTAATTTAATACTGTATTCAAATAAAAAGTACAAGCTTAATCTACTAATGATATACACAGGTTATTTTACAAATGTAATTAACCATCAAGGCCAAACTTTCTCAGTGACTGAAATTAATATCACATTTGCAAAGTCAAATTTTTACTTTTATTACTGAATCTCTGCTATTCACATGCCCTGTAAAATGGCCAAGGGTTGAGGTTCCCTGTGTTTGCCCCCAAAGCTCCCCGACTTGGGTCTATCACCCAAGAGGTCACTGAGCAGCATATCCCTGCAGGGTCAGTCCCAGGCATTTTGATAAGTAGGAATAAACTCCAGAGGGCCACTGCTGAGGGAAGTAAATTAAAGACTCACTTCATTCTCCATAGAGTCAGCTGGAAAAAAGGGGGGAGGGAGGGTGACAGACAACTGCGTGAGGAAGACAGGAGCTAAAGCAGGGGTGTGCTTTGGCTGTGAGAAGGCTAGGTGACAAAGCCACTACTGCCCAGAGGAACCTGGGCTCTGAAAAATTCTCTTCCTCTCTCTCAATTGACACACATGTGTGCATGAGCCACATGAACATTTTAAACCATCAGTATAATGTGAGGGTGATTAAAAAAAAGAAGAAGAAAGTAAGGTCCCAGGATCTCTGAATACTGAGGATTAAGCAAGAGCAAAAGCAATTTTGGCTAAATGTGTTACCATTTAACTTGTGAGCCCTGTATCTCTTTCTACCCAGCTCTCAATTCTTCAAGTAGAGGTAAGAGAGAGGTAAGGGTCTACAAGGCAGGAACATGTCTGGCCTACTGAGGCCCAAGCCAGCCCTAAGTCCAGATCAGCCTAAGAACACATTGGGTTTATCTACTAGATGGTTAAGAAGAGGCTCAGAGAGAAGCCAAACCGTGGCTGGTGTCCCGTCCCTCCAATTTCCACTACAACTACCCCACACCCCTCTCATCAGTCTCTTCCCAAAGCCCAAGCCCTTTGATGCCGCTCCCTTCTCCTAGGAGTTCTATCACTGAGCCATGGAGCTCATGCTGGATGCCTACAAATCCAGACAAACAGAAGCTGAGCAGAGAGGGGATGGTTTGTTCTTCACAGCCCTGCAAACATTCACACAACCTTTAGTGAAGACTTCTCTGTATCTAGTCAACCTATCCACTAGACACAAATCCTGAAAAGTTCTGTGCCAGTAGCATTTTGACAAATCAAAGCTTTTTTTTTTTTTAAAGATTTTATTTATTTTTGAGAAAGATGGAGAGTGAAAGGGAGCAGCAGACTCCCCACTGAGCAGGAGCCTGATGTGAGGCTCAATCCCAGGGCTCTGAGATCATGACCTGAGCCAAAGGCAGCTGCTTAACCAACCAAGCAACCCTGGCATCCTAGCTTTTAAAAATAAGACTATAACAGAAACTCTACATAAATCCTTCTACAATACAAATAATAACCACAATTTTCTGAGTTGATATTGATCATTTTAGATTCTCAACTGCCATTCATTTTAAAACAGCTGTAACTATACAGTATACAGATTGCATGCTATCGTTTTTCCTAGACTGGCATCAACTACAAATAAAAGTCTTTTTTTTTTTTTTTTAAAGGTTTTTATTTATTTGACAGATCACAAGTAGGCAGAGAGGCAGGCAGAGAGAGAGAGAGAGAGGAGGAGGCAGGCTCCCTGCTGAGCAGAGAGCCCGATGCGGGGCTCGATCCCAGGACCCTGGGATCATGACCTGAGCTGAAGGCAGAGGCTTCAACCACTGAGCCACCCAGGCGCCCCACAAATAAAAGTCTTAATGGATGACTACTATTTTGTGACATATACTCATATTTTCAAAACAGTCTACAGGAAAAATTTAATATACTAACATCATTGTATTTACATGGTTATTCAAGTTTTTCTCTTCGGCTTTGCCAAGTGACTTGGGCACGCTGTATGGTCAGCTCCTTAAAAACACAGGTTAAAAAAAAAATAGGTAAACTCTTCTTACTATCTTTTTTTTTTTAAGTAGGCTTCACACTCAACACAGACCTCAAACTCACAACCTTGAGATCAAGAGTTGCATGCTCTACCAACTAAGCCAGCCAACTAGTCCAGGTGCCTGGACACAGGTAAACTCTTCTGGCTCTAAAATAAATGGTAATGCTAGTCAGGTACACACACCCCTATGGTAACTGTGATACAAAACAAAAATGTATTTAGTCTTTTCCCCTGGTTCCTGGCAGAGCTCCCCAAATCCTTGGAATTTTCTGAGTGAAGGAATATCTTTTGTTGTTTACACTGAGCCCCCTTTTGATCACACTTAAATTTGTGGCAATGAAGCCACTTAGGGTGGGGTCCCCAGATAGCCTCAGGACATCCTGGGTGGCTCAGTCCGTTAAATCTCTTGATTCCCGCTCAGGTCATGAGCTCAGGGTCCTGAGACCAAGCCCAGTGTCAAGGCTCCCCGTGCAGAGGGGAGCCTGCTTCCCCTCTCTCCCTCTGCCCCTCACCCTACTCTGTGCATGTATGTGCTTGCTCTCTCTCTCTCTCTAAATAAATCTTTAAAAAATAATGTCTTTAGGAAATACACAATGAAGTATTTAGTGGTAAAAACATATAAAAAACCTCCTAAAAGACATTTTAACAAGAGAATAAAAACATCTATTCCTAGTTTTCCGAAGATTTAAACACTTAACAAGTACGAAATATTTCCAAGTACAGATTCGAAAGATTACCTAGCTGCATATTCTCTATAATTAATTAGTAACAAATTAGTATGAAACTTCCTTTAAGACACAAAAATGTAGGGTTAAAAGGGCTAATTAAGCCTCCCAGCATCCCTATGTGAAAACAGGATGTCCTCTAAGTAGGTGATAGGCCTCTCTCCCTCTTCCCCTGAGCCCAGCAGGAACTGGAACCATCTCTGAGGCAAGTCTCACCTGGGTTCCCTCTGGAAGGCTCTAGCTCTAGTCAATGTCATAAAAAAAATAGCACCCCACAGGCAGGTAGAAATTGGACTCACCATCTCACCCTCCCTTTTTGTATAGACGTGGCCCAGTTCTGAAGTCTTCTAAGGAGACTTACATAATCTATCTAGATTACATGCTTCACTGTTACTTATGGCCAAGGTTATTCAACCAGTGTCCAGTGCTTAATCTCCTACACACACACACACACACACACACACACACGCACGTGCATGTGCACACATAAGCATGTGCACATGCACTTCATCGTTACAGAAAGAAGTAGCTTAAGATTCACACCACTGAACCACTCAGTTAAGTACACTTGCGCTACATCTCTCTCTGGTCTAACGTTGGACATGAATATTGACGAAAACAATGACATCTGAAAATCAGCAAAAGTAAGTGGGGAAAAAGAGTGTGACTTAACCTAAAGCAATATACTGAAGCAGAAAAAAAGTTGCTTCTTTTAAACTCATACTTGTATATCTTCTTTGGGGAAAAGGATATGAAGTCTGGACAAAACTCAGGCTATAGATTTTGCTAGTAAGAAGAAAACCTACAGGAAAACCTCATCTCTGTAAACAGAAAATAATGGATGTTGACCCTTAGGAAGAAGAGCTCTCTCTCAAAGACTGAAACATGGCTTGTGTGGATGCACACACCAAACCAGTTATCTCTCATCACTCTTCAGATAAAGATGCTTATTCCGTGGAGGCAAGGCCATAAATCCATTACACCATACAGGCGGTACAGAGACCAAAATAATACACACAAGAATCTTAGGGCCACAATACTCTCTTGGTAGAAGGGACAAAGGGCACAGACTGAGATGAACAAAAAGTCTGAGGAAATAATTTAAAGAAAAAAGTAGCTGATAGCTATTCTGTACAAAGAATGGTCAAAGGAAAAGACAGAAAGGTTAGAAATTAATTAGTTCAAATTATTATGGTCCAATATTATGATATAATAAAGACACTATGCCAGGCACTGTGGGAGTGATACAAATACATGCCTCAAAGAATGATACAGAGCAAGAAGCCATAAGACTACCTGACTCCCCAAAAGAGAAAGAGTCAATAATAATGTCATTTTGGGACACCAAAGAAGTCTATAGCATTTGAATAAATAACAAATACCAAGTCAAATCTAATCATAATTTAAAATGAATACAAAACAATAAAAAAATGAAAAATGACGGGACGCCTGGGTGGCTCAGTTGGTTGGGCAGCTGCCTTCGGCTCAGGTCATGAACCCGGCGTCCTGGGATCGAGTCCCACATCGGGCTCCTTGCTTCGCAGGGAACCTGCTTCTCCCTCTGACTCCGCCTTCCACTCTGTCTGCCTGTGCTCGCTCTCGCTCGCTCTCTCTCTGACAAATAAATAAATAAAATCTTTAAAAAAAAAAATTAAAAATGACATTTTTGTGGGCGCCTGGGTGGCTCAGTGGGTTAAGCCGCTGCCTTTGGCTCAGGTCATGATCTCAGGGTCCTGGGATCGAGTCCCTCATCGGGCTCTCTGCTCAGCAGGGAGCCTGCTTCCCTCTCTCTCTCTCTCTGCCTGCCTCTCCATCTACTTGTGATTTCTCTCTGTCAAATAAATAAATAAAATCTTAAAAAAAAAAAAAAGAAATGTGCTATTAAAAAAAAAAAAGACATTTTTGTCCCACCAAGAAATTTACAATGCATTATAGTGTTATGGTTATCTTGATCAAGAACTATGAAATACATACCATTCAAATTTCAAGATTAGCAAAAACCAAGATTTAGTGTGCTATTTTATAGCATCCCTACTGATTACACTTTTGCCCCAAAACCTATAAAATAATCTGCAAAAGAAATTATTAACTGAGAGTGAGTACTTGAATACTGGGTATACAAAAGTCATGAAGGTAGGCAGGACCAGAAGATGATGCCAGGTTAACAGTTCTAGAGCTTTCCAGTAGAAACCAACAAGGCAGCACCACAATGACCAAGGTCCATCTAACAATTTGGACAAGGGCTCCCGGCTTGGCACCCTGGCAGACAGGAGATCCTGCAAATTCTCCCACTGCAAAACATCTAGAAATATGAAAAAAATTATATATAACACTTATCTTATTTTAAAAGCACAGCTGTTTTCACAAAACAATAACAACAACAAAAACAATAGAATAGACCAAAGGATAAGAATGAAAGGCAAACTGAAAATATAAATATTCTTGCAAGCTGACACTATGTCAATCCTAGAAGAAGAGGGTGCCAATCCTATGGGTGGGTGGAGGTCAGATTAAGAAACAATGGCTTGGGGCGCCTGGGTGGCTCAGAGGGTTAAGCCTCTGCCTTCGGCTCAGGTCATGATCTCAGGGTCCTGGGATCGAGTCCCACGTAGGGCTCTCTGCTCAGCAGGGAGCCTGCTTCCTCCTCTCTCTCTCTCTCTGCCTGCCTCTCTGCCTACTTGTGATCTCTGTCTGTCAAATAAATAAATAAATAAAATCTTTAAAAAAAAAAAAAAAAGAAACAATGGCTTAAAAAAAAAAAGAAAAAGAAACAATGCCTTGTGGTTCAAAGAAGCTAAAAAGTAAAGTCTACAACCTCTACATAAAGACTGGAACTTAGGGCGCCTGGGTGGCTCAGTGGGCTAAAGCCTCTGCCTTTGGCTCAGGTCAGGATCTCAGGGTCCTGGGATCAAGCCCTATATCGGGCTCTCTGCTCAGCAGGGAGCCTGCTTCCCCCTCTCTCTCTGCCTGCCTCTCTGCTTATGATCTCTGTCTGTAAATAAATAAATAAAATCTTTAAAAAAAAAAAAAAAGAGGGGGCGCCTGGGTGGCTCAGTGGGTTAGGCCTTTGCCTTGGGCTCAGGTCATGATCCTGGGGACCTGGGATGGAGCCCTGCATCGGGCTCTCTGCTCAGCAGGAAGCCTGCTTCCTCCTCTCTCTCTCTCTGCCTGCTTCTCTGCCTACTTGTGATCTCTCTCTCTGTCAAATAAATAAATAAAATCTTTAAAAAAAAAAAAAAAGACAGGAAATTAAAGAGTTATACTCTCAGTAAAGAATGGTGTGGAAAAATGCCCACAAGACAACATAAAAGGTTATGTCAACCTGGTTTGGAGGAGGGGAAAAGTATCCAATCTACATGGTCCAAGAAATTAATCAAAACTAAAGTGGTCCAGGGGTGCCTGGGTGGCTCAGTCAGTTACGCATTAAACTCTTGATCTCATCTCAGGTCTTGACACCAGGGGCAGGAGTTCAAGCCCCTCACTGGGCTCCACACTGTGCACAGAGCCTACTCTAAAAAAGTGGGGGATGGGAGAGGCACCTGGGTGGCACAGTCAGTTAAGCATCCAACTCTTGGTTTCAGCTCAGGTGGTGATCTCAGGATTGTAAGATCAAGCCCTGCTCTGCTGAGTGCAGACACTGCTTGGGATTCTCTCTCCTCCTTCAACCCCTCCCCCTCTCAAATAAATAAATAAATGAATCTTAAAAAAAAATAAAATAAAATAAAGTGGTCCCAGGCAAGTGATATACACCAGTCACCTAGAAGTAAATGTAGAACATCTCTAGGACATACCTCTACCTGGACCACATAAGACTCACAGGTAAAGCCTTATTGAAGATGAACTCACAATCCTAAAGGACAAACACATGAGAAACTAACCAAACAAAAGCAAGAGTCAACAGGATAAGACTAAAACTAGTTTACTAATAAAAACTTCTGATAATAAAACTACCAGATTGAAGGAGATAAACTATATACTATCTGGAAAGAGGCAGAAAAAACTTTCATAAAATTTAAAACCAATTCATGATGACAAAAGCAAACAAACTCTTCACAAACCAGATGAAACTTCTTTCAATGGATAAAAGGAATCTACCAAAAGCCACAACACATTTAGTATGGCTAGGAGCCATACACTACAAACTCAGGTACAAGATATGGATGCATGCTATCAGTATTTTTATCAATATCAAGTTGTCAGAATTTTTTTTTTTTAAGATTTATTTATTTACTTTAGAGAGAGAATGAATGAGCTCAAGCAGGGGAAGGGGCAGAGGGAGAGAATATCCAAGCAGACTCACACTGAGTGCAGAGCCTGACACAGGGCTCAATCCCTTCACCCATGAGATCAGGACACTCAACCAACTGAGCCACCTAAAAGCCCCCATGTTGTTAGAGTTTCTAACAAACAGACAAGACACACGCATACACAAAGCATAAAGATAAGTTCAAAGAAAGAAAATTGTCAACAATAAAGGATCCTACTTATTCTACATTAAAAAATCTATAGTTAAACTACTATTAGAAATGCAGGAGAGCTTAGTAAGGCAGTTAGATGAAAGAACAATATAGGAAAATCTACCTTCTTTTTTAAGATTTTACTTTTATTTATTTGAGAGAGGGGGCATGCATGAGCAGGGGAAGGGGGAAAGGGAGAGGGACAAGCAGACTCCATACTAAGGAGGGAGCCCAACAAAGGGCTCTATTCCAGGGCTCCAGGATCATGACCCGAGACAAAGGTATGCACTTAAGTGACTGAGCCACCCAGGCACCCCAAATCTATCCTATTTCTATATGCATTCAACACCCACTTAGACAGAAAGTATAATTTTTAAAATACTACTTGTAATAGCAATAATAACCATGTTATCTGGCAATAAATCTAGGGAAACATATCTAAAACTTTTGCGGTAAAAAGTGTAACAATCTCACTTAAAGAAATCTAAATAATCAGAAAGATGTGATATGTTCCAAGATGAAGACTCATATGTCAATTTTCCCTATGAACTCAATGCATTTCTAATCAAAATCCCAAGGCACAAAATGCATAAACTATAAAGGGAAAGATCAATACATTTTACTACATCAAAAATGAAAACATCTGCACAAGAAAATATCATAAACAAAGCAAAGATAATCCATAGTCTAAGGGATATGTGCAGGCACAGAACTAGTGGAAGGATCAGTATCCACAATACATGAGGAACTCTTAAAAACCAGCAAGAAGATAAAGAATAGGACTAGGTAACTCTTAGAAGAGAAAACTCAAATGATCAAAAGACATTTCACACATATTAGATAAAGTTTTTGCCACAGTCTGACAGTACAAAGTGCTGGAGAGGCTACTAAGTAAGGGCCTACAGACAACTGGTGGAAGTATAAATTGATACTTTAAATAACTGGAAATATCTAGCAAGATTAAAAATACCCAGCCCTATGATTCATAATTTTGCTCCTAGGAAAATTCTAGAACAGGTATACAAATAAATTTTGAAACTATGCTGTATCATTTTAAGGATGGGTGGGGGAAAAAAAAGCAATCTAAATACTCATTAATAAGAAAATGCACAAATCAGGGCACCTGGGTGGCTCAATCAGTTAGGCATCTGCCTTCAGCCCAGGTCATGATCCCCGGGTTCTGGCATTGAGCCCCGCATCAGGCTTCCTGTTCAGTGGGGTGCCTGCTTCTACCTCTCCTGCTCCCCCTGCTTGTGCTCATCCTCTCTCTGTCAAATAATGTCTTTCAAAAAAAAGAAAATGCAAAAATATATTATAGCCCTCTCACCCAATTGAATATTATACAACTTGAAATAAATGAACTAGAACACAACATAAATCCCTATGGATAAACTTCAATGACATAATATTAAGTGAAAAAGTTATGGAAAGATAAATACAAGATAATAACCACTTATATAAAGTGTTAAAATATACAAAACAACACTCAATGCTGTAAGGAAACATATTCAGTAAAAGAAAGAAAACATGCATGAGAATAACATGTAATTCACAAGAGTGTTACTGCTAGGGTAAGAAAGTAAATGGGACTGGGGCGCCTGGGTGGCTCAGTGGGTTAAGCCGCTGCCTTCGGCTCGGGTCATGATCTCGGAGTCCTGGGATCGAGTCCCACATCGGGCTCTCTGGCAGGGAGCCTGCTTCCCTCTCTCTCTGCCTGCCTCTCTGTCTACTGTGATCTCTCTCTGTCAAATAAATAAATAAAATCTTTAAAAAAAAAAAAAAAAGAAAGAAAAGAAAGTAAATGGGACTAAGAAGTTAAATATCTTCACTTTGGTTTGTTTTTTTAAGTATGAATATCTGAAGCAGGATTATGATATATTGAGATATGTTAAAGCTGGAGGGTCATAAGCATTTTTGTTATACTATTCTGAATACTCTCCTGTATGTTTGAAATAAATAAACAAAATAAACAATAACCAACAACCACCCAAAATAATAAATAAAAGTTCTGACAAGCAGCAACCACTAAAAGTCATTTTTCTGGCATTAAAAATTAGTTTAAAAAAAAAAATCATTTCCAGGGACGCCTGACTGGCTCAGTCAGTTGAGCATCTGACTCTTGGTTTTGGCTCAAGTCATGATCTCAGAGCCATGGGATCAAGCTCCATGCTCAGCATGGAGTCTGCTTCTAACTCTCCCTCTGTTCCTCCCCCTCCCCTGTTCTTTCTCTCTAAAATAAACAATAAAGATAAAATCTTAAAAAAAAAAAAAATCAGTTCCAGCTCTTATAAAGGGAGGTTCATCACATCATTCCAGCTGGTGACCCAACCCTAAATCACCTTTATCAATTACTAAGGACACACGCTTGTGGCAATGATCTGCTGAGCTTCCACAGCTATGCTGCGGAAACTGTATCACTTATTAAAATTCTCACATTGGGGTGCCTGGGTGGCTCAGTGGGTTAAGCCGCTGCCTTCGGCTCAGGTCATGATCTCAGGGTCCTGGGATCGAGTCCCGCATCAGGCTCTCTGCTCAGCGGGGAGCCTGCTTCCCTCTCTCTCTGCCTGCCTCTCCATCTACTTGTGATTTCTCTCTGTCAAATAAATACATAAAAAATCTTTAAAAAATAAAAAATAAAATAAAATTCTCACATTAAATCTAACTGGATTAATATGTAATGATTTTTTTAAGTAATAAAATTAATATTTGATGGACATAAACACACTGAAGGAAGAACATACTTGCCAATTAAACAGAACAGCAGGCCCGGGGCATCTGGGTGGCTCAGTGGGTTAAAACAGCACAGCAGGGGACACCTGGGTGGCTCAGTGGGTCATGACTCAGGTCATGATCCCAGGGTCCTAGGATCAAGCCCCGCAGGGAGCCTGCTTCCTCCCCTCCCTCTCTGCCTGTCTCTCTGCCTACTTGTGATCTGTCAAATAAATAAATAAAAACTTAAAAAAAAAAAAACAGCACAGCAGGCCCTGCTCTGCCTGTGCTAGATGGTGTCAGATTTGGCGAGGGGGGGTGGACACACACTACTCTTGGGGAAGGACAGTCACCTGCCAAGATACTACCTCAAAACCTCCTCTCCTTAAAAAGAAGACAACTGGTGCGCAGGGGGTACTGGTGTTAAGCAACTCTACAGACAAAAGGCCTTAATCTCAATTAGTAAAGAATCAGAAGGACAGAGGAATTCAGTACTTATACATGTTCCTGAAGCTCAATCCTGGCAATTTATGTTGTCTTCCCAGAGCATCTGAGACTGACAATTAGACCAAGTAGCATACAAGGAGTGAAAAGGCCGCCCTGTTCTCACCTCTACACACTGCCTCAGGGGTTCCGTACCTTACACTATCATCAATAAAATGGGAAGAAATAAAGCTTCTCTCATTTGGATTTGTACAAAGGCATCAAACACATGATCCTCAAATGAAAAATGGTTTCTTAACAGCATCCTATTATAAATATATAAATAACAGGCACTACAGGCTTCTGCAAAGCTGTAACTGCCCCATTTTAACTCTTTCCCCTATTATAGTATCACATCTGGACTAATTTCTCCAACAGGCTGTCTCTGGTTTAGACAAGAAGCCAATATCCATGCTGTATTAAGCATAGATATTAATTACCCACTTTAGAGGGTTAAAGGAAAGGAAGACACTGTGTTTATTTGTAAGAGTTTATTTATTTGAGAGGGAGAGAGACAGAGCCCACGCATGTGTGCACACAAGGGGATGGTGGGGAGAATTTCTGCTGAGCAGGGGGCCAGATGCAGGACTCCATCCCAGGACACAGGGATCATAACCCTAAACTGAACAGACGCTTAACCAACTGAGCCACCCAAGTGCCCCTTTTTATTTATTTTTATTTTAAGTAGGCTCCATGCCCAATGTGAGGCCTGAACTCAAGACCCTGAGATCTAAAAACAAAATGCTCATGCTCTACCCACTGAGCCAGCCAGGGAACCAGGAAAGGAAAACTCCAAGAGCACCTCTTATACCGCATAGAGGCCATTTCTAACTCCTTGCTCTGTTTACATTTGGTTAGGCATCCTAGATAATAAATCTCTTATCTTCAGTAACATCTATGGAGGACTCCAAGTCTACTGTAATCTGCTAACTGTGGCCCACAGTAGGCATTTGTTTTCCTGCACAAGGCAGAGACAAATTCCTTCAATGCTTTGGAAAAGATACTCCTGGCCTGTAGATTTTCTGAGTCCTTACCAAGGCCTGGCAGCAGCTTCAGACACTTCAAAAGACCTATCTATACAATACATTAACACCAGGATAAAGACTCTAGAGCCAGCTGACTCGAAATCCTGAAAAACACATCAATAGATGAATCAATTATTTAATTTTGCTTTCCAAAAGATGTCTCCTCTAGGCTGCCTCTAAACTTGACAGGAAGTACAGTGATCCTCCCCTTATCTGCACATGGTCTTCCTTCTGACATATCATCAGGTCAGTAGTAGCCTAACGATACGTCACAATGCCTACATCATTCACCACACTGCATCTCATCACATGGGCATTTTATCATCTCACATCATCACACAATACAATAAAACATTTTGAGAGAAAGAGACCACATTCACATAATTTTTATTACAGTATACTGTTATAATTGTTCTATCATTTTTATTGTTAATCTCTTACTGTGCCTAATTTATAAATTTAAACTTCATCGTACATATGTATGTGTAAGAAAAACACAGTACATATAGGGTTTGATACTATCTGCAGCTTCAGACATCCACTGGGGCTCTTGGAACATACACCCCACAGGTAAAGAGGGGCTACTGTAATCAATTTTTAAGGAAGATTTGAAAATAAGCACAGCATATTTAGGGAACTGAGAGGAACAGGAGAGAAAGGAAAGGGATTATGATCTGTAGAGGACAAGCCGATACTCTACCACCTAGTAACTAAACCTTCCACACCTGAGCCTTTTCCAGTGCCAAGGAAAGTCAATACTTTCATTATCTGCAGACTTAATCAGTTAAAACTCACCAAATGTACTACCACATGCTTATACACAGAAAAGAGTTAAAAAGGAATAACCCCTTCTCAGCAAAATGATAAAGTGAATACGACGCTACTACTACATTCTAACTGCTGACCCTTGTGGTTTTTGATAAACACACGAGCCAGGGCGGGGTGGTGCGGTGAAGACCGTGACTTTATAAGCCAAGAGGTTTTTGGGGTTTTTTTGTTGTTGCTTTTTCACAAAAATGCACATGCACATTCTCTGGGGGTGCCTGGTGGTTTAGTAGGTTAAACATCTGACCCCTGATTTTGGTTCAGGTCATGATCTTGGGGTCACGAGGTCAAGACCCTCCCCACAGGCTCTGCACTCGTCCCTCCCTCACCCTCTGCTCCTCCCACATATGCATGTGCATGCACGCACACATGTACCCTCTCTCTCAAATAAATAAAATATTTTTAAAAATAAGAATAGAATAAAATAGGGGCACCTGGGTGGCTCAGTGGGTTAAGGCCTATGCCTTCGGCTCGGTTCATGATCCCAGGGTCCTGGGATCGAGCCCCACATTGGGCTCTCTGCTCTGCGGGGAGCCTGCTTCCTCCTCTCTCTCTGCCTGCCTCTCTGCCTACTTGTGGTCTCTGTCTGTCAAATAAATAAAATCTTAAAATAAAAAAAAAAAGAATAGAATAAAATAAAATGCACATTTTCTGGACCCTGACATAAAGAAGCTCTCAGATCTTGGATGAGGCTGTTCTATAAACCTTCAGAGAATGAACAGAAGTCATGACTGAGAACCAGTACTTGGAAAGCTCAAACACCCTAAGAAACCAAAGCCATTACTTAAGGATACAGCCTCCTGGGGTACTAGTAACAAAGAACACTGTGTAGCAGTAGAGGTCCACTAAGCTCAGTTCAAAACATGGCCTGCAAAGAAAATGTGCTGGAAGAAATGTGAAGATGGAGTAAAAGACAGGAAACAGAACCAGTTAAAAAAGAAAGGCCAGACTTGAGAACCATTCAGGAGGTAAAATGAACCGCTAATGAAGTACTGTTCTTCAAGTCTCAAAGAAAGAGTAAAAGACACAGGAGGCTTCTCTTCTAGGTTTCCCTAACCAGTGCCTAGGGTGCTACTGTCACCTCCTCCTTAGACACCAGCCCAGGCTAGAGACCAGATGTCATGTATATCCCAGCTTTTATTATCAGCAATGTTGAAGAGGCAGTAGGTATATCACAGGGCAGTGTCGAGAGACCCAGGTTAAAGGTATCAGTTAAACAAATTATTTACCTTCTCCTCATCTGGGGTAATGACATCTACACATCAGGTGCAATAAGGGTTCATACAGCATATGACCCAGCAACACAGTAACTACCTAATAACCTAGCACAATGCAAACAAATCCTACATAGATGTGAAACTTATTTTACAGTGTCTCTCATAAAAACACAAGTCTTACTGCAGCTCCAGCCCATCTGAAAACCCCAGGAGGTGAGGCTGTCCAATATACAGCAGTATGTTGGTTCTCATATAGACAACCATGTTCCACTTAGGGAGAGCCTGTTTTTCTTTCTGTTAAGTGTATAACATCTTCCACCACAGTATGTGCTATCTGGTTTCTAAACAAATAAAACTGCAGTTGGAGAGCTCATCTCTTCAGACAGCAGCTGGGATACTGCACAGTTTTACCCAAAATTTAAGTAAAAAATTGGCCCCAAACCCAGAAAATAGGCATTTCATCCAGATAAAACTGGATAAACCAAGTCTACAAACAATGACTGAATAAAACAGTAGGGGAAAGAAGAACACACAGACAGTGAGAATAACCCACACCAAATGTCCCACTCATAGAAGAAGGCAACCAAATGGGCTCTGGAATATATCAGTTCAGATCTGCAGCCATCAGGTGAGGCAAAAGTTGCCAAGTGTAAGACAGTGAAGTTACTAAATGAAAAATATCCAGGACAGAGACATTCTCCTTTTAAGCTAGAAATAAGATTTATGTAAGCGGTAAGAACCAAATGTTCTACCTACATGAAGATTCAAGATTCCTCATGAGAAGATAAATAGCTTGAGAGCCATAACCTGGGAAAGGAAGAATATCAGTGGATACAAAATTTTAAAATATTAAATGTGAAAGAGTAACAGTTTCCACTTCAATTGGCTGTTTTATTGGTGCTACTACTGTTTCACAGATTTGATTTCTCATAAGTAATGCACTGATTTTATACCTCACAAAGGCACTCTTTGCCACTTTCACTTATGGAATAACAGTATGGGAAGTGAGTCTTCAAGGGAGAAAAATGAGCCCAAATGCCCTTGATGTGGAATTGTTCTTTAAGATGCTGTCTTAGCACATGATTCTGATTTAATTTTAATTTAAGAAAAAAATTAAGTCTTCCTCTAAGCATCTAAAATGTTTCAAAAAACATTTAATCTGAAATATCCACTCTGGTGTCAATAGATGAAAAACAAGCCTAGCAGGGGCCATCTGACAGATGAGACCAGGTCACAGGTCTCTCTAATGGAGGAATTTGGGCTAAGAACACTGGTTGGGTCAATCAGGTAAATTTCAACTTGCCCTAACCAGAGCTCAAAGACAGACCTGGTAAGGTTCATGAGCAAATAAATCTACCAATGTATGAAACAGATGGTTCTGTCAAAGAGGCTTCTAACCTTTAGAGGAAGAGTCTCTCTGAGAACATACAGAGCAAATTTCAGGGAAAGAATTTCAAGACCATTTTTACAATAAATTTTGTCTAAAAACAAACAAACAAAACCTTATTAATATTTAAACCCCCATTTAAAAAAATAACAATCATGCAAGTATTTATATAACACGGGAAACACACAGATATACACATGAAGGAAATGCACCAAAAGGTTAACCATTTTCATCTCTGGGTGGTAGTTTTCCCAAAAAATTTTTCTTTTTTATTCTTTTGTTTTATAATAGATATGACTTTATAACTGTAAAATCAGCATTTCATCTTTATATGTGTTTTCTTTCTCTGTAAAGCCAAGCAATCAGCAAACAGACCCTCCCTGGCCTCATCTCCATCCTTTGTAGCACCATATTCTTCAGGCTGTTGATTGCCCCTATTCATATCCACATCCAGTGACTGACCACGCTCTCATATTGCCTCCAAAAATTCTCTGGGTACCTACTGAAGTGCCTTATCTTAGCTAGGGCTCCCATGAAAGCCTAAAGCGAAAGATCATCAATAAAGTCACCCTTGAAAAGGCTTTTCAACTGCCCACGTAAATACACTATAGTTTCATGTATATATTACTGTAGACATATACCCTGAAACAAATTCCAAAAGGTTGTGGTATTCAGAAATTAAACCCTCATGTGTTTTGCTGCTTGGACCAGTCCAGTAATTTTATGAAGATTCCAGCTTGCAGGCCTTCCCTATTCATCCTCTTGCTTATCATTTCCAACACATCTTTTTACATCAACAATTCTCTATGGCTCCCCATTACTATTATTCTCCTTCTTCTCCTTTTCTTTCCTTCTCCTTCTCTTCCTTCTCCTTCTCTTTTGGTAGAATACTTAACTCATCACCACACCACCTAAAAAATTTCTCTTCTGCCAATGGTCAAAAATTCTTGAAATGTACAGATTTTGTCATATTAACTGTAATGACACTACCTGCATACACTGCCTGTGGGTACTCATTCCCTGAGTAAAATGGTGAGAAGAAATTACCTCACTATTTAAGTCATTATTTCTTGCTCTTTTTTTTTTCCTTTTGCAAAGAATAGTTCGATTTAAGGTAAAATGTTAGTTGTAATTCCATTACATAATTAGAGTACTTTTTTACTTGGAGTGCAAAAAAGGATTCAGTGTTGGTGGGCCTACTGTCAATCTAGTTAAGGACAGTGTTGAGATTATATTTATTAAGAGCTAATGAATAATAGAGACCCCAAATGCACCAGAGTTCAGAAAAGGAAGCAACAACATCTGAGGTTTAAATGCTGTTGGAAGGCTTTCTGGAGGAGGCAGACCTTGAAACAACCCTGAAGCACAGCAGAATTAGACAAGTGAGGAGGGAAGGAAAGGACATTCTCTGCACAGGAATCACAGTTGGATCTAAGTAATGCTGAAACGGCAGAAAGTGTCAGGTTTTCTGGAAAGGAAGATAAAACAAATCATCACTGAATACTGATTAAACATGTACTACTGACCAGTACTGGTAGGCACTGAAGACACACAGAGGGAATCCTCGTCACAGAGTGATGACTAGAACCCTCCAGGATCATCCCATCAACTGACATAGATATGTAAGCATACACTGTGAGCAATCTGGCAAGTACAACATACAACTAAGGTTCCACTGATGAACAGATTAACATATCCATAGAATGAAATATTTTTCAGCAATAAAAGAGAATAAAGTAGTGACACACGCTACGACATGGATTAACCTTGAAAACATCACGCTAAGTTAAACATGCCAGTCACATACGGCCACATACTGTCTGATTCATTTATCGGATATTCCCAGAAGAGGCAAATCCATAGGAACAAAAAGTAGATTAGTGGTCACCAGGAGATAGGGGAAAGGGAGAACAGAAAATGATAACTTAATATATATGGGTTTCTGGTGCCTGGGTGGCTCAGTCATTAAGCAGCTGCCTTCAGTTCAGGTCATAATCTCAGGGTCCTGGGATCAAGCCCTGAATCGGGCTCCTACTCAGCGAGGAGCCTGCTTCTCCCTCTCCCACACCCTCTTGTTTGTGTTCCCTATCTCGCTGTGTCTCCCTGTGTCAAATAAATAAATATTTAAACAAACAAAGAAATAAATAAGTAAGGGTTTCTGGGGTGCCTGTGGCTCAGTGGGTTAAAGCCTCTGCCTTTGGCTCAGGTCATGATCACAGGGTCCTGGGATCAAGCCTCGCATCGGGCTCTCTGCCCAGCAGGGAGCCTGCTTCCCCCCTCTCTGCCTGCCTCTCTGCCTACTTGTGATCTCTGTCTGTCAAATAAATAAATAAAATCTTTAATTAATAAATTAATAAATAAGGGTTCCTTTTCATAGCAATGAAATGCCCTGGAATTAGATAGTGCTAATGGTTGTATAACCTTGTAAATGTACTAAAAGCCTCAGAATTAAAGACTTAAAAATGGTGAAATTGCGGCGCCTGGGTGGGTTAAAGCCTCTGCCTTCGGCTCAAGTCATGATCTCATGGTCCTGGGATCGAGCCCCATATTGCACTCTCTGCTCAATGGGGAGCCTGCTTCCTCCTCTCTCTCTGCCTGCCTCTCTGCCTACTTGTGATCTCTGTCAAATAAATAAATCTTTTTAAAAAAATGGTAGGGGAGCCTGGGTGGCTCAGTGGGTTAAAGCCTCTGCCTTCAGCTCAGGTCATGATCTCAGGGTCCTGGGATCAAGACCCGAGTTGGGCTCTCTGCTCAGTGGGGAGCCTGCTTCCCTTCCTCTCTCTCTGCCAACTTGTGATCTCCATCAAATAAATAAATAAATAAAATCTTTTTTTTTTAATGGTTAAATTTATGATAGGTGAATTAAAAACGAAGTGGGGGGGTAAGGCTGGATGGGTCAGTCAGTTAAACATCTGCCCCTTGGTTTCTTTCAGCTCAGGTCGTGACCTCAGGGTCATGAGATCGAGCACCTCATCAGGCTTTGCACTGGATATGGAGCCTGCTTAAGATTCTCTCTCTTCCTCTTTCCCTGTGCTCTTTCCCCCCACACTGTGCACACATATTCTATCCCTCTTTCTCAAAAAAAAAAAAAAAAAAAAAAAGGGAAGGAGAAGGAAGGAAGGAAGGACAGACTGACAAACTAAGCCTCTATAGGACACAGAAGGAAATAATTTTACCTGGAAAGACTGGGCAAGGCTTTCCAGAGCAGGCAACAGATTTGAATGTTAAAGGACAGTGTCTGGGCAGCCCAGGCAGTTAAGTGCCTGCCTTTGGCTTGGGTCATGATCCCAGGGCCCTGGGATTAACTCCCTCTTCAGTGTCCTTGCTCAGTGGGGTCTGCTTCTCCCTCTGCCTCCACTCCCCCTGCTTGTGCACAGGTTGGGAGTAAAGAAAGAGACTGAAAGAGATGAGAAGTAGACGGGCCAGATCCTGACCCAACAGTGTCCTGAAGACCTTGCAAAGGAGTCTGAACTTTTTCCTATACAAGGACTGGCAAATATGTGGCACTTGGCAACACTTTCCTGTCTCTATTTCTGGCAGACATAACCATTATACTGTTGAGTGCTTCTCTGCTGAGCTCAGAAATGGACTCAATAGCTAACTCCATGCAGTCCTCCCCATAGTCTATATGCCCCTATAGAGAGCCACTGAAGGATAAGTGGCATCAACTAAATTCCCAAAAAGAGCACTGTGGGGGCGCCTGGACAGACGGTTCATTCAGTTAGGTGTCCAACTCTTGATTTCATATCAGGTCATGATGTCAGGGTTATGTGATCAAGCCCCAAGTCAGGCTACCCGTAGAGCCTACTTAAGATTCATTCTCTCTCTCTCTCTCTTTGCCACTAGCCTCCCTCCCCATGCTTGCACACACCTGTTCTGTCTCCCTAAAAAAAATAAATAAGTAAAAATACAAATAAAGGGGCGCCTGGGTGGCTCAGTGGGTTAAAGCCTCTGCCTTCGGCTCAGGTCATGATCCAGGGTCCTGGGATCGAGCCCCATATCGGGCTCTCTGCTCAGTGGGGAGCCTGCTTCCCTCCTCTCTCTCTGCCTGCCTCTCTGCCTACTTGCGATCTCTGTCTATAAATAAATAAATAAAATCTTTAAAAAAAAACAAAACAAATAAAAAGAACACTCTGGTGGCTGCGTGGAGGCAAGGAGATTAGGCAGAAAGCTGCTATAACGCTGGGCAAAAGGTGGGGAGACTCTGAACCACAGAAGGGACAGTGAGAAAGGAGAAAAGTAGAAACATTAGAGACTGAGAAGACAAAACTGGTAAGGCTTCAGTAGCCAACAGGAGCCCCAAAAAGAGAGCCTTGGTCATCCTATCTCCCCAGCAGCCAACACAGTCCTTGGTACATAGGAAGGGCTCCATAAATATTAACGAAATTGTTAAATGTTTTATTGACATTCTCTCATTATATCGTAACAATAATACCATGTGTTAAGTAATGTTATCCCCATTCCACAAAGAGGAAATCTAAGGTTTAGAGACATTAAGTGACCCATCCCAATTATACCCAGCTAGAAGAGTAGTAGAATTTGATTTCAACTTAGACTTCTAACTCCAAACTCTTACCCGTGGCCCGGGTTTCCAGCTTAAACAATGGTGTAGGTAAGTGTTGTTAAATAGTAAAATGCCAGAAACAGCTGGAAAATGAATTGGGATTATAGATACAGACTTAGGTGTTCCTGCCAAACTTAGGTAGCTGAAGCCTCAAATATGCAAGAGCCTCAGGGAATATGTGTAGAGGGGAAAGGGTAGCCAAGAAAAAGCCAAACCACAAGGGAGTAAAGAATAGTAGACGGCAGGGACGCCTGGGTGGCTCAGTTGGTTGGACAACTGCCTTCGGCTCAGGTCATGATCCCGGAGTCCTGGGATCGAGTCCCGCATCAGGCTCCCAGCTCCACGGGGAGTCTGCTTCTCCCTCTGACCTTCTCCTCGCTCATGCTGTCTCTTACTGTCTCTCTCTCAAATAAATAAATAAAATCTTTAAAAAAAAAAAATCTTAAAAAAAAAAAAATAGTGGACAGCAGAGAAGAACAAGCCAGGGGAGCATGTTATTCAGGAAAGACATTAGCAAGACGGGCTTAATCAAGAGTCAAATGCTACAGAAATTTCACTTATGGAGGGGTCACAGGAACCAAAAAGACATTTAGGGAAGGAATTCTAAAAGGAGTTGAAGGCTGCCTGGTGTTTCCATTTTAAACCTGGTGTTTCTCAGGGCATCAGAATCTGAAGAACTTATTAAAAATACACAGTTTCCCAGTTCCCACCAATAGTGATCTTATCTAAGTGACTCAGTCTGGTTAAGTCTCCATTTTGTCATTTCTAAACTGCAAGTAATAGCACTGATCTCATAGTTTTACTCTGAAGACTTTACACACTTTGAAGAAGTCCCACAGCTGATTATGACACTACTTGAAAACTGGCTTTTAGATATCCCAGCTTCAGGAACCACAGAAGGATTCTTAAGTGGAGAAAGATGGGCAAAAGGGAGTCCTTCCAGAACTGCAAAGATGAGAGAATGGAGGAAGGAAAAGCAGCTGTCACAATCCAGGACTAGACCTGAAGGGCTTGGGTTAAGGGAAAAGCAAAGAAACCAGAAGAATGGAGCAGAGGTAAGGCATCCCTTTACCAAAATCAGGAAGAACAGGAGAACTGGATTAGAAAGGAAAAAATAAAGGAATTCATGCAAGGTATTTGATAAGGGAAGTGAAAAATAAACATCAAAGAGCTAACTGGCAATAAATGTGTTTTGGAGAGGAAAGCAGTAAATCAATTAAGAATATGGGCTCTTGAAAAAATAAAATACAAAATATAGACTCTGAGATGAGATGGCCTAGGTCACAGTCCCAGCATTGCCATTTTGTATCTAAAATGACACTGAAGAAGTTACTTAATTTCTCTAAACCTAGGTTTCATTTATAAAATGAGAATTAAAAAGCGCATATTTCATATAAGATTTTTTAAATTAAGTGAAAAAAAATTAGTGCATTCCTTTGTATCTAATAAGTTAACTTTCAATAATTGTTGATTACCTTTAGCTACTCCATAATGACAACAATGTTACTGGAGATGTTTTGAAGAAACTAAGTCATATTATCCAAGAGAACAATCCTCGCAACTCTGAGAGAGGACAGGAAAGCGGAGGATTCTTCGAATTGGAATCAAGGAATTAGTACCTAAATTAATACCATTGGTACCATTTCACAGGCTGGGCCTTCTTCACTAATTACCACATCCTTTGAACACCCAGGTTTAAAAACATTTCTGGGGGCACCTGGGTGACTCAGTGGGTTAAGCCTCTGCCTTTGGCTAAGGTCATGATCTCAGGGTCCTGGGATCGAGCCCCACATCAGGCTCTCTGCTCAGCAGGGACTCTGCTTCCCCCTCTCTCTCTTCCTACTTGTGATCTCTCTGTCAAATAAATAAATAAAACCTTTTAAAAAAAATTCTGTAAATGTTCTTACCTTGAAGCAAAGTCCACTTTAATTCACTTATTCAATCAGTATTTATTGCAAAACTATCAGCACAATGACTTGTGCTAGATAGCAAATGATGCAAAATTACACACAATGTAAATATGGTACCTGTACTAAAGGGGATTACAAACTAGAAGGTGAAAAATAATAATAAACTAAAACTTGTGCAAATATATGAAACCAGGCATATGGTGAAATGTCACTGATATACTGCCAGTCATAAGAGTCAGAAGAGGGAGAACTCACTTCCAATGGGGATGAATCTGTCATCTGAACTAAGCTCACAAAGATGGTCATAATTTCAATGGCCATAACACAGGTTCAGGGGAAACATGAATATAACCAAAGGACACAATGTGAATACAGATGTAAAGCTGAAAGCAGCCACCAGTGTGTTCCAGGAAAAGCCAGGAATCAAAATCACCTAAAGATGTAGCCATGAGGTAACCAGTCCTATGTTAAGGACAAATAAAAAGGAAAAGCCACAGGGTAAAGCCTGGATTTCCCTGGAGTGGGCAGGTGGGGGGAGCCCGAAACTTGTCTGGGGAGCAGAATGGTGGCTAGGGTTCCACCTATGCTGAGGACATTTCTAAAATCACCTTTTCCTAGCTGATAGACCTTTAAAGGTGGCTAGAACTTCGTTTCGGACTCTTAATTCAGCCCTTCCATCCTTTTACCAAGAGAGAGAAGTGACTCTGACTGCCCAAGCCATGAAGTTAGTGGCTGAGATGGAGTTGCAGCCCTGGTTTGCAGACTCAATTCAGTGCACTTTATACTCATCCCCTTGTCAGACAGAGATGTCCAAAAGTCAGGAGGAAATGTGGGTTTGCTGCTTTGTAAAGAAACCACAGGTATAGAACTGAGTCACTTGGACACCCAGAAGCAATAGAAGTGAAAGAGCTAGGTCCCTGAGGGCCAGGCAAAGAGGAAAACAACAAACCTGGGTTACATCCATATCTAGAGGGACAAAAGGAAGGGTTTTTACAAAAGCACATCTGAGAACTAGGCAGAGCATCAAGACAATGTAGAATCCTAGAAGCCAAGGTCAGAGTTTCCTCTTCAGCTAAAACATACATGCTCAAAAAATAATCTGCTGAATCAATGAATGGATAAATAAAGACAGGGTGAGACGAAAAACGTTTGTGCCCCACACAGCTAAGCACTTAATGTGGAAGTATGAGATAATCTCAATCTCACAACAATCCTATGAGATGGAATTATCATAATTATTCTCACTACCATTCAAGAGAAGAAAACAAGCTCACAAACCACCCAACTTAAACAGCAGGTATCATAGAGCCAGGATTAAAAATCAAATCCTGGGAAGAAAAAAAGGAAGGACTGAGAGGAGGAAGGAAGGGAGGAAGGAAGGAAGGAAAAAAAATCAAGTCCTGTGGCGCCTTGGTGGCTCAGTGGATTAAAGCCTCTGCCTTCGGCAAAGGTCATGATCCCAGGGTCCTGGGATGGAGCCCCGCATTGGGCTCTCTGCTCAGTGGGTAGCCTGCTTCCTCCTTTCTCTGCCTGCTTGTGATCTCTGTCTGTCAAATAATAAAATCTTTAAAGTTTTGGTTTTTTTGTTTTTTATTTTAAGATTTTATTTGACAGAGAGAGATCACAAGTAGGCAGAGAGGCAGGCAGAGAGAGAGGAGGAAACAGGCCCCCCACTGAGCAGACAGCCCGATTCGGGGCTCGATCCCAGGACACTGGGATCATGACCTGAGCAGAAGGCAGAGGCTTAACCCACTGAGCCACCCAGGTGCCCCAAATAAATAAAATCTTAAAAAAAAAAAAAATCAAGTCCTGGGGCAGCTGGGTGGCTCAGATGGTTAAATGTCTGAGTTAGTCTCAGGAGCCCTGGGACTGAGGCCGCTTTGGGCTCAGCAGAGAGTCTGTTTCTCCCTCTCTCTGCCCCACCCCCACCCCCGTGCTTTCTCTCTCTAATAAATAAAATCTTTTAAAAAAATAAAATAGGGGCACCTGGGTGGCTCAGTAGGTTAAGCCTCTGCCTTCAGCTCAGGTCATCATCTCAGGGTCCTGGGATCAAGCCCCGCATCAGGCACTCTGCTCAGCAGAGAGCCTCCTACCCACCTCTCTCTCTGCCTGCCTCTCTGCCTACTTGTGATCTCTCTCTCTCTGTGTCAAATAAATAAATAAATAAATCTTTAAAAAAAAAATGTGTTCAAAATTAGCTTCAAACTGGTAAACATTAAAAATATTTGAGGGGCGCCTGGGTGGCTCAGTTGGTTAAGCAACTGCCTTCGGCTCAGGTCACGGTCCCAGAGTCCCGGGATCAAGTCCCTCATCAGGCTCCCAGCTCCATGGGGAGTCTGCTTCTCCCTCTGACCTTCTCACCTCTCATGCTCTCTCTCACTGTCTCTCTCTCAAATAAATAAATAAAATCTTTAAAATATATATATATATATATATATTTGATAATTGGGGCACCTGGGTGGCTCAGTGGGTTAAAGCCTCTGCCTTTGGCTCAGGTCATGGTCCCAGGGTCCTGGGAGCCCCACATCTGGCTCTCTGCTCAGCAGGGAGCCTGCTTCCCCCCCCCCCCCTCCCTGCCTGCCTCTCAGCCTACTTGTGATCTCTGTCAAGTAAATAAATAAAATATTTTAGGGGCACCTGGGTGGCTCCGTGGGTTGAGCCTCTGCCTTCGGCTTGCGTCACAGTCTCGGGGTCCTGGGATTGAGCCCCACACCGGGCTCTCTGCTTGGTGGGGAGCCTGTTTCCCCATCTTCCTCTGCCTGCCTCTCTGTCTACTTGTGATCTCTCTGTCAAATAAATAAATAAAATCTTTTAAAAAAATAGAAAAATAAAATCTTTTAAAAAGAATTTGATAATGTTCAGTGTTAAAGGAGAACTATAAATACAATATTTTCAGTTATTTGGTATTACCTAGAAAAATTTTAAACATGCATATCCTCTGACACAGAAAATCCACTTGTAGGATTTTATAATAAGTATACAAAGTACAGAAAGATGTATACAATGTATACAAAGAAGTATACAAAGATACACACATACAAGGATGCTTGTAGCTGCAAAGACAGAAACAATGTCTATCACCAGGGGACTAGAAAAATTGATACAAATATACAATGTAACACTATGTAACTATTATAATATATGATAGATCTGAGTATTAAACATGAAAAAATGCCCAAGATAAAAGCATTAAATGAAAAAGTTATAGAAGAGTAGATATACTGCAATCCCATTTATGCAAAAAGGAATTACTTTGGGGCACCTGGGTGGCTCAGTGGGTTGAAGCCTCTGGCTTCAGCTCAGGTCATGATCCCAGGGTCCTGGGATCAAGCCCCCCATCGGGCTCTCTGCTCAGCAGGGAGCCTGCATCCCCCTCTCTCTCTGCCTGCCTCTCTGCCTACTTGTGATCTCTGTCAAATAAATAAATAAAATCTTTAAAAAAAAAAAGAATTACTTTACCTATCTCTTTCTCTCACATACACATGCATTCATACACATTAGCAAACCCAGTAGAAGAAAATGTGAATACAGACCAAATTCTTTTTTTTTTTTTTTTAAGATTTATTTATTTGAAAGAAAGAGAGTACACTTGCACACCCACTCAGGGGACAGACAGAGGGAGTGGAAGAGGGAGTCTCAAACAGATTCTGTCCTACACAGGGGTCTATCTTACCACCCAAGATCACAACCCCAGCAGAAACAGACTGAATTCTCAATGGTAATTAACACAGAGACATGGATTATGGGTTTCTTTCCTTATTTAAAAATGTCTTGGGCGCCTGGGTGGCTCAGTGGGTTAAGCCGCTGCCTTCGGCTCAGGTCATGATCTCAGGGTCCTGGGATCGAGTCCCGCATCGGGCTCTCTGCTCAGCAGGGAGCCTGCTTCCTCCTCTCTCTGCCTGCCTCTCTGCTTACTTGTAATTTCTCTCTGTCAAATAAATAAATAAAATCTTTAAAAAAAAAAAAAATGTCTGAATTTTACTGTGCTAATATATTACTGGTATTACTGATATAATCATGGGGGAAAAAGTTAAAAAGTCAAGGACTTTCTACAAGCAAGAGATTCTGACCTATGAAACTGTCATGAGAGAGGGGTGCCTAGGTGGCACAGTCAGTTACACCTCTGATTCTTGGTTTCATTCAGCTCAGGTCATGATCTCAGGGTTGTGGGATCAAGTCCTGTGTCAGGCTCCACACTCAACACAGAGTCTGCCTGGGATTCCCTCTCCCTCCGCTCTTCCTCCTCATGCTCTCTCTCTCTAAAATAAATAAACAAATCTTTAAAAGTAGAGAGAGAAAAAGAAAAAGAAAAAAGGAAATGTCATGACAGAAAGGTAAGGGGAAAAAACAGGGAGCAGGAGCCTTAAATTAAAGTGAACTCATGGTCAAGAATGAGGGAGATAGGGGCACCTGGGTGGCTCAGGTGCCTGCTGCTCTGCCTACTTGTGATCTCTCTGTCAAATAAACAAATAAAATCTTTAAAAAAGAAAAAAAGAATGAGGGAGATAGGGGTACCTGAGTGGCTCAGTGGGTTGAGCCTCTGCCGTCGGCTCAGGTCATGATCTCAGGGTCCTAGGATCAAGCCCCTCACTGGGTTCTCTGCTCAGCAGGGAGCCTGCTTCTCCCTCTCTCTCTGCTTACCTTTCTGCCTACTTGTGTTCTCTGTCAAATAAATAAATAAAATCTTTAAAAAAAGGAATGCAGGAGACAGAAGGCAGATCTAGGGCCTATGGAAAAACTAAGCCTTGGGGTGCCTGGCCGGCTCAGCTGGTAGAACTAAGACTCTTGATCCCAGGACTGTGGGTTCGAGCCCCACGCTGGGTACAGAGATTACTTAAAAAATTTTAAAAATTTAAAAAGAAGAAAAAAAATTTTTTTAAATTAGCCTTGGGAAACATGCAAGCAGTTGCTGAAGGAAATGGGACCCTGAGAAGGCAGCACAGGAGGACCATGAGTAGCACTCAGAGCTCAACTCAAGTGGGGCAGCAGGAACTGCTGTCAACAAGACATCCGATTTTCCTGATTCCCAGAAACACTGAGCAGCCTAGGGTTAGCAAAAGAACCCAGAGGACAAAGTTTAGGGATGGCAAGAGTACAAGTAAAGGGTTCTCAGACCCAGGAAAGGCAGCACTGAAACTATGGGCCGTGCTAAACTGGCATCCAAGCTCAGTGCAGATGGGTAAAATAGTGAAACCTGGTGTGGAGGAGACAGTGGACTAGAAAGCACAATGAAGGGGCGCCTGGGTGGCTCAGTGGGTTAAAGCCTCTGCCTTCATCTCAGGTCATGATCTCAGGGTCCTGGGATCTAGCCCCATGTCGGGCTCTCTGCTCAGCAGGGAGCCTGCTTCCTCCTCTCTCTCTCTCTGCCTGCCTCTCTGTCTACTTGTGGTCTCTGTCTGTCAAATAAATAAATAAAAATCTTTAAAAAAAATTAAAAAAAAAAAAAGAAAGCACAATGAAGGCAAAGAGCCTGAGCTCAAGTTAGAATCACACCTAAAATAATTCTTCCCAAACTTTTTTTTTTTAGATTTTATTTATTTATTTGACAGAGAGAGAGAGATCACAAGTAGGCAGAGAGGCAGACAGAGAGAGAGAAGGATGCAGGCCCCCTGCTGAGCAGAAAGCCTGATGCAGGACTCGATCCCAGTACCCTTGGATCATGACCTGAGCTGAAGGTAGGGGCTTAACCCACTGAGCCACCCAGGCGCCCTTAATCCAATTTCTATACATCATCACATTAGGAGAAAGATGACTGCTAGTGTCAAGTATTGCAAAAACATCACCTGGTTCTGGGTTTTTGTCTTGAGCACTAAGTGATCTATTGCAGAGGGGGGCGGGCTCCCTTTAGGCTCCTCCCTATCCAGCCCTTTAGAGTTTCTGGGTTACTGTTAAGAGAGCACTACCTTCTTCGGGTGTACCTTTTACTGGCCAGAAGCCTGGAATTAGGAGTAACCATCCGCCCAAACTGAAGACCTAATAGCATCCTATGAGGACATAAAAGGGGTCCTAAACAGGATCAGAAAACCTGCAATCGGGGCGCCTGGGTGGCTCAGTGGGTTAAGCCGCTGCCTTCGGCTCAGGTCATGATCTCAGGGTCCTGGGATCGAGTCCCGCATCGGGCTCTCTGCTTAGCAGGGAGGCTGCTTCCCTCTCTCTCTCTCTCTCTCTCTCTGCCTGCCTCTCCATCTACTTGTGATTTCTCTCTGTCAAATAAATAAATAAAATTAAAAAAAAAAAAAAAAGAAAACCTGGAATCAAGTCCCAACTTATTCTTACTGGCTTTGTGCACTTGAAAGCAAGCCACTTCACCTCTTTGTGTTTTCTTCCTCATCTGTAAAATGGAGCTACCTGCATCACAGGGTTGTTGGGAGGGTAAAGTAAAGGAAATGTACACGAAAGTGTTTTATGAACTATAGTATGATACGTGTGCAAGGTATACTTATCATAAAGCAAACGTTTTCATTTCTGCCTATATACAACTTTCATTAATGGTGTTACAAGACCGTAAGTGGGCACTAGTACTGCCAATATATCTATGTTGGCTGAAATGATCCTTGTTTTTACTGCTTCTAACCTGCATTATGATCAAAATCTCAACATTACTCACAAACTATCTTCAATTTCACAGTTGCTTGCCATATTTAATGTCTTATACTTTGTCTCAATTTTCCTTATCTCATATCAGGTTTTTTTGTTTTGTTTTTTTATATTTTGTTTGTTTATTTGACAGATCACAAGTAGGCAGAGAGGCAGGCAGAAAGAGAGGAGGAAGCAGGCTCCCTGCTAAGCAGAGAGCCTGATGCTGGGCTCGAACCCAAGACCCTGGGATAGATCCCTGGACCCTGGGATCATGACCTCAGCTGAAGGCAGAGGCTTTAATCCACTGAGCCACCCAGGCACTCCTCTCATATCAGTTTTTATCTTTAATCTAACTACAGTTACTTCTCACGCTTTTCTTTTCTGCAGTCTGCTATGTTTGTCAGCTGCAGGAAAGAAGAACAGCATTATGCAGGTTTTAGTAAGGTTCCTCACACCTGGTCTTCAGTGGGATTCCTATGTGATCGGATCAATCATGAGAATTAAATCAAATAATTTAGATAGTACACTCTCAAGTTATTTTACCATGAAGAACCAAAAGGGTGACTTAATGAATCAGCACAATTCCTAAATTACTGGTTTAGTAACTCAGAACACATAGCTTCCTAACAAAGAATTAATTCATCAGTTTCAGTGTTAGTACAGTATTAGGCTGAGCAAAGAACAAGTACAGATAATTTCATAGTCACTGAGTTCAAATTCCTGAATAAAGTTTGGGCAAATAATCTTGGATCCTGAAAATGGTGATATAAGCTCAACTCCCAAAAGTCCATCAGCCAGTAAGTCACACACCTGGTGTTAAATCCATTACCCACTCCCACTAGTTGTCTGGAGACCTTGTGACCCAAACTGACTAGCCATTCTTCTTCACACATGAAGACAAAGTGCTCACAGTAGTAAATGGCCAAAGGAAGAGCTAGATAATACCAATGAAAAACTTTTATTTCTTCCAAAGCAAACTTTTGCAAGACCTACAGAAAGCAAGTAATAGCCCCCCAGCCTGAAACCATGAACGTATGGAATTAAGCAACACATTTTCAAACAGAATACTGCTTTTAGCAACCTGGAAGTACAAAGGCAGAAACGCTGTTTCAGCCAGGACCAGATGCAGCCATAAAATCAGAACTCTCATCACCACCAACTCCACAAGGAATGATTTCCTGTCATTTCATATCAGAGGTCATTCATTTATTCATTCAACAAACATTCACTGAGTAGCCACTCTGTGCTAGAGATGGTTAGGTATTAGAATATAAGGATAAACAAGACAAGGGTCTGCTCTCAAGTAGGTCACAACCTAGCATGGAATACACACAAATATACCAAAAGTTAGGAGTACAGTGTAATTATGAAAGATACTTGGACAAATTTCAATGGCCACACAAAAGACAGGCATTCAGCTTAATCTAGAAAGAATTGAAGAGTCTCTTAAGAGATGGTAGTGCCTTGATTTCTGATAAATGCAAGCCTAGGAGTCAGGAAAATCACTAGAATGGAGAGGAAAATTAGCAGGAAGTATATCCTGAGCATGCTGGGGACCCTCAAGGAGTTCACTATAACTAGAGCCTCAAGTGCTGAAGGAATTGTTGCAGAGGAGGGACTAGAAAGGCAGATACAGAAGAGGCTGGGTCATAAAGGTCCTTGTGAGATGTTGAAATAGAGATATACCAGAATCTAGATGTTCACTGTATTTTAAGGTAAAAGAATATTATTTACTTTTAACTGGAGTTAGAGACCTGCTGGAATGGACAGGAGATCTGACTAGAGCTGGAAGAGATTTAGGGCCAGTTATTTCTAATCACTTCTATCTGGCTCATACTTATTTTTCTCTTGACTTTTTTTCCTCTCATAGGGAAAAAATAAAACTGAACAATTCTGTAACAAAGGCTGTGAACCTTCTGTTCATCAAAAACATTTCTGAACAGAGTGCTATATTCTATCAAAATAGCCCAAATTAGAGAAAGATGACAAATTTCTCCAGCATCTGGAGTCTTCCTAGCAAAAAGACAAAATCAGGTCTCTGATAAGACGAAAGCTAGGGAAACATCCTGACCATGGCCTACAAGAACATCATGCTGCCTGGCATACCCTAGCACTCTGTCAATGGGAATACTTACCGTTCTCAAAACAAGGACATGCCGAACAGTTACCTCCTGGCTTCTCCACAGAAACTGCCAGGAAAAAACCTACCAGTGCCAGAAATGACCTTGGACTTTATAGTGTGGACTCCTGCCCACCATTACCAGATAAAGACTATCTCGACAATTCTCACCTGTCCAGAGTGCAAGCAGGTGGAGATAGCAGGCTACTTTCTTCACCAAAGAAACTGAGCCCTTCATCTATTCAGAGCACCCAGCTATATTCCTACTACTAATACTACTGAGAGTAGTGTCCCCATTACTACTTCTAACTACACTAACAGCTACTAACATCAATACACTACTACTAACAGCAAGCACTAACCACCCGCCCCCCACAAAGCACTGTGCCTCTTCTCCAGTCCTCAATACAATCTGCAGAGATTATATTAACCCCATTTTACAGATGAAAAAAATAAATAAAATAAAAAACAAGGCTCAGAAAGGTTAACAGCTTGCCCAGGTCAAAAAGCAAGCAAGAGGTAGAAGTGGGATGACTCTAAAGACATGCCCTTCCTATTGTAATAGGCACTTCAGAATTTTCCTAAAGAGAGCAAAAACTCTAAGCCTTCTTTCCAAGAGTTTCTGAACTCTATCCATTTGTCTAACAGGTAGTCAAAAATATTTTTCAACAATCACTTTGTTTTCAAAACAACATATGTAAACTGTTTTTATTTTCCTTGATCAAGTGCATATTTTAGATAGAAAATGAAAGGTATTTCAAAGAATTTATTATGTGAGTGCCTTGATTTTAAATTTCATTTATTTTTAGCCAAAAACATAAATACCGATAGATAAGAGAGGAAAGGACAGAATTTCATTCTACTAGATCAGAATGGAGATTAACAATTAAAAAAAATTCAAATACAATTTACATGATATTTTATGCAGTGATTATCAAGAGGCAAGCAATTTCAAATAGACTGAGCCTTACCTCAATCTTATTCCTCCTGTTCTAGGGGACAGCACTCCAAGTGATCAGCAGACACTCCCAGCCTACATACAGTGAACCAGACAAAGGGGGTAAGCAACGCCTTCATGCTCCCAAACCACAGTGGAAAGGAAAGTGTGACGGCTTCCTGGGGAACCCAAGCACATATACAGTATTTATAAATCACTGTTCATCCAGACACACACAGAAACAAAATGTTACCTGTGGTTTGTCTACAGAAATACTTAAAGTTAACAGGTATATTTAAATAAAATGATGCTAAAACAATCCCACACTAATGTGACCACATTATAGCTAAACTTTTTCATGGAAATATATTAAGATAATCAATTATCACCAAAATTAATACTGTATAAAAACTTCATTCAACAGCTTTACTGATTAAAAGCTTGATATACCTGAATCACTTCTTTCTTCACAGACCTACAGCCACTTCTGAACTAAGAACTACTATCAAAATGTCAAAAATATCACCACTGTGGAAATGCCCAACATAGTATCTGGAATAATTCAACAGATACAAACAGATAACAAATCTGTTTGATAACTTATCAAACAGATAAGTTTGTCTAGCATTACAAACAATAGCCACAGTGCTGAAAAGAAAGTATGAGCCATAACCAGCTTATGGAAGAATTAAGGTTTTAAAATAGAAAAATTTAAAAGAAAGAGAAAGAACTGAAGGGAAATACATGATTTTTTTTTATAAGGCTAAGGGGCGGGGGGGGGGGGGAACCAATCCCCATAACTATTAGCACAACTACAGACAGAATTACCTCACATTTCACATGAAAATTTATAGTAGACTCCAGTGCCTCTTAACACTCTAAATAAACTCAAAAGGTGCAACGATTCTGATACTTTGTTCTTTCCATCTAGAATTTAATACCTCATTCAACTTTTGTCTGAACGCTACATACAGACCTCTGGTGAACAGTTGCAGGCCTCAGAGTTGGAGTTTGCATCCTGCCTTTAAATAATACAGATGAGGGGCGCCTGGGTTGCCCAGTGGGTTAAGCCTCTGCCTTCGGCTCAGGTCATGATCTCAGGGTCCTGGGATTGAGCCCCACATCGGGCTCTCTGCTCAGCGGGGAGCCTGCTTTCCCCTCTTTCTCTGCCTGCCTCTCTGCCTACTTGTGATCTCTATCAAATAAATAAATAAAATCTTTAAAAAATAATAATAATACAGATGAGACACAGTGTACAGACCAAACTCACTGAAGGTAGATAACACTTCCAGTGAAGAAAATGTCCTGTGAGGGCTCAAATGGCAGTCACTAAGATTTAAAAGATTCAACATAATGACTTCATGGCAGTAGGAGAAAATGGATGTTTCTTGGATTTGGGGATATGAAGAGTATTTAACAACATCAACTGTTAGGGTCTTCACATCCCCCTCTAGAGTTGCACACATTTAACAATAACACACAAATTAGTGAAAACAGGCTCTTAAATTAATTTAGATTTGTAAGAATTGTAAGAATTGGCGCCGCCAACCCAGGCGCCCCTCATCTAGAATTTACATATATTACAGTATCTAAGTTTGTCTAGCATTACAAACAATAGCCACAGTGCTGAAAAGAAAGTATGAGTCACAACTCAAAAACAGGAGGAAAAAAAAAAAAATGAACAGAAGAAAAGCTTTGGATCCAAATACCACAAACAAAATTCTTTGCCTAAAATATTGTCAATGACAGCTACCATTCTGACTCGGAGTGAGAAGGAATGATTTCACACTATCTTCTACTCAGGAACGAATTCCTTCAATCCCCCAAAGCCCTTTCCAGCCCCATTTACCTTGGTGCCCAGGCACTAATATAGTCAGTCACATCCACTAGCAAGCACAGGAATTCTAACAGATCTGAGTCACCCACTCCCCCGCAGGAAGAGGTCATTCTCTATCGGGAAGCCCACTCTGCGAAGTTCTCTTGTTCATCTCCCAGGCTGCCACCACCATGGCCCACATACAGCAGCCTACCAAACTCGGCAGCCTACCAACACTCCTCTACACTCCCCAAATCACAACTCCGGCCTCACCCTACCGCCAAGGTAGCCAACATTACTCACATTACTCACCGTGGCACTCTTGTGACACTCAGTTCCCTGCCCAAGAACCCCTCAACGCCAGGATGCATCTGGGCCCTGGAGAATCCAGCTCTTTGCTCAACTCCTCTGTGCCCAGCTGAGCTTCTGCCTTTCCAGGAACTAATCACTGGTTTCCCCCAAGAAGCCAAACTCCTCGTGCCTCTTCTCCCCAGCTAGACCCCAGTCCGCCAAGTTCACAGACCTCGGAAGACTGGGGGTAGGGAGAAGACACATCCCGATGCGCCTGAGGAACCAGGCACACTGAGGCCCCTAGAATTCCAAACGCACCCCCCCACACATTCACCCCACTGTGGTCTGCCTCCAGGGCGACCGCATCAAGCGTCAAGAGCGCACGCCAAAGGAGTTAAGACTCCGTGCCCCTATGATTCCCTTTCCTGGATACCAAGATACAAAATATCAGCCACCGAGGCCCAGGGTCGAAGCCAAGACCCTCTCCAAGGCTCCGGCCACTGGAGTTCCCCAATGGGGATCCAGCGCCCCAAGGCCCGGGCCGCTGGGACAGGCTGGCTGCCCCAGGCCGCTGAGCGCCATGGGCCCGGGCCGCGTCCCCATTCGGCCCCCATTGTTGCGGGTCCCGGCGGCCCGAGTCGGGAGCCGGGGGCCGGCACCGGCACTCACCTCCGGCGCCGCGGCTCAGGGCCAAGCGGGGCCGGGCAGGGCCAAGCGGCTGAGCGTCCCGCGGCTCCTGCCTCGGCGGCGTCTGCGGCGGCGGGGGCGGGGGTGGCGGCTGAGGCGGGAAGCGGCCGGCCAGGCCCGGGCGCCGCGGGCTGGCTCCGGGCAAGCGTCGGTCTTCTCCGGCGGCGGCGCTCGCAGGCTCCGCTCGCGGTCCGCGCCAGAATGCGTCCCCCGCCCGGCCCGCGCGCCCGGCCGCCCGGACGGGAACACGCGCCGCCGACAGTAAAGTTCCGCTGAGAGCCACCCGGAGGCCGTCCTTCCCCAGTGCCGGGTGTACCATGCATAGAGCCTGCTATGTATGCTACGGATGACCGTCTCAGAAGTGAAGGCGGCACCAAAATCCCAGGCCTGGATCCACCTGGGAACGGTTCCGGGGTGGGTTCGACAGAATGGGTTTGGACCCCGCCACCAGAGACGCATGCTGGCCCCTAAGTGCTTCAACTGAACCTGGGTCCCTCCTCATTCCTCACTTAGGGGAGGCTTGTTAGGATTGAATGAGATGATGCAAGTGCCTGGCACGGAGATATCGGGTTCAATATTGGGGGCCGATCATCGATGATTGCTGCTATTACTACCGTCTCATACAGAGATGGTGTGCACAGCCCTCAAGGACCCTTGAAATCGATGCGCACCGCGTAACTCTCGGGCTTCCCCTCTCCACCCCCACCTCCTGTCCCGTTTCCTGTTGACTGAATCTTCAGAATTCCCTGAAAGAAAAGCAGGGACGAGAAAGGGCTTTCTTAATCACTGACACGGGGGGTGGGGCCTTAAGGAGGCAGATTCTTCTCCCCCGAGTTGGGAATTGCTACCACGTGGGCTCTAGTTGATGAGAAGAGTGTTTTGTGTCAGCTCTCTGTACTACAGACAGGTTTTCCTCCTCCCCCTCCCTTCTCCCCTTGCCCCCTCCCCCCCTTCTCCCCTTCCATCTCCTCCTCCTCCTCTTCCTCCACCACCTCCACCTCTCAAGCCACAGGTTCTCCTCCCCTTCTCCCCCGCCCCCCCATCTCCGCTCCTCCCCTCTCCCCTTCCTCCTCCTCCTTCTCCTCCTCCTGGACCACCACTTCCACCTCCCCAGCCACAGGTTCTCCTCCACCTCCTCTTCCTCCTCCAAGGAAGTGAACATTGGCAAGATGATGAAAAAAATTCTAAAAACGGATTTTTTTTTGTAAGGTTTGTTTTCTTTTCTTCATAAAATCAAGAGGATAAAAAAATCTTTTCCCCACTTCCCTTTTCTTCTGGGCCTTCACACCTCTAGATATCAGACATAGTTATTTACGGAACAAATTAGGTTATAAAAATGCAAGTGTGTGGGACGCCTGGGTGGCTCAGTTGGTTGGACGACTGCCTTTGCTCAGGTCATGGTCCCGGAGTCCCGGGATCGAGTCCCACATCGGGCTCCCAGCTCCATGGGGAGTCTGCTTCGCTCTCTGACTCGCTCATGCTCTCTCTCACTGTCTCTCTCTCAAATAAATAAATAAAATCTTTAAAAAAAAAAAAATGCAAGTGTGTGTGTTCCAACCTATTGATGGCAATTTAGATCTGCAGAGGTGCTCCAAAAAGTATTATGGCTTTCAAATCTTCTCAAATGCCCCATCCTGTGGCTACTAAAACTGAAGAAACTTTGCCTCTATGCCCCTCTCTCTTGTCTGAAGGGACTTTTCAGGATGGCTCTGATATCAGTCTCTTGCACCTGAGTGAAATTTTGTCATTGTGTCATTGTGTCACACACATATACATATATATTTCCTTTTAGATTATCCTCTGGGAATAAGGAAAAGGGCTCTGCCTGTCTAAAAGGCATTCTGATAACCATCTGGAAACAGCAGGTCTGTGGGTGAGAAAGCAGCTCACTCAAAGCCTCTGCTCTCTCAAGTGAGAGGACTCCATCCTATATTCGTATAGAACAAAGGATCCCTCAAAAGTTCATTCACTTCTCTCAGCATCCTGAGGTCAATTCAACACTCTGCTGTCACCTTGCTCTGGGTCTTAAGTTTTCCCAATTGGCTTCTTAGTTTGGACTCCCACTGTGACATATAAAGCATATTTGGCCTCAAGGTGGGGCATACTAGGTGGCTCAATTGGTTAAGCATCTGCCTTGGGCTCAGGTCATGATACCAGTGTCCTGGGATCAAGCCCCATACCCAGCTTCCTGCTCAGCAGGAAGTCTGTCTTTCCCTCTATAGCTGCCTCTTTCTCTGCTCAGGCTCTCTCTCTCTCTAGCTACCTCTCTCTCAAGTAAATAAATAAAATCTTAATAATAAAAAAAGAAGATTTGGTCTCAAGGATGGAAACAGGTTTAGTTAAGAACCCTAAAGATGACCAGAGAAAGAAGAAAGAGACCAGTGAAGTTGGGCAGAGGCTTGAAAAAGAAATTTCATTGTTTATCTCCCCTTAAAGGACCAAAAACACAACCATCAAAAACACCCATGCTGGGGCGCCTGGGTGGCTCAGTGGGTTAAAGCCTCTGCCTTCAGTTCAGGTCATGATCCCAGGGTCCTGGGATCAAGCCCTGCATTGGGCTCTCTGCTCAGCCTGCTTCCTCCTTTCTCTCTTTGCCTGCCTCTTTGCCTACTTGTGATCTATCAAATAAATAAATAAAATCTTAAAAAAAAAAAAAAAAGATTCTTTCAGTTAAAAAATAAAAAAAGACACCCATGCTTACCTTCCTCCTTTGTTAATGATGTTGGAGCAACAAGGGCCAGGTCTTGCTCCCTTGGTGATGGAAGCCCCTTCTATTCCCTCTTCCCAAGATGCCATTGCCCTTCTATGACATCACTGTTTCCTTGCCTTCCAGGAGCTTCCCTGACTAGCTATGCCCTCACAACCACCTTTGTAGAATTATCCTCAATTCACCTGTAGGAAAATGGGTTCTGTTACATGGAGTCCCTAGAGTGAGTTACATGCATACCTGCCTATTGATGGCCCTACGTTCAAGTGAGGTTTAAAAATCTGAAACCTTGGGGTGCCTGAGTGGCTCAGTGGGTTAAAGCCTCTGCCTTCGGCTCAGGTCATGATCTCAGGGTCCTGGGATCGAGCCCCACATCAGGCTCTCTGCTCAGCGGGGAGCCTGCTTCCTCCTCTCTCTCTCTGCCTGCCTCTCTGCCTACTTGTGATCTCTGTCTGTCAAATAAATAAATAAAATCTTTTTTAAAAAAATCTGGAATCTTCCTAGAATTAGACAAAATTCACCAGCAACTTGCTAATTAATCAGAAGATAGAACTAAGCCTTCTCCATCGCTTGGACTCACACCTGGGAAAAACACCCTCTTACTTTCCACTGTTTCACCACCTCCACATTCCATAGAAGCCAACTTAATCCTTCCTCCACCAACCAAACTTCCATCCCATCCTCACTTCTGGATGCCAAAGATCCCAGAAGCCATGATCACTCTTAACCAGGTTCCAAAGTGGCAGATAATTGTATTTCTTTCTTCAGTAGCCATCTTATTCTTGGGATTTTTTTTAAACTTTCTACTCACACACCACTTCCTTCATACTAGATTATAATCTCTTCCTTCATACTAGATTATAATTTTTTCTATTTTGTAAAAGATTTTATTTATTTGAGATAGAGAACCAGCAAGAGAACAGGAGCAGAGGAGCAGAGGGAGAGGAAGAAGCAGGGGCTCATTCCTAGGCCCCCATGATCATGACCTGAGCTGGAAGCAGACACTTAACTGACTGAGCCACACCCTCTTACTTTCCACTGTTTCACCACCTCCACATTCCATAGAAGCCAACTTGCCCCATCTAAAGAAATCCACCCCAGTGGCTACTGAAAGCCAGGCAAAATTGCTATACTATAAAATTCCATGTTTGGCAGTTCTTTATTGAGTACAAGGCACTGTGCTGGGTGCTGAGGAATAGTAATAAGATATGCCAAGCAGAACGGTAAGCATTTTACAGGTATTAACTCATTTAATCCTTATATTGACATTGTGAGATATCAAGAATTAGCATCCCTTCAAAGTTGGAAAAACTGAAACTGAGAAGTAAGAAGAAGGCGTGGCTTTGAGTACAGAACATCCAGGTCCAGAGTCCCCTCTTAGAACCACACACTAAAATGAATGAAGAACTGTGCTTAAAATTGAACTTGGAGGGTTCTCATTAGTCAAGTGTTAACTAATATAATACTGTTCCATGTGGATGTTCATTCAGCAGATATTTATTGTCCCCAAACTGTATTTCAGAGGCTGATCTAGGCCCTGGGGAGCACAGTACTGAACAAGAGAAATCACGTCTCTACCTTGAAGTAGCTTACCTTCTAAACAGGAGAGACAAGCAGTACAAGAGGATTTCAAATTCTAAGAGTGCTGAAAAGAACATAAAAGAGACACCTGTATCAAAAAGGCAGTCAGGAATGGGGAGGAATTGGATAAGAACCTAATGAGGTAAGCTGACACCTGAATGCCAACAGGCATGTGAAGGTTCAGGGAAGGAGAATTCTAGGCAGAAGGACCAGAACTCAGGGTCAGCATGCTGTGTAGTGAGAACTCCAGATTCTGGAGGGGAGGTTGGTTGGTTGGTTGGAGAGTAGAAGAGTGGCCTGTAACTCTGCTCCCAGATTGCATGGTGTTGAGGGATCACTTTAAGGGCTGGCCCTGGAAAGGGCGTGAAAGATGCTGTTGATCAACTGTCCTAGGGAAGCTGCCCAGATTACTGAACCTGACAAACGACCATGTACATTTGCTGTCATGAACAGTTGCTTTTAAAAAAGAATAATCCTGGAGCACCTGGGTGGTTCAGTGGGTTAAGCCTCTGCCTTTGGCTCAGGTCATGATCCCAGGGTCCTGGGATCGCGCCCCACATCGGGCTCTCTGCTCAGCAGGAAGTCGGCCCCCCACAACTCTCCCTGCCTCTCTGCCTACTTGTGATCTCTGTCTGTCAAATAAATAAATAAAATCTTAAAAAAAAAGAAGAATCCCATTCAGTTCCATTGTCTTCATCAGCTTCCTCAGAGAAGCCCTCCACGACTACATACCCAGTCTAAGTAGTTGCCCTGTCACCATTACACCACCCTATTTTCTCAATCTGCAGAGAATTTACTTATTTATTTATTTATCTATTTAAAATATTTTATTTATCCATTTGACAGAGAGAGAGAGAGAGATCACAAGTGGGCAGAGAGGCAGACAGAGAGAGAGGGGGAAGCAGGCTCCCCGCCGAGCAGAGAGCCTGATGCGGGGCTTGATCCCAGGACCACGAGATCATGACCTGAGCCAAAGGCAGAGGCTCAACCCACCGGGCCGCCCAGGCACCCCTCAATCTGCAGAGAATTTAGTGCAGATATTTTTCTTCATTGGTTTATCATCTCTCTCCCCTAATTAGACTGTGAGGTCCATGAAATGAGGAACTTCGTCAATCTTACCAAGATCCCCAAGACCTAGAAGAGGTACAGGAAAGCTCAATAAATATGCTTACCAAATACGAGTATGTGTTGGACCCATCCTTGAAGCAGGTCTGTGAGGCCCTGGAGATGAAAGGGGAGGGATGGAGGGTCCCTTGGAACTTCTGGGTAGAGCTTACCTGAATTATGATACTCTACAGAATAAGGTCATTTCTCCATATTATGGGCCATAGGAAAATAAAGGGGAAGGAAAGACCTCCCTTGCACCAGGTGGGGGTGTAATGCAATGGAAGACTTGCCAAAGAAGAACTTTAAGGGTAAGGCCTTGGATAGCAGAATAGCGTGGGGAAAATCAGAGCTATAGAAAGATAAGAAAGAAGTCATCCTACCTTGTTAACTCTAGAGAACGAACTGATGGGTACCAGAGGGGAGGTTGGTTGGTGGACGGGTGAAAGCAGTGGTAGAGATTAAGGAGTGTACTCATCAGGATTAGCACCAGGTGATTAAAACAGAAACTTTAGGAGTGCCTGGGTGGCTCAGTAGGTTAAGCCTCTGCCTTCGGCTCAGGTCATGATCTCAGAGTTCTGGAATCGAGCCCCGCATCGGGCTCTCTGCTCAGCAGGGAGCCTGCTTCCTCCTCTTTCTCTCTGCCTGCCTCTCTGCCTACTTGTGATCTCTTTCTGTCAAATAAATAAATAAAATCTTTTAAAAAATAGAAACTTTAAAAAGTAAAACTAAGAAGGGCGCCTGTGTGGGTCAGTCAGTTGAGTATCCGACTCTTGATTTGGGCTCAGGTCATGATCTCGGGGCCATGGGGTTGAACCCTGCATCAGGCTAAAGGGTCACCAGAGAATCTGCTTGAGGTTTTCTCTCTCGCCCTCCCTCTGCCCCTCCCCCTTGCGCTCTCCCCCTCTCTCTAAAATAAATAAATAATGATTTTAAGAAAATAAAAATAAAAGAAGTCATTCTAGCTGGACTTCAGAGTTTGCTCTATAGGTTGCAATGGGTCTTTCCTGGCCTCTCAGTATAACTCCCAATAGTTCTGTCAGTGGCCACTCCCAGATCACTTTAGAGCCAAAGCCTTGGTGGCTGAGGTTCCATGTAAACTGTCCTGGGTCAGGACTGAGTGGAAAATGTGAGGGACTCTGGACTTCAGTAACTTCACTATCTCTGGATACTCCCAGAGGCAGGGTTCCTTTTCACAATAAAAACACTCAGAAAACTAGGAAAGAAAGGAACTTCCTTAACATGAGAAAGGGCACTTACAAGAAAACCACAGCTAGGGGCACCTGGGTGGTGCATTCCTTAAGCATCTGCGTTCTGCTCAGGTCTCCTTGGCAGGCTCCTGGGATGGAGACCCAAGCTCCACCCTCCCCCACCATTCATTGGGAAGCCTGCTTCTCCCACTCCCACTCCCCCTGTTGTGTTCCCTCTCTAGCTGTGTCTCTCTAAGTAAAATCTTAAAAAAAAAAAAAAAAACAACAACAACAACAACAAAAAACTACAGCTAATGTCATACTCAAAGGTGAAGTACTGAAAACTCTGAATGCTTTCTCCTCCAGACCAGGAACAAGATCAGGATGTCTCTTTCACCACTGCTATTGTACAGGAAGTTCTAACCAGAGCAATTAGGAGAGAAAAAGATGAAAAGCATCCAAATTGGCCCTTTCATGATTTAAAAACAAAACAAAACAAAAAAAACAACCACACACACACACACACCGAAAAACCAAAACCTCAACATAGTAAAGGCCTTATTTGGAAAGCCCACAGCTAACATCATATAGTCAATGTTGGAAAAACTAAAACCTTTCCTTCTAAGATCAGGAACAAGACAAGGCTGTCCACTCTCACCACTTCTTTTCAACACAGTACTGGCGGCCCTAACCAGGCCCTAAGTGGGCAAGAAATGGAAATAAAAGGAATCCAAATTAGAAAAGAAGAAGTAAAATTCTCTATTCACACATGCTATGATCTTATACGTAGAAAATGCTAAAGATTCTACACCCCCAGAAAAGGACTTAATAAATATTCAGCAAAGTTGCAGGATACAGAACCAGCATATGAAAATCAGTAACATTTCTGTACATGAACACTGAACAACCTGGAAAGGAAACTAAGAACACAATTCCATTTACATTAGCATCAAAAAGAATAAAATACTAAGTAATAAACTGAAGACAAAACATTTGCACTCTGAAAACTATAAAACATTGGTATATGAAATTAAAGAAAAGGGGTGCCTGGGTGGCTCAGTTGGTTAAGTGACTGCCTTAGGCTCGGGTCATGATCCTGGAGTCCTGGGATGGAATCCCAAATCGGGCTCCCTATTCTGCAGGGAGTCTGCTTCTCTCTCTGAACTTCTTCCCTCTCATGCTGTCTCTCACTCTCTCTCTCTCTCTCAATTAAATAAATAAATAAAATCTTAAAAAAAAAATTAAAGAAGATACAAATAAATGGAGAGAGGCGCCTGAGTGTCTCAGTGGGTTAAAGCCTCTGCCTTCAGTTCCCAGGGTCCTGGGATCAAGCCCCGCCTCAGGCTCCCTGCTGAGCAGGGAGCCTGCTTCCCTTCCTCTCTGCCTAATTGTGATCTCTGCCTGTCAAATAAATAAAAAATCTTAAAAAAAGAAAAGAAAAGAAAAGAAATGGAGAGACATTCCGTGTTTGTGAACTAAAGACCTAATAATGTTAAAATGTGAATGTCACCTAAAGCAATCTACACATTTCATGCAATCCCTATCAAATTGCAATGGTTTTGTTTCTGTTTTTGTTTTTCGCAGAAATAGAAAAATCCATCCTAAAATTCATGTGGAGTCTCACAGGACCCCAAAGGGCCAAAACAATCTTGAAAAAGAGCAAAGCTGAAGATCATCCTGAAGACTTACTGCAAAGCTACAGGAACCAAAACAGTATGGTACTGGCATAAAGACAGGCATGTAGACCAATGGAATAGCATAGAATCCAGAAATAAACCCTTACATTACATGGTCAAATGATTTTCTAAAAGGATGCCAAAACCATTTAGTGGGGGAAAGGAGAGTCTTTTCAACAAACGGTGCTGGGAAAACTGGATATCTACATGCAAGAGGGAAATTGGACCCTTACCTTACACCATACGAAAAAGTTAACTCAAAATGATCAAATACCTAAATGTAAAACCTAAAGCTATAAAAACTCTTTTTAAAAAAAGATTTTATTTATTTATGTGACAGAGAGAGAGAGACAGTGAGAGCAGGAACATAACCTTGAAAAGTCATCTATTCTTTTCCCATTTCACAGATGAGGACAATATGCTCCTGCAGAGAGCAGGGGAGCAGGCTTCCCACCAAGCAGGGCTTCCGACATGGGCTCAATCCCAGGACCCTGGGATCATGACCTGAGCCGAAGGCAGACGCTTAACGACTGAGCCATCCAGATGCCCCTATAAAAACTCTTAAAAAGCTATAACATTATTTTAAAACATAGGACAATAGCTTTATGACATTAAATTTGGCAACTATTTCTTGGATATGACAACAAAGGCATAAGCAACAAAAGAAAAATAGACAAATTTGGCTTCTTGAAAGTCAAATACCAGTATGTATCAAAAGACACCATCAATAGAGTGAAAAACACAAACCATGGGGTGGAAAAACATTTCAAATCATATATCTGATAAAGGATTGATATCCAGAATATAAAAAGAACTCCTACAATTCAACAACAACAAAAGACAAGTAACCAGACTCAAAAATGGCAAAGGATTTGAACAGACATTTCTCTAAAAAAGATATAAAATTGCTAGTAAGGATATGAAAAGATGCTTAAAATCACTAATCATTAGGGAAATGCAAATAAAAACCACAAAGAGATACCACTTCATACCCATATTATAAAATAATGTAAAAAGAAAACAGAAAATAACAAGTGTTAGTGAGGATGTAGAGAAATTGGAACACTTGTATGTTGGTGATAGCAATGTCAAATGGTGTAATCACTGTGGAAAACTCTTTGGCAGTTCCTTAGAAAGCTAAGCATAGAATTATGATATAACCCAACAATTTCATCACTTGGTACATATCCCAAAGAACTGAGAACAGGGACTTAAACATATACTTGTATGCCACTGTTCCTTGCAATATTATTCACAGTATCCAAAAGGTAGAAACAACCCAACTGTTTATCTGCAGATGAATGGGTAAACAAAAGTAGTATGTCCATACAATGGAATATAATTTAGCCACAAGAGGAAAGAGGTTCTGCTACATGCTACAACATATAATATCATATTGAAAATATGCTAAGTAAACTAATCTAGATACCAAAGTTCACATATTGTAAATTTTATTTATATGAAATATCCAGAATAGGTAAATTTGTAGAGACAGAAAACACACTGATAGTTGCTAGGACTTGGGGGTGGGGTGGGGTTGAAGTGGGGGGCAGTGAGTAGAATGGAGAGTAACTGCTTAATGGGTACAGGGTTTTATTTTGGGGTGATGAAAATATTTCGAAAGTAAATAGAAGTGGTGATTGTATAACGCTGTGAATGTTCTAAATGATATCGAACTGTTCACTTAAAGTGTTTAATTTTATGTTAGGTGAATTTTACCTCCACTTTTAAAAAAGAAAGAAACTGAAGCTCAGAGAGTTTGAATTGTATGAGATCTCACAGCCAGTAACTGGTGGAGTCAGAAATTGAACCCGGTTCCAAGAACTCAAATATAAATAAATAAATATTTTTAAAAACGAGAAAGTAAGAGAATTTATTCGCTTCGGGGTTGGAGGGTAAGTGACTTAGCACTGGTCTTTTTCTGAGAGTAGATTCTTTATTTATAAGGGAGAAGGCATGATGCTTTCAGTACCATGGGTATTCAATAGCTCTTTTTCTGAGAGGGGGAGGAAGCTTAAAGGTCTGGAGAGAACTTGACATTCTCTGGAAGAAACTGTAACTCCCTCCAAGCTGCAGGAGGTGGAGGGTGGGGCTCTTCCTCAAGGATGGGGCAGGGAGGAACCAATTGTTCCCACAGGGTGTGTGAATTTGGGCAAATCACTTAACCTCTCTGAAATGAGTTCTTCATCTGTAAAATGGGAGTAACATGCTTGCAATGGTGAGAAAGAAACAAGAAAATGGCTAAACAGGGGCGCCTGGGTGGCTCAGTGGGTTAAGCCACTGCCTTCAGCTCAGGTCATGATCTCAGGGTCCTGGAATCGAGCCCCACATCGGGCTCTCTGCTCAGCAGGGAGCCTGCTTCCTCCTCTCTCTCTGTCTGCCTCTCTGCCTCCTTGTGATCTCTGTCTGTCAAATAAATAAATAAAATCTAAAAAAGAAGAAAAGAAAATGGCTATAAACATTCTTTCAAAGTGCTAAATGAATGTGCAGGTTTATTTACTTCAAAAAAAAATTAGGCTAACCTCTTCATTATAAAGTCAATCCCACTATCTTTTTCTAGAGAAGATTAGAGGCTCTTACTTACCTCAACAAGAGATTGGCTGGGATTCCAGACTCAGCTGTATTTTTACAATTATTCTGTAATTCCTATTTCGTTCTTATTGGAAATTATATCTGACACCTCCAGATGGGACTAGGTTGGTCCATCCCAGTAGTCCCAAAGCCTAGTACAGTATCAGGTTCCATAAACATGTATTGGACAGAATATTAGGGGTCTCCATTTGCCGTAAGGGTATTCAGTTACATTGAAATAACCCTGGAGATTTGTTATACAGAGATGAAAAACACACAGTTCCTGAGGCTCCTGGGGGAAACAGACACACAAACATAATTGTAATACAGCCAATTCCTGTGACAGCAAACTTTCAGTGGGGGTTCAGAGGAGGAAGTACTTGGTACAGACACTCTAGGAATCTAATCTCCCCTCTGGCTACTCCTTGCCCCTTTCCAGGCCTTACCCTGCTCCCATAGCAGTCACCCAAAGTGCTGTTAATCATTCAGTGCTCAGTAATGTGTGGCTGGACCAATTCAGGCCACAGGGCCACCATGCCTCTTGCGAAACCTCTACTCCCAGTTAGTAAACTCACTCTGCTTGAATGCCTGATCCACATCTCATCTCATCTCATCCTTTCTCTGGGCTTTCTTGTCACCCACAAATATTTATTGGTACTGTTCTGTTTCAACCCTGAGGACAGTTCTACAACTTGGCCTCTGTCCTAAGGGCTTCTGTCCACTGGAGGAGGGAGACCAGTAGCAGGCAGTTAGACCACTCCGAGAGGGAAGCACATGTTAAATACCATTGGCATTGCAGGAGACACTTTGGGGACTACTTAGCCAATACTCCCTTTTCCCAAACTCCCCACCCCCTCAGGAGTGAGGTCTAAAGATTATGTTTATGTTATGTGTCTCAGTTCTCCAGGAGTAGCTGATTGGCCCAGGGAGAAAACCCAATTACAGATGGGCCAATGGAGCTCTATACTCAGAGTCTGCAGTCAAGTTTTGGTGATACAAACAGCTACGAAGCAGCCAGTCAAAGGGAACTGGGCTGAGGGCCTCAGAAGAGGGGGAGGAAAGGAAGCACTGAGCTCCTGCCTGAGGAGTCCAAAAAATACCCCCTTCTCTTCTTACAATCAGTACCTTTTTTGGCTTGAAGGAGTTTCAGCGTTTTTAAATATCATCACAATGGCCCAAATGGGGTGAGAATGACCAGGCAGACTCCCAACCTAGACTGGGGTAAAAGAAGGGGAGGGGACACAGGGCAGGCCAGGTCAGGAGAAGGAGAAGGAGTGAGAGTTGAGTGAAAGACAGGGAAGAATTCCCAGCAGGGGAAACAGAAGAGGCAAAGGCTAAGGAGGTGGGAACAGCGTGAGTAAGATAGAAACAAGACAGGAGTTGTGAACAAGGCTAGGGTCACAAAAGCCCTTGTAAGCCACAACTGAAAGTCCAAGACAACTTTCAATTTAAATTGCACTTAGAGTGGAGGTTAGGGGATCATACCAGGGGGAGTGAGAACTCTATGGTGGCCTGAGCAGGAGATGTCTCTGGCCTAAACTGGAGGGGAGGGCACAAATGGACAAATGGAGTCAGAGCTGTTTAGGAAACAACATGGCTAGGTCTTGCTAACCGAAAGTGGGGGTCATGGAAAGGGAGGAGTCAGGGTGACACCTGCCTACCCAGAGATGTCTTTCGTGGAGAGGGGAGCTCACCTGAGAGGCAGAGAAGCAGAGCTAGAAAAGGTATGGTTGTTTTGAGTCTCGTTGCTCAAAGCAGGAACCAGAACAAACAGCTCTGGCCTTCCTTGAGAGCTTGTTAGAAATGCAGTTGCTAAGGACCCAACCCAAACCACCATAATAAAGTTCAAGGCTCTCACTGATTCAGCACTGGAGAGTCATCAGTGTCAGCCCCAGTCCTTTGCCCTTGGCTTGCTCTCTACCCAGTTTAATCTGTCAGGAATCACCGAGAATGTCAAACTCTTTGGCATCAAAATTTGTAAGTGGTGAGCCCTGGATTTCAGGGATCTGTGAAGACCCTGACTATGTATGTAGATTTTGAGGTATATGGCAGTTTTCTGGGGGAGAGATTCCATAGCAAGATAAGGACCTATAAGACAAGTAAAATAAAGAACAAAAAACTGGAGAAAATTCATGAAACCAAAAGTTGTTCCTTTGAAAAGATCAATGAAGTCAACAAACCTTTAGCTAGACTAGCCAAGAATAAAAGGTTACAAAATCTGATTCAAATTGTTAAAATTAAAAAATGGAAGTGGGGACATTACTAATGATCCTCAGAAAAGAAAAAGATTATGAGAGATTACTGTGAACAATTGTATGCCAACAAGTTAGATAAGTTACATGAAATGGGCAAATTCCTAGAAACACAAAACCTACAGGGACTAAGTCATGAAGAAATAGAAATTTTGAGTAGACCCATAGCTGGTAAAGAGATTGAATTAGTAATCTAAAATCTCCCAACAAATAAAAGCCCTGAACTTAATAGCATCACTGGTGAATTCTACCCAACATTTGAAGTACAAATACCAATCCTTCTCAAACTTTTCCAAATAAATGGAAAGGAAGGAACCCTTGCTAACTTATGAGGTGAACATTACCCTGATACCAAAGCCAGATAAAGACAATACTAGGAAATTTTGGACCAATAATCCTTATGAACACTGATGCAAAAATCCTCAACAAAATATTAGCAAACCCAATTCAGCAGCATATTAAAGGAATATACACTACATCCAATTGTGATTTATTCCTGGAATACAAGAATAGTTCATCGTACTGCAAACAATCAGGGTAATACAGTATTATACTACATTAACAAACTGAAGGGAAGGAAATCCACATAATCTCAACTGATCCAGGAAAAAAATTGACAAAATTCAACACCTTTTCATGTTAAAGTCACTAAAAAACTAGTAATAGAAGGAAACTACTTCAAAATGTAAGAGACATATATAAAAAGCCCACAGAAAAAGCAAACAAATAAGCAAACAAACAAACAAACAAAAAAACTGCAGCAGAAATCACAATGAAAATCAAAAGCTTTTCCTCTAACATCAGGAACAAGGTAACAATGCCCCCTTTTGCCACTTTTTTTTTATAAACATATATTTTTATCCCCAGGGGTACAGGTCTGTGAATCACCAGGATTACATACTTCACAGCACTCACCAAAGCACATACCCTCCCCAATGTCCATAATCCCACCCTCCACTTTTTTTTTTAAAGATTATTTATTTATTTATTTATTTGATAGACAGATCACAAGTAGGCAGAGAGGCAGGCAGAGAGAGAGAGAGAGAGGAAGAGGAGGCAGACTCCCTGCTGAGCAGAGAGCCCTATGCGGGGCTCTATCCCAAGACCCTGAAATCATGACCTGAGCCGAAGGCAGAGGCTTTAACCACTGAGCCACCCAGGTGCCCCCCTTTTGCCACTTCTATTCAACAGAGTACTGGAATTTCTAGATGGAGCAATTAGGCAAGAAAAAGAAATTAGAAGCATCCCTATCAGAAAGGAAGAAGCAAAATAATCCCTGTTGGAAGATAATAGGATTTTACATGCAGAAACCTCTAAAAATTCCACACACAAAAACTGTTAGAATAAATGAATTCAGCAAAGTAGAAGGATACAAGGTATACAAAATCAGTTGCATTTCTATACATCAGCAATGAAATAAACAGAAATAACAAGTATTGGCAAGGGCATGGAGAAATTGGAACCCTTCTGCACTTTCTGCACTGTTGGTGGGAATGTAAAATGTTACAGCCACTGTGGAAACTGTACGATGGTTCTTCAAAAGATTAAAAATAGAATTACCATATAATCTAGCAATTCCACTCCTAAGTATGGACCCCCAAAAATTAAAAGCAGAGTCTCAAAAAGAGATTTATTTATTTATTTATTAAATATTTTTATTTATTTATTCGACAGAGAGATACAGAAAGAGCACAAGTAGACAGAGCAGCAGGCTGAGGGAGAGGGAGAAGCAGGGTCCCCATGGAGCAGGGATCCTGATGTGGGGCTCTATCCCAGGACTCTGGGATCATGACCTGAGCTGAAGGCAGCCACTTAACCGACTGAGCCACCCAGGTGCCCCAAGTTTATTTTTAAAGATTTACTAAAGAGAGGGAAAGAGTATGAGCTGGAGGGGGAAAGGGAAAGGGAGAGAGAATCTCAAGCAGACCCCACACTGAGCGCAGAATCTGTTGTAGGGCTCGACCTCACAATCCTGAGATCATGACCTGAGCAGAAACCAAGAGTCAGATGCTTAATGGACTGAGCTACCCAGGAGCCCCTCTAAGATATATTTGTATACCCATATTCCTAGCAGCATTATTTGCAACAGCTAAAATGTGGAAGGAACCTACCTGTCCAGTAATGGATAAATGGATAAATGAAATGTGATATATATACACAATGGAATATTATTCAGCCTCTAAAAGGAAGGAAATCCTGTCACATGCTACAACAGGGAGGTCATTTGGAAGAACAGTCATTTGGAGGACTAATATTTTATGATTCCAGTTTTATGAAGTATCTAAAGCAGTCAAATTCATAGAACAGAAAGTAGTATGGTAGTTGCCAGGGGCTGGGGAGAACAGAGAATGGGAAGTGAATGTTAATGGGTGTAGAATTTCAGTTTAAAAAAAAATAAGAGTTCTGGAGACTGTGGATGGTGCTTATGGTTGCACATTATCAATACATTTAATACCACTGAACTGTACACTAAAAAAGATTAAGAAGCGGGGTGCCTGGGTGGCTCAGTGGGTTAAGCCTCTGCCTTCAGCTCAGGTCAAGATCTCAGGGTCCTGGGATTGAGCCTCACGTTGGGCTCTCTGCTCAGCTGGGAGCCTACTGCCCCCCTCTCTCTGCCTGTCTCTCTGCCTACTTGCGATCTCTCTGTCAAATAAATAAAACCTTTAAAAAAAAAGGTTAAGAAGATAAACTAAATGTTGTGTGTACTTTAGTACAATAAGAATAATTTTAAAAACCAGAGAAGAGTTGAGAACTGTTGAGATCCAGAGTAATGTATCCACAGTTGGATGCAGGGTTACAAACACAATGGAATACTCAATATTGTTTGAGAGCAAGGCCAACTTTTGCTTCTACAAAAGCATTTATTTTCTCCGTAAGCATATCAGAGGTTGAGGAGACGCTGATTCCATCCTTAAAGAGCTGTATATCAACTGTCCTGAACGCTCTGACTCTCTTAAGCAGCCTTTGGGGATCCCAAAACATGCTCACTGCAACCTTTGTCACATCATATGGATGTTTGTGTGGCTCTCAACACTAGGAGCTGTGAACGTGAGGCAGGACCCTGTTTCCTGCCCGCCACATGGTACTCCAAGAATGAATGAAAGAATGAGCAAATGAATGACCATCAGGAGGGAGATGTTCCTACAGTTCTAAGCAGGAGGAGGGAAATTGCAGTTTGGACTCTTCCCATGGTTCTCTCCACTTGCTTCTTTCCACTCTTTGCAGCCTGCCCCTGCCACTTGCCACTTGCCACTTGCAGGAAGCCTTCCCAGACTATGCCCAGCTACCATGTTGAAGGATAGCTCATCTTTACCATCTCCCCATACCTGGAGAGGAGGTAGGCAAAGGGATCACACAAGGAGCCACGAACTGCTTTTTTAGGTAATAAGGTAGGCCTCGGGAGGGAGGATGCGGAACCAGGGTCCCTGCTCCAGACCCCAAAGGAAAGGTGCTGAGATGTTTGCTCATCCTTCCCCAGGGCAGGGGTCCCAATAAACCTGGTAGAGGCCAGGGGGCTACCCAAGCCCCTCAGGGAAGAAGATGATGTCCTCCAAGGTGGCATCTTCAATAGGCTGCTGGATGAGGGGGTATGTACCACAGGCCAAGCAGTCTTGGGTGCTGGCTGAATGCTCACCTCCTGCTCCTCCTTTCCTGATAGAGGAGAGAGCAGGAGCTCTAGACTTCATCCTTATAGCTGAACAGGCTTGGACAAGTTAGTTAACTTCTCTGAGCCACAGCTTACTCATCTGTTAAAATGAAGCAATGTTGGGGCACCTGGGTATCTCAGTGGGTTAAAGCCTCTGCCTTTGACTCAGGTCATGATCCCAGGGTCCCAGGGCATTGGGCTCTCTGCTCAGCAGGGAGCCTGCTTCCCTTCTCTCTCTCTGCCTGCCTCTCTGCCTACTTGTGATCTCTATCAAATAAATAAATAATTTTATTCATCACAAGTAGGCAGAGAGGCAGGCAGAGAAAGAAGAAGGGAAGCAGGCTCCCCGTTGAGCAGAGAGCCCGATACGGGGCTCGATCCCAGGACCCTGGGATCATGACCTAAGCCGAAGGCAGAGGCCCAACCCAATGAGCCACCCAGATGCCCCCAAATAAATAAAATATTTTTAAAAAATGAAGCAGTGTTGCCTACCTTGTAGGACAGTTTTTTGTTTTTTTTCCCCCCAAGATTTTATTTATTTGACACAGAGAGAGCGTAAGTAGGCAGAGCAGTAACCAGAGGGACCAGAAGAAGCAGGCTCCCCACTGAGCAGACAGCCTGCTTCTGGTCTCCATCCCAGGACCCTGGGATCATGACCTGAGCTGAAGTCAGATGCTTTAATCCACTAAGCCACCCAAGCACCCCTACCTTATAGGACTGTTGAAAGAACACTTTGAGGGTCTGAGCCTAGAACCTTACTCAAAGGAGGTGCTCAGTGCCTGCCTGGACTTAGCACAGAACTCAAGCTGCACAGAGGTCAGTAACTGCCACCAGAGGCCTGGCTGTAGCATCACCGGTTGAACCCTGTGACTGAGCTAGTGACAAAGCCTCTGGTGCCTCAGCATCCTGAGATAAAGGGTGGGACAGATCTGTTCCTGCCATCTCCCTCCCATGAGTGGCAGCTGAGAGGAAACCACGGGACAGAGACAGCTTTAGAAAAAAACACAAAAGCCAACTCATATTGAGCAATTACCTGGGTCAGGCTAAGTCCTTTATGTCCACTAGCTCATATAATCCTCACAGACACCGTAGGAAGGGTACTATTCTCTACATCTATCAGTTTTATTTCTGTCCATTTTTAGAGAAGTTTTAGGTTCACAGCAAACCTGAGCAGAAAGTATACAGATCCCCCAACCCCCCTGGCCCCCTCAGTCTCCCCAACTATCAACATCCTCCTCCTAAGTGGTACATTTGTCACAGTCAGTGAACTATAGTGAAGTATAGACCGATACATCATCACCTCCCAAAGCCTGTATAGTTTATATTAGGGTTCACTCTTCGTGTTTGTACATCCTATGAGTTTGGAAAATGTATGGTGACAAGTATAGTTTTAGTTTTTAATTTATTTTTACTTTAGCAGTGCATGCTTAGTGGTTTCAAAGCTAAGAGTACAAAAAAGGCTTCTATGAAAAACCAACCCTGTCCTGCCCACTCTCCTTTCTAACCTGGGCCCAGGCCAAAATGGGACCAAATGGCCAGATTGGCTGAAAACACCCTCTACCCCAAGGTCAGTCAGGGGTCTCCAATAAGACTCTAAAATCCCAGCTGACTTTTTTTTTTTTTTTTTTTTAAGATTTTATCTATCAGTGAGAGAGATAGAGAGCAGCAGGCAGAGGGAGAAGCAGGTTCCCCACTGAGCAGGGAGCCTAATACGAGACTCGATTCCTGGGATCCTGACCTGAGCCGAAGGCAGACACTTAACCGACTAAGCCATCCAGGCACCCCCAGCTGACTTCTTTAGAAGCCCCAGAAAGCATGTATGGACTTCTTCTGGATGAGGAGAGCTAAAGTCCGGCAAAGGAAGGCTGCTTTGATGTGAAGCTGCTGGGCTGGAGGAAGACTGGTTTCTAGCTGGTTGTGTATCCTGGGAAAATTTCTCCCCTCTGGACTTTGAGGTCTTCAAGTGAAAAAGCATAGGACTGGACGGCCAATCAATGGGATCTCACCTGTGTTGACAGAGGGAGTCTGGGCTTTGGCTGCTTAGCAGCCCAGTCTCTGGTGCTTTTCCTGTGACTTGGGGACTTCCTTGTAATAACCTTCAAAGCAGGCACTATTACCCCATTTCACAGATGAGGAATTGACACCCAGAAGGGTTGTCAGGGCCACATGGCTAAAGAGGTACAGGGGCAGGATTCTAAACCAGGGTGCATGCTCTTCTTCCCCGAGGCTGGATCACTGACCCTTCTGGCTTTCACTGGAATAGGTGCTCTGGCGTGTGTGTGTGGCAGGTGAGTGGGTGTGCAGGTAGGTGGAAGACAGGTTCCCATGGCTTCCAATAGCAGCAGAGGTCCGCTTACTCCACCCCCAGGATTTCAGGTCTCTGGGCCCCAGCGCAGGGTGAAGAATATCACATCCACATCCTGTTTGATGCAGGCCTCTCCTCCCAGACCAGTAGTAGTTTGAAGCCTGGGCTGTAGATGAATCACCTGTGGAACTTTGGGAAACAATGATGCCTATGGCCCATCTTTAGAGATACTGATTTAATTTAGATGCAATTGGGTCTTGGCACTGGGAGGTCATAAAAACCTCACAGATGATTCCAATGTGCAGCCAGGCTTGACAGCCTTGGACTAGCCTGCTGGCTCCCTGAAGAGCCTTGTTTGTTGCTTCAGCATGCCTGGCCCTAGGGAAAGTCTGCTCTTCTTTGCCCTGCCTCCCTAACCAGAAGGGCACAACAGCCTTTGTTCTCAGGTACAATGTAACTAAATTTCCCTGTAACAAGGTCCACAGTACCATCCCGAGACTTTGCTGTCCTCTGTAGTATAGCCAAGGCCATGATGGTTTTTTATGAATTCTTACAAACAAAAGCCCCTGGAATCTAGTCTTAGCCTGGTCTGGGGGCGAGGAGCTCATCCTGCTTGAGTCCCCTCTGCTTTGCATCTCTGGGGGAAAGAAATGGGGAGGGCAGGGTTTGCTCTCCATCTGCGCTGTCCTGGGTATCTTCAGGCTCCCAGCTAAGGCTTGCAGCCCCTATGGAATCAAATAGGTCCTGCTGTCAAAAAAGTATGAGGACAATTCTGGAGGTTATGAGGATCTCAGAAGAGAGTCAGGCAAATTTGGATGCTACCCAGGGATTGAGTGTCTCTAACCTCCTGCCTACTGAACTCAGGTACAGAAAGGGGCCTGAGGTACTCCTGACCTAGGACGCCTAGGTGGGCTCTGTGATGCTGACTTCAAAATCCGTAAGAGAGAGTCAAAGTTGGGGGCAGATGGCCAGGGGAGAGGTGAGTTGGGGATGTATCGGCGAGTTGTAACGAAGCTGAACCAGAACTAGGAACTAGAAGTAGTGGTGGGGGAAGATGCTCAGGGCAGGTCTCTGAGGTGGTCCCTACAAGTGGTATCCCTCAGCTTGTTCTCTTTTTCATAAAACCCTGGGCTTTGAAGTCACAGATTCACGGCAGGTCAAGCCTGGAAGGGTCTGGAAACCACATGAAGGATAGTTTTCAAAGTGAGTTCCTGAGAACCCTAGGGAATTCCTCAGAACTGTTAGGAGCTCTGCCACACTGTGTCCTGCAACTCCCAACATGGCTCCTTTTATCTAATTAATGAACCACTGTACAAGATTTCACAGGGAAAACAAAACAAAACAAAATGATTCTACAGTAAACTAATACTAACAAAATTTGAAAACCACAGATCCACTAAGTTTCTAAGGAGAAACTTTCCCTGGGTCACCCTCTAGTCTTTTACTTAGGCCAGGCCTGTCCCCACAGCTCACTCACTGGCTCCACAGAGTAGACAGCAGATGGCCCTCTATGGAGGCATGGCTTCCACGCTAGGACAAAAATGGCTGACAGAGGAGCCAAGTGAGGGATGGCCACTCTCCATAGAATGAGCAACCCAAGAACTAGACCTGCAGTTCCTGAGAGGAGGGTGAAGCTGCTTTGGCTCTAATGTCAAAAGCCCTCAAGATTCCAGTCTGTTCTCACCCTGAAGGAAATGTAGGGACCTGGCCTCAGAGGTAGGGCTCTGCGGTTCCTGGCTGCTCTATCACCTCCTGGGATATGAGCATTCTCTTTAAGGGAGACAGTTCGATCCCTAGACTGTGGGCCTTTGAGGCCAGGGACATGTCACCTCTACCTTGTGCTGCATCCTCCTCAGCCCAAGAGACACAGGATATGAGGCTAGGCCTAGAGCTAGAACTCAGGAATGCTGAACTTCACTGAAAATATCTTTTTGTTGATTTGTTCTTCAAACAAAGCTTCAGTGAACTGTCTTTCCCCATCCCCCACATACAACTGCAACCCTTTCACAACAGTGGTGACTTTTCTCCTTAGATGTAGTGAAGCTTTCTTCTCCCTTCTGTCTTCTTTTCTGGGTTGGCTTCTCTGGTGGTGAGTCTCTAGACTCTGGATACAGTAGGATCTGGGGACTCCCATTTCTTACCCTAACCTTCTTCTTCCTCAGAGCAGTCCAATGGGTGAGGACATCCGGAGGCTATCAGGGCTGCTTATGGATGCAGCAGAATTTGAGAGCATATGCTTGCCCAGGAAACAGGTGAATATTCAGCCTCAAGTCAATGACCATGACTGTATTGCACTGAGGAGAAGATCAGGTGCCCAGCTTGGAGGTCTTAAGCTTTCTTTGCCACGGAACATCCAGAACATCAGTGATCAGGACTTTTATACATACCGAGTTTGTGTGGGACCCTCTGTTCCCCCTCTTCCCTGGCATCTCAACAGACAGGATGATGGCCAAAGACCACAGACCTAGGCTCCTATTGTTCTCACCTGTTGGCCATGACTAAGATCTGAGAAACGGTCCTCATTCTCAGGTCTTTGCCTGACCCCCTCGTGCTTTTCAGGCTGAACTGCCCCAGACCCCACACCTCCCTCTGGAGTCCAAAGGTCACTTCTGAAGCCCTCTGTACCCCAGGTCATGCCCGCTAATCCCTGCTTGTCCTGGTCCCTGATCCTGGGGGGAGGCAGACAGTTTTGTGACTTCACAAAAAGCTATCCTGTGACAAGTTTGGACCGGATGAAGCAGGAGCTGGGCTGAGGGGCTCCCCCCAGAAACATCATGTGACTTTTCATGGAGAGACATCCCCACCTCTGAGGGAATGAAGAAGAGCTGGCTCATGGTGAGAGCCCAAGACATCTTCTACCTTTAGAAACTCCTTCCCTTGATGACTTCGGCTCCCAGGCCTAACTGGATATTCCCGGCTACACTGGCAATATTTTTCAGAGGTCCAGGCCCACTGCAGCAAGTTTTAGGGAGGGCCAGAAGCTGGTGGCTACTTCAGGTGGTAGTGGTGGGCCTCTGGCCTCTGAATTGGAAGTCAGACCAGCCTCCTCTCATTAGACAAAGCCATTCTTCTCCAAGCTTCTCAAAGTGAAAGAACTGATGGAAGCTTTATGTGACCTGTAGCCTTCATCAGGGTCTACCCCAGCAGTCTCCAGTGTACCTTCAAACGAGTCAGGACTGAGAGCCCTGAATTCCACAGAAAGGTCTCATAGCCACAAGCAGGTATTGCCAAAAATCCAAGGTCTTTTCTCTCCAGTGCTGACTCCACCATTCTTTCTCCTGGAAGAATTTATGATTCCAGGAGCCTGAGGCAAAAGAGGTTGGGGGTGTTTTCTTTTTACCTTCCTTGCACCCATTCCCCAACCTCTACCCTGGAGCATAGCCTCTGGAAAGGGCAGGCCCCAGGAGTCAGCAGGGATGTTGACTGGCAACTGGGCTGAGGCATCCAACAAATCCTGGGGGGAAACCGGTGGGCAGAAGTTGACCCTCTTCGTGCTATAGCCCTTGTTTGTGCTAGGTGGGTTCCTTGTGAAGGTAGCCCAGGGTTTATCATCTCTGGTCACCCCTTCTGCCCTCTACCTTGATTGTGACATCACCATCCTGCAAGAGGATGCAGGGTAAAGAAACAAGAGTGTTCTGGCCAAGGGTTCCAGATTCAGGCTTTGTCTCAACAGGGAGGCAGTGTGGATAGGCTGGTTTGGGGAGGGTGACATGTCTGGCTTCACATCCAAGGGGCTCCTTGGTCCACTATCTTCACTCACCCTTTATCAGTGGTAGCCCTTGGAGGCATGAAGAGGCCTAGGAGGAGATCTTTTTTTTTTTTTTTTAATATTTTATTTATTTATTTGACAGGGAGAGATCTCAAGTAGGCAGAGAGGCAGGCAGAGGGGGAAGCAGACTTCCCGCTGAGCGGAGAGCCTGATGCGGGGCTTGATCCCAGGACCTTGAGATCATGACCTGAGCTGAAGGCAGAGGCTTAACCCACTGAACCACCCAGGTGCCCCTAGGAGGAGATCTTCTTCTTCTTCTTCTTCTTTTTTTTTTTAAGATTTTATTTATTTATTTGTCAGAGAGAGAGAGGAGCGAGAGTGAGCACAAGCAGACAGAGTGGCAGGCAGAGGCAGAGGGAGAAGCAGGCTCCCGGCTGAGCAAGGAGCCCAATGCGGGACTCGATCCCAGGACGCTGGGATCATGACCCGAGCCGAAGGCAGCTGCTTAACCAGCCGAGCCACCCAGGCGTCCCTAGGAGGAGATCTTCTTAAGCCACCCTCTGATCCATGCAATTTTCTGTTCTGGGCTGGGACAGAGAGTGGACAGGTAATCTCCCAGGTTGGTTGCTCTTCTACTTCCCAGAGCTTCTGAAAATATTCCTTAGAATTTTTCTGGTGGGGAGCTCATTTTTCATTTACATGAGGAAAACCTAAGCTCTTTCAGCAGGCAGTCCTAGGGGGGCAGAGAGAAACCAGTCAAAGAATTGCCAATGGGGACAGCATTAGACCAAGAATAATCGAGATAGGAGTAGTCATCCCTTCCCTAGCATTTACTGTGTGCCGGGCCTCAAGCTAAGCATTTTACATTTACAAGAGGTGAAGGTTTAGGCCAGGGTCCCACAGTTGGTAAAGGGGAGCACCAGTATTAGGATTCAGGTCTGTTTTCTTCCAAAGCTGGACCCAACTGCTGACCCATCTCCTTCTGCAAACTCTTTCCAGTAAAGAGGAAAAATGACCATAGGTGATAGGGTTAAAGAGAGAAGGGTGGAAGGGAAGAATTTGAGCCTGATATCACTCACATCATCAGCTTGTGGCTAAAGGAGCCTTGACTGCTTGGACTGTCTAATCTTTAATGAGACTTACTGGGAGACAGCTGTTCTGATGTCCTATTTTGCAGTTGATTTAAGAGAGGCTCTAGGGGCCACTGGTGGGGAGTCCTTGGGGTTCGTGGCTGAGCAGTGATTCTGCAGGGGGGTTGCCAGATAAAATATAAGATGATCAGTTCTCTTTCAGATAAATTTCAGATAAACTGTATTTAAAAAAAATTCAAGTATGTTCTAAAGATTGCATGGGGCTTTTCTGGAGGTTCCGCAGTCTTGCTGGAACCCTGGTGGAGAGGAGGTGGGGTGGGTCTCTGGGAAGGATTCCTGCTTCACTTTGCATCTGAGCCTCAGGGCCCTCTATGAAGTTGTACTTGTGGGAACAGGAGGCAGGGACTGGGTTCTAGAGATGGCTGCTGCTGTGGCCACTGGACAAGGTGGGTTTGAACTTGTCTTTGTAGAGCCCCAGTTTCTCCCTCTGCAAGGTGAGGGTGGTGGATGTGGATGCTGTCACACAGTGGCTTTTGTGCACACCGCATGGGCAGTGGGGCAGTGTTCCACTTTTTTAGGTGGCTGCCAGGGTTCCCAGGCAAGGGGAGGGCACCAAGTGAATGACTTGGAATTCCCTCTTTGTCCAGCTGGGGGAGGGTCCCCAGAGCGTCGTTATAGCCCTAAGCCTCTCCATGCTGGCTCCTGGGACCCTTGGACACTTGCAGGAGCAGTCTTGCTCAGCCAACAGTAAAGCAGGGGTGGATGTGGGATTGCTGGCTTTGTTTTCTGGCTCCAAGAAGTTGTAGGAGGAGGCACAGGAACTGTGTGTTACCAAGGTGGGGGTGGGCTGGTGGGAACACCTGGGTTCAGTGGGCCTGGATGTAGGTGACTGCAGAGAAGGGGTGGTAGACCAGGGTGGAGCATCCCGAGGCCCAGAAGACTTGATGCTATTGATTTTCGTACTCCAGTGCATGGGAATGCTTAGCTGCCCAGGGATGGGCAGCTCTCTCTCTTTTTCTGCCACCAGGCAGCCCTGTAAGCGTGACTTAGTGCCCTTCAGGATGGTGGCTGCTGCTTTCTGAGGCACACCACAGGGAGGGGCTGGACACAGGCAGAGCAGGGGGAGACAATCCAGAGATATCCCAAAGAGGCCAAGGAATCTCTTTCCAGTGATTCAGGAGCGATGTGTCAGAGCGAGTCAGGTGTGTGGGTTTGTGCTTGTAGGTACTAAGATGTGAAAGTGTTGTCTGTGAGGACTGGTGCCAATGCATAGGTGTGCATGTCTCTGTATCGGGCACATGTTCTTGTCCTGTGGAATGTGTCAGTGCGCATGCTTGGAATGTGAATGGTGCCTGGAAACCAGGGTGCTGTCCCTTACATTTCTCAGAGTGGTAGACTGGGTGTACTAACAGTTGTGTGGCTGTGTGTGTGTGTGTGTTGGCAGGGGTTAGGAGGCTGCAGGCATTATGGAGCAAAGATTCTGGAGAGAACAGCTCTAGAGGCCCTGTATAGCTCCTGTTCTGCTTCCCCAGCCTCCCTCTTCTCCAAAGTTCCTCTGTGTTGCTCTTCAATCCCATCACTGACCCAGGGCTGCAGCCTGGGTTTCTGAAGGGGAGCAGTGCCATCTGGTGGCAGAGTGAGGCTGCGCCAGGAGCTGGTGAGCAGGACCCTGGGTTCACTCAAGGGCTGTTTCAGGATCCCAGTCTATAGGAAAATCACTGCTGTGCTAGCTAGACCATGGAAGGAGGGAGGGTATCTGAGGCTTAAATGTTCCAAATTCATGCATTTTGGGTTCATGGCTCAGGAAGGCATTCAGGAAAGTCAGCTGAAAGAGTGCTGGAGGATAGGTGTAGGACAGTTGTGAGTGCAGTCTCTGGGTCCACAAACCTGGGCCCTGTTCCTTGGGCCGCCTCTCTGAGCTCAGATTTCTCATGTGTAGAGGTGGCTACCCATATCTACCCTGTGGTGGTTGTGAAGGTTGTATGAAAAAGTTTGGGTTAAACTCTTGGCTTAGAGCCGAGCCTGCTGTAAATTCAAAGGAAATGGTAGTACCCATTACTAATACAGGCAAAGTTCCAGAAGCACAGAGAAGTGAGCTGTGTGTCATGGCAGGTGAAGGGGTTGCAGAGAGGTCACAGGTCTGTGGCACTGTCACCTCACATTCTAGAGTTTTGTGCCTGAGCAGCTACTCCAAGTTACACACTCAAATGAGGAGGGAGGTCTCTTTTCTGGAAAGAGAGGAATTGAATCAGGAGACCCACATCAGGCTCTAATAGCTTCTTACCAGTTGCGGAACCTGAGCACAGCAACAGGCTTGCTGTGTCCTGTGTTCCCACCCCTGTGAAAATGTTGTTTGTAAGGACTCCATAGCAATGCATAGAAACTTGCTCAGTACTCCCAGAGAAAGAAAGGCTGGGTAGGATCTTGTCAGGTAGAGATTCTGTCGGCTGCAGAGTCACATTTATTTTTCATGTCTGTAAAAAGGGATCCCTGAGTCAGAGTCAGGAGTCGTTCTGGTTCCACTGCTACTTGGTTGTGGGATGTTAGGCAAGTCATTGGTTTTCCTTTTCCCAGTTGCAAAACAAAGGACTTAATTTAGATGACCTCTGAGCCTTGCCTTAATCTATGGTCTTTTAGTTTTTTCCCTTTTCTCTGCCCCACATGAGACCTAGGATAAGTATTTATTGATCCTTCAGGTTAGCCCTTGAACATAAAGACAAAGGAAAAGCAGTGTCTTTTTAATGAATGTTGTGATTTCTAATATGCTTGTGGGAGATATTTTCCGAAATACTGTTATACTCTAGGTATAATGGGGCAAATGACAGAATAGAACAGAGGCTCACCCCTGTCACAGAGAGCTGAATAAGGTACTGAGAATGTGTGAAGTGGCTGTAGCGCTGACTTGGATGGATCGGGTCCACCCCTATTCGCTTCCGCCTGCCGAAGGTGCCAATGAGTACACAGCAGTTCGAGTCTATACGGAAAAACTATAAAGCCCAGAAGTCAATGCGCGGAGAGCTAGTACACAAGCACCAATGTAGACTGGTAGGCCCCTCCCCTACAAGCTGAACTTCATTTCCCAGGAGGCTCCGGGGCTTTTCGATTTCTCCTTCCGCCCACTGCCCCGAGCCTCGCGCCAAGTCGGGATGCGCGCGCGCTCGCGCGCGGGGCACGTAGCACGCGAGTGACGCATAATATGTGGGCCGCTCTGCATCTGTGGTCGCGCTGTGTGTGAGTGAGGGAGAGTGAGTGCGGGACCTGAGGCGGTGTGTGTGAACTGTGGCCGCTGGCGGGGTCAGGGGGGAGCGGCGGAGCCGCCCGGGAAGGTGAGTGGGGGAAGGAGACAGACGGCTCTCTCGGAAGGCCAAGAGAGGACAGGGCGTGTGGCCGGGCGGGAGAGAGAGTGGGCGCCGGACTGGGGGAGGGGCGGCACCTGCCTGGGCCGCCGGCGGGGAGGGGGCGGGCCGGGCCGGTGGGGAGGCTGGGTACGGGGCCTGACAGGACTTTTCCTTCTCCAGATTCTTGGTTCGGGGGCGGGGCCTCCACGGTCTCCCAGTCCGCAAAAGAAGCTTCCCGAGAGTAACTCTTCCGCCCGGATTGGGGGGCACGGGTGTGCTTGCCCCTGCCTGGAGGAGAGATGCTTCTCATTCCCCTCGTCAACCTTTCTCCTTCCACTCTTTCCATTTTCCGTTCCGTACGGGCTGGGGGGCTCCATCTTCTCTGCCGTACGGCGGCCCCCTTCCCGGGCTGTGTCTCCGCCTCCAGCTCCAGTCACCTGGGCGGGCTCTCCCCTCCCTCGGCCTCGTGCCACCTCCCTTTTCACCCGTCCGGCTTTCTGACCGGGCGAGGGGGGCGGAGCTTTCCGGGCACTCCTCCCCCCCACCCCCCCTCCGGTGGAGGGGAGGGGTGGAGAGAGAGGTGTGTGGGTCTTGCTGCGTGGAACCAAACCTCAGAGTGCCCGCCAAGCTTCCCGGGAGCCTATTTCCGGGGATTATAGTCGTTTTCATCTGGGGTGACAAGCATTTGCTTAACTCTTCTCTTCCTAGACGGTTTCCGTCTCACTTCCTCTTACACAAGTGTTAGCGCTTGGGTTTCGCATTTGTTGATGAATAATTTTGGAGTGTGTAATGGTTGTTTTTGAGTCCAAAATGAATTGTCTTTGCATACGTCATATTGTCCTCAGTTTTTCTTTACTCTGCCTTTTCTGCGAAGCCTTTTAATTACTATACACGTTTAATTATTAGCATCATCTTCCTGTTATACACGCTTTGTTAATGTACAGAGTGAGGGGTTCATTGGCAGTGTCTTCCTGTAATTTTCTTTTTCCTGTGTACTGGAGTTTACCTTTAAGGTTTATATAAGCTTGTATATGTAGACGCTTTAGGAATTGATTTGGTATATTTTCGCGTGATGCTGTCAAGATTTTGGTATCTAACAGTATTATCTATTTTCGAGTCGTAATGTATTTTGGTTGTTAATAGATACAGAAACTGGAGACTATAAAGGAAGTCCTCGAAATCTCTTGAGTAGTTGAGCACAGTGTTTTACTGTTCTACTTGTTGTACAGTTATTAAACTTAATAGGGGAGGAATCTGGTAGAATGAACCACAACATGGTTTGAAGTGAATGAAATTGGGTTTGTATCAGTTTTATTATTTTATTATTATTATTTTGTTATTGTCACGGACACTAATAGAAAATTGTTTTATGTGATTTTATATGTCATATTAATTATTGGGTAAGTTTTACTTGAAGTTCCAAACTTGGATTTCTCACCCCCTCCCCCGCCTTTTTTTTTTTTTTTTTTTTTTAAATAAAGAAGAATGCTTTCAGACATCTGTTTCATGATTTTAACCTTATGAGGTCTGTCCTTAACGTGGACTTGATTTTAGGCTTTGGCGTAGTTTATGCTGAATAGGCCATTAGGTATTATGTATTTGGGGAGTACAGACTTTATGATTTAAAGTTACAAAAGTTTACCAAAAAATAGCAGAAAAATGATAGTGCTGGGTTAATAACCTGTCCTGGAAAATCTTTATCCTACCATTACCCCTCAGAAAGCTGTTACCTTTGCAAAAGTAATAGGTATTATGTTTCCTGTGTGTTCTTCCAGAGTTATTTTATTCTAGGGACAGGTGCATGCATGTGCCAACACACACGTTTGGCTTTTCTCATTTGACATATATTTAAGAGCTGGTTCAAATTAGCAAGGAAATGCATCTTAATTTTTTCAACTTCTTAATTATGGAAGTTTTCAAACAGTTGAAAAAATAGTGAAATGAACACTTGTTCATCCATCCAGATTTGATGATTATTGATACTTTGTTATATTTTCTCTATAGGTGTGGTGTGTATTTCTTACTTTGTGGAATCATTGGAAATCACTTGCATACACATCACCCTAACATATTGGCAGGAAACCTTTAGGATAAAGACATTCCACATATTTTTTGTAGGGCTTTATATTATTTCATTGCATTTAACCCTCGCAACCTTCACAATAGCCATTTCCTTTTTACAGATAAGGCAGTTGAGATTTGGAGAAGTTAAATAACTTGACCCCGATCTCACAGTATTACCATTTGCAGAGTTGGCATATGAATGCTTGAAACCCTTTTCTAAAGTACCAGTTGATTGGTCTTTGGGACTTCTCTCAGCCCATTCTGTCATGTGCAAAAAAGGGTATGGTGGTTGTGAAAATTCAGAGTAGCATAAGAAATTAGCCAAAATCTGTCCCATATTAATATTCAGTAATTGGTAACTATTGTGTCATTACTGGATAGGCCATAAATTCTGTGTACCACTTAAAGAGCTCACTTTAAAACATGGTGAATTGAGTAGTGTACTTTCACTGTTCAATGAGCAGGGATGACTGAACCTTTAACATTTTATATAAATTGTCTTTCATTGATAATGAAATGAATTATCATCGATATTATTTTAGTCTGAGTTTATATTTTTCCTGGGCAAGTGATCATTCCCAAAGTTATAATTATTAAGTGTAATTCATTGCAGGTTTTGATTTTTTGTTTTAATTTTTTTTTAAGATTTTATTTATTTATTTGAGAGAGAGAGCATGAGAGGGGAGAAGGTCAGAGGGAGAAGCACACTCCCCGTGGAGCTGGGAGCCTGATGCGGGACTCGATCCTGGGGCTCCAGGATCATGACCTGAGCTGAAGGCAGTTGCCTAACCAACTGAGCCACCCAAGTGCCCTCGTTGCAGGTTTTGAAAATGATGCCAAAAGAATGTTTCTAAATTGAACTCTAAAATTCTATTATTTAAATGCTCTTGAGTTGACCTTTATTAAACCTAATATTTTCCTTTAACTTCAGTGTTATGTGCCCTACTATGTTGATCACTTAAGTTGTCCAAGAGGCATTTCCTCCTGATATTCCTTTTTTTTTTTTTAAAGATTATTTATTTACTTATGAGAGAGAGAGAGAAAGCGCATGCATGCGCGTTCAAGCTGGGAGAGACAGAGAAGCAGGCTCCCTGACGAGCAAGGAGCCTGATGTGGGACTCGATCCCAGGGCCCTGGGATCATGACCTGAGCATAAGGCAGCGGCTTAACTGACTGAGCCACCCAGGTGTCCCATCCTCCTCTTTTTTACACTTTATATTTTTATTTTTTAAAAGATTTTATTTTTTTATTCGACAGAGAAAGAGCAAGCACAAGCAGGGGGAGCAGTAGAGGGAGAAGTAGATTCCCCACTGAGAAGGGAGCCTGATGTGGGGCTCAATCCCAGGACCCTGGGATGGTGACCTGAGCAGAAGGCAGATACCCAACTGAGCCACCCAGGCACCCCTTTATTTTATTATTTTTTTTATTTTTAGCTTTTTAAAGTAGGCTCTGTGCTGCACATGGACCCCAGTGTGGGGCTTGAACTCACAAGCCTGAGATTAAGACCTGAGCTGAGATCAAGAGTTGGATGCTTAGCTGACTGAGCCACCTCCGTGCCCTTGTTTTTCTCCACTTAAAAAAAAAAAAAATTGTGGTGGGGTGCCTGGGTGGCTCAGTGGTTGGGCGTCTGCCTTCAGCTCAGGTCATGATCCCAGGGTCCTGGGATGGAGCCCCACATTGGGCTCCCTGCTTGGTGGCAGCCTGCTTCTCCCTCTCCTGCTCCTCCTCCTGCTCCTCTCTCACTGTCTCTCACTCTATGTCAAATAAATAAATAAAATCTTTAAAAAAATTTGTGGTAAAATTCGTATACCATAAATTGACCACTAACCATTTTAAAATGTTCAATTCAGTGGCATTTAGTAGACTAATGATATTGTGCAACTGTTACCTCTTTCAGTTTCAAGACATTTTCATCACCCCATTTCCATCACTCCATATCTTCCCCTTTCCCAAGCCCCGGGCAACCAGGAGCCAGCTTTCTGATGGATTTACTTATTCTGGATGTTTCACATAAGTAGAATCCTACAACATATTACCTTTTGTGCCTGCCTGCTTTCACTTAGCATATTTTAAGTTTTCATTAGTGTTAACATGTATCAGTACTTCATTTCTTACTATGGCTGAATAATAGGGCATTGTATGAATGTAACTGTTTGTTTATGCATTCATCTTTTGATGAATATCTTTTGGTCCTTGTTTCCATCTTTTGGCTATTGCAAATATGCTACTTTGAACATTTGTGTGTAAATATTTCTTTGAATGTCTGTTTTCTTTTTTTTTTTTTTAATTTTATTTATTTGACAGAGAGAGATCACAAGTAGGCAGAGAGGCAGGCAGAGAGAGAGAGAGGGGAGGAAGCAGGCTCCCTGCTGAGCAGAGAGCCCGATGTGGGACTCTATCCCAGGACTCTGAGATCATGACCTGAGCCGAAGGAAGCGGCTTAACCCACTGAGCCACCCAGGCGCCCTGAATGTCTGTTTTCAATTCTTTTGGATATATATATCTTGGTATGGAATTGCTGGGTTATGTGGTAATTCTGTATTTAATTTTTTCTTAAAACTTTTTGAGAAGAGGCCAGACTGTTTCCATAGTTGTGCCATTTTGTTTCCATCAGTAGTGTGCATTCCAGTTTCTCCTGCCTGTGCTTGTTATTTTCTGTTTTTTTGGTTATAGTCATTCTAGTAGGTGTCAGTGGTATCTCATTGTGGTTTTGATTTTCATTTCTCTGGTGGCTTATGATGTTGAGCATATTTTCATGTACTTGTTAGCCATTCGTGTATCTTTGGGGAAGTGCCCATTCAGGATTTCTGCCCATTTTAGTTAATTGATTGATTGATTGATTAATTATTGCAAGAGAGAGTGCGCACACATGAGTGAGCACTAGCTATAGGGAGGGGCAGAGGGAGAAGCTGATTCTTCTCTGAGTAGGGAACCTGATCCGGGATGCGATCCCTGGGATCATGACCTGAGCCGAAGGCAGAGGCTTAACCCGCTGAGCCACCCAGGTGCCCGTCTTCCTATTCTAAAATGAGGTTTGTTGTTGTTGTCGTTGTTGTTATGGAATTGTAGGAGTTCTTTATATATCCTATCCAGAATCCTTATCAGATATATGATTTGCGAATACTTTCTTCCATTTCATGGTTTATCTTTTCATTTTCTTGATAATGTCGTTTGATACACAAAAGTTTTAAAGGTTGAAGTCCAATTTATCTTGTTTGTTGATTTGTTGCTTATTCTTTTGGTGTCACAAGTAAAAATCCTTTGCCAGTTTCAGGGTCATGAAGATTTACCCCTATGTTTACCTCTAAGAATTTTATAGTTTAAGCGTCTGCATTTAGGTCTTTGATTCATTTTGAACTAATTTCTTTTATGTGGTATGAGTCAAGGATTCAACTTTATTCTTTTGCATGTGTATATCCAGTTTTCTCAGCACAATTTGTTGAAATACCATTAGACTTTCTACTAAGAGTCTACTGGTCTTTCAGTAAATTCTTTCCCTATTGAATGTTCTGGCACACTTACTGAAAATTAGTTGGCCGTAAATGTGAGTTTTTTATTTCTTCACTCAAAGAGTTCTTTTGCCGTGGTGTATGTGTCTTCTCTCCTAACACCCATACCATAGTGTTTTACTCACTGTAGCCTTGTACTAAGTTTTGAAATCAGTGTGAATTCTTCAACTTTGTTCTTTTTAAAGAAGATAGTTTTGGTTTTCACTGTTTTCATTTTTGCAAAAAAATGTCATTAAGATTTTGATAGGGATTGGATTGACTATTGACAACTTTAGAGAGTATTGACATTTTAACAATATTAAGTCTTCTAATCCAGGAACATAGGATGTCTTTCCATATATTTATTTAGTTTTTCTCTATTTTTTCCCAGCAGTGTATTGTAGTTTTCAGTATATGTAAGTCTTGTGCTTTTGGGGTTAAATTTATTCCTTAATATTTTATTATTTTTGGTGCTATTATAAATGATATTGTTTTCTTTTTAGAATTTATTTTATTATTATTATTATTATTTTTTAGTAATCTCTACATTCAGTGTGGGGTTCAAATTCACAACCCTGAGATCAAGAGTTGCATGCTCTTCTGAGTGAGCCAGCTGCCCCAATAAAATTGTTTCCTTAATTTCACATTTGGAGTGTTCATTGCTGGTATATAGTAATATACCTGATTTCTGTGTGTTGATCTGTAGTCTGTAATTTTGCTAAAATTTCTTAATTAGCAGTAATCGGGTTTTTTTTGTTTTTTTTTTTTTTTTTTTTTTTGCAATTTCTCTCTGTATAGAATCATGCACGTGTGAATAAGGTTAATTTTACTTCTTCTTTTCCAACTTGGATGCCTTTTCTTCCTTTTTCTTGCCTGATTCCTATGGCTAGAACTCTAGTACAATGTTTAATACAAGTGTGAAAGCAGGTATCCTTGTCTTTTTTGTGATTTTGGGGGAGAAAGCTTTCAGTCTCACCATTGAGTATAATGTTAGCTGTGGGTTTTTTTTTTTTTTTTTTAATGCCCTCTACCACGTTGAGGAAGTTCTCTTCTATTCCCAGTTTGAGTGTTCCCCCCCCTAAAGGGGTAATGGATTTTATCAAATGCTTTATCTATATCAGTCAGATGAACATGTATTTTTTTCCTTCATTCTATTATATTACATTAGTTGATTTTTAAAAAAGATTGTATTTATTTATTTATTTGACAGACAGAGAGAGAAAGAGATCACAGGCAGAGCAGCAGGCAGAGAGAGAGGGGAAAGCAGGCTCCCAGCTGAGCAGAAAGCCTGATGGTGCCTGATCCCAGGACCCTGAGATCATGACCTGAGCTGAAGGCAGACACTTAACCCACTGAGCCACCCAGGTGCACTCATTAGTTGATTCTTTTTTTTTTTTTTTTTAAAGATTTTATTTATTTATTTGAAATAGAGAGAGAGAGATCACAAGTAGGCAGAGAGGCAGGCAGAGAGAGGGAGAAGCGGACTCCCTGCTGAGCAGAGAGCCCCGAGAGCCCGATGCGGGCCTCGATCCCAGGACCCTGAGATAATGACCTGAGCCGAAGGCAGAGGCTTAACCCACTGAGCCACCCAGGCGCCCTCATTAGTTGATTCTTGTATGTCAAACCACCTTTGCATTTCTAGGATAAATCCCACTTGGTCATGATACATATTTCTGTTAATGTGCTGCTGTATTCAGCTTGCTAGCATTTTGTTGAGATTTTTGCATCTGTATTGATAAAGAATATTTGTAGTTTTCTTGTGATGGCTTTATTTGGCTTAGGCATCAGGGTAATGCTGGCTTTGTGGAATAGATTAGGAAGTGTCCTTCTTCTATTTTGTGGGAGAATTTGAGATTGATGTTAATTTTCTTTAAACTAAATTAGAGTTCACCAGTAAAGCCATCTCTCTCTTACACTTTTAGGATGTGTCTTTGGAGCTTAATTTTGCTGTTAACTGCTTTGCACGGTTTCTAGATCTTTATCATAAAATGCCCCCCCCCCATTCCTCAAGGTTGTGAAGGTCATGAAAAACAAGGAATAACTAAAAAACTCATAGACCCGAGTACGTGAGGGAGACATGACACCTAAGTGCAGTGTAGTATCCTCGAGATCTTGGAACAGGAAAAGGACGTGAATGGAAAAACTGCTGAAATCTAAATCAAGTTGAGTTTAGTTAATTACTATATCAATGTTGGGATTCTTAATTTTGACATTATTCCACTTTAAAATAATATGGTGGCATTAGGGGAAACTGAACTGGGTGAGGGGTATATGTGAATTCTTTCCAATATCTTTGCAGCTTTTTTTGTAAATCTAAAATTATTCCAAATAAGGTTATTTTAAAAAATGCATAGTCAGTTACAGTAAAAAATACAGCCTGAGTTTTTAAGTTAAAGTCAGAGGTCTGTATTAGTCACACCTGCAACATTTCCTTTCTGTGACTCTGGCTATAAAGACTGAAAATGTGGATTCTTCTCAGTAGAAAAGAAGGCTTTAGGGGCGCCTGGGTGGCTCAGTGGGTTAAAACCTCTGGGTTTGGCTCAGGTCATGATCCCAGGGTCCTGGGATCGAGCCCCGCATTGGGCTCTCTGCTCCGCAGGGAGCCTGCTTCCCCCTCTCGCTCTCTGCCTGCCTCCCCCTCTCGCTCTCTGCCTGCCTCTCTGCTTACTGGTGATCTCTGTCTGTCAAATAAATAAATAAATAAATAAATCTTTAGGGAAAAAAAGGCTTTAAATTAAAAAATTTTTTTGAAAAATTTGTTCTCCTTTAGTGACATGGATCACTATTCACTATTAGTATTGCCTCTACTTTATTAAAACACAAATGTTTACATTTTAGAGAGTTGATGGTATCTTTCACAAGTATTTCCTTTGGTCTTACGGTAGGTATCTTTAGAAGAATCAATAATAATCCTCGATCAGTCAGTAATCTCTTTTTAGTGTTAGACTGTTTTTATAGAATTGTTGCTATTTCTGTGAAAATACAAATTTTGGGTGGAATGTCTGACATTTGATCCTAAGACTACTTTGGCAAAGAAGTTGATCTGTAAACCATCTAAACATTTGGGTCTCGTTTACCCCTTTTGGAGCCCCTTATAAATAAGCCTCTTTTCTTCATACAGCTTTCTCATGTAGCTCCTGCAAAGCTTGTCTCAGCTCCCTGTTCTGTATCCCTGGTCTGACCACTCAACCCAGCAACTTCTCTGTCTCCAGCCTCTCATGCTCCTAGGAAGTCAGCAATTAGAGATCTTAGGGAGCCTGAGGGACAGATGGACTTATTATAATGCTCCTTCCAAACTTTCATGTTGGTAGTGATATCCACTTTAGTTCTTGGGTTTTTGTTAACAATTGACAGGGACTGGAGCACCTGGGTGGCTCAGTCGGTTAAATGTCTGCTTTTGGCTCAGATCATGATCCCAGGATCCTAGGATGGAGCCCTGCATTAGACTCTCTGCTCAGTGGGGATCCTGCTTCTCCCTCTCCCTCTACCGCTCCCCCTGCTTATGCCCTCTTGTGCTTGCTGTCTCTCTCTCTCTCTCTTTTAAATAAATAATTAAAATTTTTTTTATTTACTTACTTGACAGAGACAGAGTGAGAGAGTGAACACTGAGCCGAAAGCAGACACTTAATGACTGAGCCACCCAGGTTCTTCTCAAATAAATAAATAAATTCTTTTTTTTTTTTTTTT
>NC_081558.1:20512206-20653811 GCF_022355385.1 Mustela nigripes | reverse complement strand
GGGGGGGGGTGCCTGGGTGGCTCAGTGGGTTAAAGCCTCTGCCTTTTGCTCAGGTCGTGATCTCAGGGTCCTGGGATCGAGTCCTGCATCGGGCTCTCTGCTCAACAGGAAGCCTGCTTCCTCCCCTCTCTGCCTGCCTCTCTGCCCACTTGTGATCTCTGTCCAATAAATTAAAAAAAAAAAAAAAAGAATTGTCAGGGACACATTATTTATCTTTCATATAATTTCCCCCTAAAAACTTAGAAGAGAAAAATATTTTGGGAGTGATTTTTGCCACCTTTCCTGTTAAAAAACATAGCTTCAAAGTTTTAGACCTCAGAGAGCTAGAGTAGGGATTGGTGTGTGTGTGATATGTAGGTGTATACATTTCTTTAAAAAAGATTTATTTATTTTTAGAGGGAGGGGGAGGGGTAGAGGGGGAAGGAAAGGGAAAGGGAGAGAGACTCTGAAGCCAACTCCTCAGTGAGCCCAATGTGGGGCTTGATCCCATGACCCTGAGACTATGACCTGAGTTGAAACCAAGAGTCAGATGCTTAACCCACTGAGCCACCCAGATGCCTCAGTTGTATGCGTTTTTGAGGAGATAAAGGGACCCTAGCTTTTTGACTGTTTCTTAGCGGGGTTCCTGGTCCTAGAAGTGGTGAGAATCACAATTTTGATCCAGTTGCTTGTCTCATTTGACAGTTGAACAAAGCGAGGTTGGGAGAGGGTGAAAGGACTTGAAGAGTATCCTGGTCCCAATGCTAGGTTTCCCATTGTACCACAAATAAAATTATCTGAATGAAGGGTCTGGGAGTTAAGTTTTTGTTGCTTGCTCATCCCTTTTCTCTCCCCTTTTCAATTTTTGTAGGAAGTATGTTAGGTTTATTTGCCTGTGTTCATGTGCTATTTCTGTATATTTTTGATTCCTTAGGCCAAGCCATGACTACAGTAGCGGTGCATGTGGACTCCAAAGCTGAGCTCACTACCCTGCTGGAGCAGTGGGAAAAGGAGCATGGCAGTGGGCAGGACATGGTACCTATTCTTACCAGGTAGGAACAATTATGTTTTTTTATAAATTCGTTTGAAAAAAGGGACAAATTGGAGGCAAGTATGGGAACATTTTCATCTTGACTACGAATTCTGAATCCATTTTTTCTTTCAGAACTAGTCTTTTTCTCACTACTTCTTGACACTCTACGTTTCTTCTCAGGCTGTTGGTCCTTATTCTCCTTTGTAGGTTCTTCTCTTGTCTGTGTTTCACCCTTAGGGTTTTGTTGATGGTTCTTTTTTCTCTTCACCCTAGATAGTCCACCTAGATAGTTTCATTTCTATCCATGATTTAAAACATTATTCTTAGGTTAACTTTCAGATCACTATTTCTATTTCAGATCCCTCTTTTTAAAAATTTCAGACCCTTTTCTTAGCTGCTTGATGTATACATCTTTACCTGGCGGTTTGCAGACACCTATACATACTCTGTCTACAGTAGAGCTTACCATCTTCATCCTGCCTCCTTTCTCATTCACAGTTTGTGCTTTTGTGCTCTCCACTTTGGTGTACAGTGTCTTCCGAAAGTTTAGTCCCCATGCCCTGAGGATTTCTGCTTTCTCTTTTTCCCCCACTCCCCCTTCCCACTTCCTTCATTAGATATTGATCATGTTTTGACTAGCCTCTTAGGCAGTGTAAATTTTCTCTCCATCTCTAGTTTACCCTCCTCTAATACATCCGCCTCTTTGCTGAAAGAGTCTTCTTCCTGACACACAAATCTGATTGTTATACCTTTGATCATACTTCTTCTCTGGCTCTATTTTCCCTACAGAATAAAATGTAAACTTTTTAGAGTGGCTTATGAAGCCATTTATGATTTGGCTTCTACCTCCTTTTTCTGCCTCATAGTATTAGTCGCCTTCAGTAAGGAAAAGTACCATATTTTCTAATGTTTATGTGTCTTTACACTTGGCTGTTCTTTTGGCCTGAAATGCCTTTCCTTGGTGTGTCTGTCTACCTGGCAAACTCCCATCCTTTCAAGAAGCAGTTTGAGGATCATGTCTATAAAATTCTCTGACTTTGACATCCGCAGGTAGGTTGGGGCACTCCTTTTATTTCTTTTTTAATACTCCAGTCATTCTCCTGTGTGTGTGTGTGTGTGTGTGTGTGTGTGTGTGTGTATACACATGCAAATGTTTATATCAAATGTGGTATAATTTTAATTCCCCCCATTTTAACTCTTAACCACATTGTGCTATAATTTTTTTTTTTTTTGCATATGTTACTTCACTAAATTGTAAGGCTTTTTTTTCTTTGTTTTGTTTTTTAAATTAAAAGCTTTTAAAAGACATGTACTACACCTTTTTATTGTTGTCTCCTCAGACGGTGATTTGTGCATGCCTGGTACATAGTAACTGTATTCAGTAATTTTACTGAATGATGTGTGAAACCTGAGAGTGAAAAATAAAGGCTGAAGAGGGATGCCCATGGTTTTTTTAAGGAGGAGGTCACTGGAACATGAGGATCTTTAACATTTAATCTTTGATATAGCAAAGAAAAAAGCCTTTTGTTTGTGCAATGATGTATTCCACAGAAATAAAGAGAACTATGACCTTATGAAAGTTTAAGTGGGGATAAATGCTTTGTTGCTCTCAATATATTGGGAGCATGTGAAAATCACAGTTTTTTTTAGGAACAGTATTATTGCTGACTGGTGGAAAGTGGATTTTAATTTGTAGAGTCATTGGAGATTAAGAACTACTAATCACAAGATACTTGAATGCAGCCACAATGAATTTAAAGAATCTAAGTATTGTGCAGTTAAAATGTGGATTATTGGTATAACTGTGAGAGGAGAGAGTTATAAATGGGGATGATAACATTAATGATAGATTCACTTAATTGGAAAAAATATTTATTGAGTACATACACCAAAGAGAGTGTTTTATTTTCAAGATTATTTCACATCCATAATCATATTTGACCCTCAGCTTTGTCCCTGTGCTTTGGTTAGTAATGTAAAGCCTAAACTAGAGGGGTTCTGTCTTCAAGGAGATAACCATCTGGGAGGCAACTAACAGATATGAAACAATGCAGAATAGTATAAATTAGTATATAATGAGGTGCTAAATTGGGCAGTATGATTCTGAAATATTGCATGAGTTATGAGAATGAAAAGAACTTGAATGAGTCAGTTTCTTTTATTCACTCAGCAAATATATGAGGACCTTTTGTTTGTGGGAACTGTTATATACTTCCCTGAAACTAATTTCCTCATTTGTCACTACAAGTATCACTGAGAGCTACATTGTTAAATGATAGCTATCCTTGGAGCTATTTGCAAAAAACAACATAGCCAGATAGTGGAAAGCTAAGCTTAGAATATAGGATGTGGTAAAGGTTTTTGGAATAGGGACTTGAAAGATGGTAGAATGTAGCTTTGGTGAAAAACAGAGGGTCAGGGTTTTCTAGGAAAAGTGAAAAATGTGACCGAAAAAAAGCAATGACTGGAGAAGGAACTGGGACATGTTTTTGTGGCAGTGAAGAAATGGACCTCACCAGAGTGGAGGGTGAATATAAGGTAGGAATGGAAAATAAAGTTACATGGAGCAAGATCTTTAAAAGATATTCAAGGTTAGACAGGAAGTGTTAAGACACAGTAAAATGAATTAAAAGTATAGTTTATTTTAGAAAGGGGCATTTCCTATCATCCACATTGTGGGTGTGTTAGTTCACTGAGTATTTCCTAAAATTCTCTCACATGTCTATAGTCTCTCCCTTACCCACTCCCGCGCTGGCTGCAGGTATAAGTGTTTTGGTATATCCTTTGCAAAGCAGTGAATTTCAGGCTTGCCTCTTCTTTTATTGGCTGCAACTTTCATGATTTTTTGGCAGTTTTCCTAAGAAAAATATGTGTGACTTCTTATAAATTTGACTTTTTATTTATTATTCATATTGTAATTTATTATAATCAAGACTTCGACTTGATTCTGTGAAAAGGAACTGGCTTTGGGTCATGCTATTTGAGCATTACCCAGGTTCTGTGGTTTGTTTTTTTATATTATTGAGATGTATATTGTATAATACTCTGCTTGTTGGATTCTTTACTTGCAAAACTATCAACTACATCAAGTTAAAGAACTTTTGAGTTCTGCCTCCAGAAGGCTTCTTCCTATCCTGTCCCAGTCAAATCTACATTAAATTGTTTTTCTATTTGTTTTTTTTTTTTTAAAGATTTTATTTATTTATTTTGTCAGAGAGAGAGAGAGAGAGTGAGAGTGAGCACAGGCAGACAGAGTGGCAGGCAGAGTCAGAGGGAGAAGCAGGCTCCCCGCTGAGCAAGGAGCCCGATGTGGGACTCGATCCCAGGACGCCGGGATCATGACCTGAGCCAAAGGCAGCTGCTTAACCAACTGAGCCACCCAGGCGTCCCTCTATTTGTTTTTGATTCTCAGTTTTCATTGTAGCAATACTTATCCAGCTCTTACATGTCAGGTTTTGTTTTAAGCAGAGAACATGTATTACCTTAAACCTCAAGGGAGCTCTATAAGATAGGGACTATTACCCTTATTTTACAGATGAGGCATAGAAAGGTTAAGTAACTTGACCAGAGTTACACATAGTGGAAGAAGTATGATTTGAACCCTGGCCAGCTGGCTCCAGAATCCATTAACTTCCACTGTGGAACATTACTTAGTTTCAACAGAAGATATTGGTAGATCTTATCATGTGTAATTTTAAACATATTTTATGTGGTAGCTCTTTGTGGCAAAGTGAATTTTCAGAGTTTAAAGGGAAGGATAGACCAGTAGAAATTAAAAAAAAAATATTTTTTATTTATTAATAAATTATTTATTTATTTGATAGAGAAATCAGCAGGCAGAGCAGTAGGCAGAGAGAGGGGGAAGCAGGCTCCCCACTGAGCAGAGAGCCCGATGCGGGGCTCCATTCCAGGACTCTGGGATCATGACCTAAGCCGAAAGCAGAGGCTTAGCCCACTGAGCCACCCAGGTGCGCCAAGCAGAAATATTTTTGAGGCTTAATGAGGAAAAATATGCCAGAGTAGGCAAGAGTTTTTGCAGGGAGCTTAGCTTTTAAAACTAGGACGTATCATTTTTTTTTTTTTAAAAGATTTTATTTATTTATTTGCCAGAGAGAGAGAGAGAGCGAGCACAGGCAGGCTGAGTGGCAGCAGAGGCAGAGGGAAGAGCAGGCTCCGCGCTTAGCAAGGAGCCCAATGTGGGACTTGATCCCAGGACGCTGGGATCATGACCTGAGCCGAAGGCAGCTGCTTAACCAACTGAGCCACCCAGGCGTCCCTGTTTTTTGTTTTTTAAAGATTTTATTTATTTATTTGAGAGAGGGAGAGCCCAGGGGGAGTATGAGAGGGAGAAGAAGACTCCCTGCTGAGCAGAGCGCCCAATGCGGGGCTCAATCCCAAGACCCTGAGATCATCATCTGAGCTGAAGGCAGATGCTTAACCCACTGAGCCACCATGGGAAGTATGATTTTGTGGACAAAAAACATGTAGGAGAGTTTGAGTCAGGACAGAGCATGGTAGATGTTGGAGAGTATAATAGCCTTGCATTTGATTGTCATATAATAGGTTAAGGTGTCATTCTTGCTTAGGGTATTCAAAATGTGATTTTTCTTCTTTCAAAAACGTGAATAAAAAAAGACTTGGTACATGCAACAAACAACATGGATCACTCAAAATATGCTGAACTAAAGAAGGCAGTTATGAAAAGAGCATATATGATTCCATTTGTATGACATTTTAGAATAGGCAAAACTAATCTTTGGTGAGAGAAAGCAGATAATTGGTTGCTTGGGGTAGGGGTAGGAAGTTAGGTGGGGGGAAGACTATTATAGGCTGAAATAATAGTACTTAGGCCCTGAAACAGTTATGAACTTGGACTCTTCGAAGAGCAGAGAAGGCCATATGCCTGAAGCTTTATGAAGGGAGAATGGAGAGAAGTCAGAGATGTAGACAGAAGCTGGGTTAGTGTAAGCCATGGTAGTACTTGGGTATAATTGAAGTTAGTGTGATAAATTTTTGGAAGTTGGATAATGAATTTTGTGTCAAACATTGAAGCAGGAAGTTGGAGAAAAGGCTACTCTGGGTAGTTCAGGCAGTTGATGGTGTTCTGGGCAAGGATAAGAATAGTTAAGATTGAAAGAAATGATTGAAGTCAGGAAATACTTTGTAGGTAGAGCTAACAGGAATTATTGTTGTGGGGGGTGAGGAGAATAGGTTTTAATGAGGACTCCGAGGTTCCTGAGGGGAGGGTAGTGCTATCTTTTGGGACAGGAAAGTAGAGAGAAGAATGTATTTGGGAGTGGACACTCTTTAATGAGATGGTTGTTTAGATCTGTGTGTTCATTGGGAAAATAACTTTTCTAACTTTCTGCTTTTATTTTACACCTTGATTGTTGAATTGACTTTTGTAGGTGGTGGTACATATTTTTGTATGCTTGTCTAGAGTTGACCCTGTCTTCCCTTTGTGCTAGGATGTCTGAATTGATTGAAAAAGAAACTGAAGAATATCGTAAGGGAGATCCAGACCCATTTGATGACCGACATCCTGGTGAGACCTGTGTTCTCTTAAGCCTGGCTCTAATATTCTTACAAAAGAAAGTAGCTTATAGGAAAATTTACAATTAAAATAGCATCTTCCCTGCTAAGTTGTAAGATCATCTTACTGTTAAAATATTGCTCAAGGTGGAGGTAGTGAGAAAAAATCCTGGAAAAATGGAAATATTTGTAATATTTACATATCAGAGAGAAGTAACTAACTTCAAGGAGCTAAATTATATAGGTATATCTTACACCATTGGTATGTTACCTAAAAAGGGAAAATGTTCTGCCTTTCTGACTTTTTTTTAAAGATTTTATTTATTTATTTGACAGAGATCACAAGTAGGCAGAGAGGCAGGCAGAGAGAGAGAGGAGGAAGCAGGCTCCCTGCTGAGCAGAGAGCCGGATGCGAGGCTTGATCACAGGACCCTGGAATCATGACCTGAGCTGAAGGCAGAGGCTTTACTCCCCTGAGCCACCCAGGCACCCCTGCCTTTCTGACTTTTAACCCCAAAGAGATTATCCTTTGTGCCTTCATCTTTCAAACAACAGTTTGAAACCATTACGAACTTGGATTCTTTAAAGGAGAAAAAGGGATAGTTATCCTTTTACTAATGAGGAAATGTAGTTGAAAATGCATTCAGTGCCTTGTTTTTAGTTATGAAATTGATGCTTGGAACCTTGAATAACAAACAGGTTTCTTGATTTCTACTTTAGTATTTCAGCAGCTAAAGTATGCTATCTCATAATAATTTGGCTTTGTTTTAGGCTAATTAGAGCCATGACAATGCAGTCTGCTTTGGCATGGAATTTGGTATGATACAGAGTTATATGAGACTTGAGACTTTGCCATTTTATGTTGTCTCTAAGGTGGAGTACCAGTGGGCAAAGCTTAAATCACATGTGGGCCCATTGCTGCATATAAACTTCCTCCGTGTAAGGTCAGAAGTGGTCCTTTGTGGAAAAAAGAGATACTGTATGTAGAGCGATATGAGAATGAGTGGGACTTACAAAAAAAAGAACATTGTATACCCACCTGAATGGTACAGGATTAATTTCTGTCTTAGACTTTTGTTTTCAAGTGTAGATAAGCTAGGCATTTCAGATTGAGTGTGCAATTATTTATGGGATACCTGTTGCTCTTGCTCTAGACATCACTACTTGTGACGTTAGAGTATTATTCACCTATTTAATTCTTCAGTAAAGCAATCAGAGCATGAAGAAGTACGAATGTGAATGTGAAATAAGAAATTGGGTTAATGTATGGGGTTATGAAAAGAATTAGAAGAGAGATGATCATGTTTAATGACCTTAGAAAAGCCTTGGAAGGGATGCAGTGGTAATGAGGAAAAAGGGAGAAACAGAATGATACACTTTTTTTCAGCAGGAAATTTAAGGACTGTTTTTTCCTCCCTACCTCTTATGTTAAGTGAGGTTTGCCATTAGGCATAATTTCTTTAAATAAAAATGAGGGTGTCAGGTTCATCATTTATAAACAGAGAAAGTTAGGTTATCTGTGGTCCTCATCTAGTTTTTATGATAGCATTCTGCAACTTCTCTTTTTGTGATTTACTTTGGAATATTAATTACAGCTTAGTAGAAACTTCGAATCAGTAGCTCACATCTTTCCTTCATCCTAAATTGTATCCTTGACTAAATTTGCCACTCTAATGAACTTACAGGAAGATTAAAGTAGATGGTATCTGTTTTAAAAACCAATAATTGTCCCAGTCATTAAGTAATTCCTTTACCTGTAGGCTGTGTGTTGAGTAGATTCTAGGTTTCTGGCCTTTCTTTCCCCAGGAACTTGGAAAGTTAAGATGTCCAAGGGTACTGTATCTTTAGAGTTGGTGATTGATTTTAGTGGAATTCCTCTCCTGAGCCCTGCCCCTACAACCTCAGTTATCATTCCAGGTTTGAGGATGCATCTCTGGTATTGTTGGCTTTATAGTTGAAAGGAAGGTTGGACTTGGAGTCTTACCTCCTCTAGACGACCCATCAAAAGATGTTTTGCTTCCTACCTTATTCTGGCTTGGAAATCAGAGTTGTTCTTTCTCTTAAGTCTCCTTTATGATTCTTTTTTAGATCTTGTGTACTCTTAGTGATGCTGGGGTGGGTGGGTCTAGTGCACATTTATTTAATTTAGCATTGCTGTGTAGGCATTGTGCTGGGTGATGGGGAAGTTAGAGAGCAGTGTCTCGAGTTTTTATATTGTCACTTTTAATTTTAGAGTATGTTTCTTATGAAATCTAATTCATCAAAAGAATCTTTTCTTTGTTTCTATTTATTTTTGTAGCATTTTAATAGTACTTGTAACAACCCAGGTGCCTTTCCAGAGGTTTAACTTGCTTAACTGGGATGATTTACTTATTCCTTGTTTGTTCCTCCCCTCTTCTTTTTGGTAGGTCGAGCTGATCCAGAGTGTATGCTGGGCCACTTGCTGAGAATACTCTTCAAGAATGATGATTTCATGAATGCAGTAGGTTTGCTTCTTACTTTTCTCCAGAGATTATCATTAGCAGATGCTATACCTTTATTGTATGTAAATATTTTACTTTCTCCTAAGGTCTTGACAGGATTGGGAATAGATTGCGTAGATTTTTTTTGGTTTGGTATTAGTTCAGTGAGATATGCATCCTGGATTTCTTTCTTACCAAAATCCTAGTTTTAGCCAAGGTGTTTTCTTTTTGGTGCCTATTTTGTTCAGTTGAATATTGACTAGGACTCACAAGGCATCTGTGCTCATCCCTGGGCAGGAATAATTTTAAGTTTGGGAATATAGACATTTTCTTGGGTTTCTGAATAGAAAACTAAGAGTGATAAATGAGGCATGATTCTGCATCAACACTGTGGTGTGTGCATTGGGTTTGTGAAGGTAGAGAAAGATACCTTCCCTAACTCTGGGCTGTTGAGAAGTAAATGAGCGGGGAAAATACACCCAGTGTACACAGTTCCTTTAATACAATAATTATTCAGTAAGTTGTAGCTGTTAGCTTTGTTTTTGGAGGCCGGAGTGCATGATGCTTAAGAGTGTAGGTTTTGGGGTCCATGTTTTGGGTTTAAATGCAGCTCCATTGATCTTGAGGCAACTTAAGCCTCTAACAACCTTCATTTTCTACAAGCTTTATTTTCTTTATCTATAAAATAGGGATGATAGTTCTTATCTGTAAAATGTTTTTATAATCTTTGAAATTAATTGTGAAAAGTGCTTAACACAGAAAGAACCTGGTAGATGAGGGCTCAGTAAGTATTAGCTATTGTCTATATTATATTAACTCCTGGATTTATTTCTCAGTTACTGTTGTCTCTTTTGTATCTCAGATCATTTACAACTGCCTTCTAGGTATTTCCACCTGGATATCCTCCACAGTCACCTTGAACTGTCTAATTGTTTGCTCTATTATTTGTTTCTCTTATTCTCTAGCTCAGTAGTGATGTCCTTGTCTTCCTAGCTAGAAGTTATCCTTTATTTTTCCAAGCTCTCTTATTCAGTGAACTTACAGGTCTTATTCCCATTCCATTAACCTTTACAAATCCCTCCACTTCTTTCCGCCCTTTTTGCCAGACCTTAGTTTAGCCACTGCCATCTCTCTCTTGGCTATTATAGTCGCCTCTTAACTGATTTATCATCTTGTCTTGTCTTGTTCTCCTCCAACCTATTCACTCTATAGTCCAGAAAAAAATGCAAAAAATGATGGCACCCTTTTGGTTACAGTCCATTAGTGGTTTCCCATTGCTCTCAAGATAAATTTTAAATTCCTAGGTTTGAAGTATAAACCCAATCTCTCTCTGGCCTTTGTCTTCTCAATTTTAAGTGCTTGCCCTTTGGCTCTCCTCTTGTCCCTACTATACCTCAGCTACTCCTACTTGTCATTTACATTCTGGCTTAGAATCCCTTCCCTTCTAAAGTCTTCTCTGATTCTTCTGCAGGAGTTTTTTGGCCTCCTACAGGCTTCTATAGCATCCTTTACTCAATGATATTTGTTTTTCCAGCTGTCACCTCTGTTGGATTATGAACCCTTTGATGGTGGGACTGCGTCTTATTCACTGATGTATACCCAACACAGAACACAGTGCCACTTAGTAGTTGAGACTGAGTAGTATTTGAATGCTAAAATGAAAGTTTATTAATATGTTTACTTACAATTTATGTGTAATATTAAATGTATTTATAGTGTAAGTATGAAATTCAAGTTTACATTAACCATTGCCAAGAATCCTGCCTTATCCTTCTGAAAAAGTGTATGTAAGAATAAAGGGTAAAAAAAAAAATAGGGAGTGATTTCTTCTTGATACTCTTTAAGCTTTAATTCTGTTGTTGCTGATATGTTGTTTTGGGGGGATTTGATTTTAAAGATACAGAAGAAATCATATATGATCCCATCATGGCTCAGAAGGATTGTAACCGTTTATAATAAAGGTTTAATTAGTAATCATTGGTTCTTAATACCCCTGAGGTGAGTGATGGGAATTTATTAAGGGTTTATTAGACTTCATTAATTTGACTGGGTTGAATTTCAGATGAATAGAAGTATTCCTCCGTTTTTTTATAGCTGGTGAACGCATATGTGATGACAAGCCGAGAGCCCCCTTTAAACACTGCAGCTTGTAGACTCCTACTTGACATCATGCCAGGGCTGGAAACTGCTGTTGTCTTTCAAGAAAAGGTATTTAATAAAAAGAAAAGTCATCATTTTATTTTTAAATTGAAGGTTGATCTGTTTGATTTGTCTTTGTTAAGGTAATTATAGATTTTTATAATAGTCATATGTTGTAGAAATGTAAGAAATAAAGATAAGCAATAAGAAAAATTTAAGAATAACTTTGTGCTGCTTAGGTGCTATAGTATATCTTAAAATCTTAAGATCATATGTTTTTAGAATGGCTTTATGATCTTACTCAAACTCGTATTCTTGATGAGTTGTCTTCCTTAGTGAGGAAGGAATTTCTGCTCTGAGGAAGCCCATCGTCTTGATGGTATTTATTTTTTATTTTCTTTTCTTCTGGTTGGTATTTTATATTTAGTTAATATTTGAAGACGTGTTTTGTGCTGTGTTTTATGCTAGGTGTTGGTAATATTTTGTTAGCAAGATGGGAGCTTTTGTTAGCAAGATGGGAGCTTACATTCACATATTTGGGAAGGCAGACACAAATAAACTGATAGTTTCAAATAAGGGTAACTACTATGAAGACCAGAAAGTGATAATTTGATAGTGACTGTGTGTGTATATGTACTTTAAACGTCAAAGATTAGTTAATCTATTTTTAGAAGTAATATGGGTGTTTTGTTTACAGCATTAAGAATTTGTACGTGGCTTTCTTTTTTTTTCCAAAGATACTAAAACTTAATTTTCTGAAACAGTCTGGAAGTCTTAATATAGTTAAATATATAAGCCAAATGAAAGATCTAGAAATAGATTTTCATTTAACTTTTAAAGTTTTATTACAGAATTGTATCACAAGAAGTCTTTTAGAAAATAACATTATGTAATTAATGCTATAATTTTCAGTATTGTATACAGTATATATAATTTGTAGTATTGTATACAGACTAAATTAAAAAATCTCCAGTTAGTTTATCATTGTGGGAGACCAAAAATATCTATATGCTTGTGAGAAATGTTTTAATATGAATTCTTTTGAAAACCGGGATGAAAGTGAAGCATTTGTAGCAGTGTATTTGTTTATACAAGATTTGTAGAAGATTACAGATGATTTTACTCTTCTTTGTGAAAGTTTCCTGGTTGTCATTGTAGGAAAATCAACTCTGGTTCTTTATAGTTTCATCATTATGTATTTAGAATTAAGTGAATACCCTTTGGATGTCAGAAACACTAATGGATGTTTTGAATAAAGCTTTCTGCAGTTTAAGAACAGCTTTGTTTCTTTCTTTTCTTTTCTTTTTTTTTCTTAGAGACGGGGAGGAAGAGGAAAGGGGAGGATGGAGAGAAAGAATCTCAGGCAGGCTCCATGCTAGGCATGGAGCCTGATGCAGGGCTTGATCTCACAACCCTGAGATCATTACCTGAGCTGAAATAAAGAGCCCAACCGAATGAGCCACCCAGGCACCCCAACAGTTTTATTAATAACTAATTTCTTTTGGGAGAAGTGAATTATTATGGAAAATTAGATAGGAAATAACATAACCTTGAATCCAGTGTCCTAGAACACAGATTACAATCTTTTTTGACATTTTGAGACTTTCCTGTTGGATTACATGATGATCTTTATCCTTCATAAGTATTCTATGCAAATTTTTGGTGTGAATCAATATTTTACTTCTTTTTTTTTTTCAATATTTTACTTCTTTAAAAAACATCTCATTATATAGTGTTTCTCAAACTTTGTGAAACATAATATTTTTACATGCAACCCATTACATATATGTATGAAAAAGAAGTTTCTCGAGCATTGCTTACTCTTTATGCAGTACATTCTGATATTTTCTATTTCATTTCCTTTTTATTTTAGAGGTGGTTGCAAGTTATTAAATTGATTTTATTACTTCTAGCCACTTACTTTATTTTATTTTATTTATTTTTTAAAAGATTTTATTTATTTATTTGAGAGAGAGAGAATGAGAGGAAGAGCATGAGAAGGGGAGGATCAGAGGGAGAAGGAGACTCCCTGCTGAGCAGTGAGCCTGATGCGGGACTCGATTCCAGGACTCCAGGATCATGACCTGAGCCAAAGGCAGTCGCTTAACCAACTGAGCCACCCAGGCACCCCAGCCACTATTTAAAAAAGTTGATTTTTTAACTTTTTAAAGCAATAGAAATAATCAAATAGCTTTAAATTTTATTTTTGTTTACAATTATTTTTATAGTTTTCTTCAGAACTGGGTACTTTAATATTGTTTGTGTACTAGGTTTTTCATATTGTTAAGTTTGTCAGTGTATGCTACTAATCCAGTCAGATCAGGACCTTTGGGGTTATTTTTTGAGTATTGCTTTAACATTTTCCTCTTTGAGGTTGTCTTAAAATATTGGTGGTGGGAGGGATAAAATCAGAACGAGGTCTCAAAGTATCATCTCTAAGTGAGTGTTTCCCAGATTTTAACTCTGCAACATTGATTCCTCTAAAAATTTTTTTAAAGATTTTTTACTTATGTATTTGACAAAGAGAGACACACAGAGAGAGAGGGAACACAAGCAGGGGGAGTGGGAGAGGAAGAAATAGGCTTCCCACTGAGCAAGGAGCCCCATTTGGGCTTCCATCCTCGGTCCCTGGGATTGTGACCTGAGCTGAAGGCAGACGCTTAACGACTGAGCCACCCAGGCACCCTTCTCTAAAATGTTAATAGGTACTTTATGAAAAAAGTTATTTAGGCGAATGCCTACCGTTTATTGAGTGTGTGCTCTGTGCTTAAGCATTTGTTTTGTATCGTATACTAATCCTCAAAGAATTCCATGAGAGGTGGGAAGAAAACCGTGAATATAGGTTTTTCAGAGGCAGAGAGAAAAAACTGGTTTCAAGAGAGATGGGAGGAGGAGACCCAGATTTATCTTACTGACCAGCCAGGACAACCGGTCAGCTTTCCTGTGGCATGCACATATGAATTCTGGGTAAATTGAATAAACTTTTAGAAATCCCTGTGTGCCAGAAATGAAGAGGTAATTGTAAAATCAAAGTGATAATTGAGGATAGGATACAAAACCTTGGTTGAAGAGTTGGAACTGGGATCCTTGATCCCTGCATAAGACTGGTATCCCAAAGGACCCTCACTGAAACAGTGCAAAAGAGAAATACCCCCTTACCGCCTTGGGGAGATGACAGATTTCTCAATTTCTGACCCCACACTAAGGGGTAGGGGTGGATAAATCTCTGAGAAACTGTGGGCATGACTTTTTTTGGGTACATGTTTGAGATTTCTACCGTATGATTAGGAACCCCAAAGCCAAAAAATCAACAGCAAAATACTTTGTGATATTCCTTGAGTGGCAAAAGTAAATGTAAAATCACTCTGGGGGGAAGCTCTCATAATCCAGGTTACCAGGGATTCTCCTAGAAAAAGCAATTTCCAGGTGAAATGAGCTCTCGAAAACATTACAAAACACACCAGCAGTTAGTTCTCCATGATTAGGAGTTAACAATACAGTAAAGAAGAGAATTAAATAGAATAGCTATCTGAAAGATATTAGAAAGCAACTATTTTTAAAATGATTGGATGTATTTCCTTTTTGGCTTTTTCATCACTAGTGTGTAGGAATGAAACTGATTTTGTATGCTGTAACTTTTTGCTGAATTCATTTATTAGCTCTAATATTGTGGAATCTTAAAGAGTTTTCTATGTATAAGATCATGTTGGCTGTTAACAGATAATTTTATTTCTTCTTTTCCAACATTAATGCCTTTAATTTCTTTTTCTTGGCCTCTTCTGACTAGAACTTACAGTAGTGTGTTGAATAGAAGTGGTGAAAGCAGACATCTTTGTCTTTTTCTTGGTCTTAGGGGAAAAAGCCTGTCAGTGTTTGACTGTTGAGTATGATGATGGGTGTGGGTGGGTTTTTCTTACCTTTCATGATGCTTAGAAAGTTTCCTTCTGTTCCTAATTTATTAAGTACTTTTTAATGAAAGTGTGTAGATTCTTTTTGTTGTTGTTGTTATCATTTGATATGGTCAGATGGTTTTCTATTCACAGTGATTTCACACTAATTTTATTAGTGTACTATGTTGATTTGTTTATGTTGAACCATATTTCATTCCTGGATAAATCCATTGGTCATGGTGTATAATCCTTTGACTATGCTGCTGAATTCAGTTTGCTGGTATTTTATGGAGGTTTTGTGCATCACTATTCATAGGGGATATTGATCTGTAGTTACCTTGTAGGGTTTTGGTATCAGGACAATATTTTGGCTTTATAGAATGAATTTGAAGTGTTCCCTTACTAATTTTTTGGAAGAGTTTGAGAAAAAATATTAATTCATTTGATACACAAAAATATTTTTTGTGTAGAATTCACCAGTGATTCTATCTGGTCCTGAGTTTTTCTGTCTAGGGAAGTTTTTGATGACTGATTCAATCTCCTTACTACTCATAGGTCTATTCAATTTTTCTATTTCTTTATCAATCAGTTCTGGTTGGTTGTGTTTCTAGGAATTTGTTCATTTTATTATTTTATCTATATTACTAATTTTGTTGGTGTATAGTAGTTAATAGTATTTTATAATCTTTTTAATTTATGCTAAATTGGTAATAATGTCTTCTGTCTTTTTTTTTTTTTTTGGTCTAGTTAAAGGTTTGTTAGTTACATTTGGTTTCATTTTCTTTCTTTTCTTTTTTTTTTTCCTATTTGCTGTTCTACTTGTCTGCACTCTAATCTTTATTATTGCCTTACTTCTACTAGCTTTGAGTTTCATTTGCTCTTTTTCTTGTTCCTTAAAAACACCACTTTTGCTACATGACATAAATTTTGGTATGTTGTATTTTTCTTTTCATTTATTGCAAGGAATTTTCTAATTTCTGTGTGATTTCTTCTTTGACCCCTTGGTTGTTTAAAAGTTTGTTAATTTCCACATATGACTTGTCCATTTTCCCTTGGGTTGTTGATTTCTTATTTCATTCCATTATGATTGGAGAAAAAAAAATTTTTTTAAGATTTTATTTATTTATTTGACAGAGAGAGATCACAAGTAGGCTGAGAGGCAGGCAGAGAGAGAGAGAGGAAAGCAGGCTCCCTGCTGAGCAGAGAGCCCGATGCGGGACTCGATCCCAGACCCTGAGATCATGCCATGAGCCGAAGGCAGCGGCTTAACCCACTGAGCCACCCAGGCGCCCCTGGAGAAAAAAATTTTTAAAGATTTTTTACTTCATTTATTTGAGAGAAAGAGAGCATGAGTGGGGTGAGGGGCAGAGAGAGAAGCAGGCTCTCTGTTGGCTGGGAGCCCAGTGTGGGGTTTGATCCTGGGACTCTTGAGAGCATGACCTGAGCCAAAGGTAGACGCCCAACCAACTGAGCTACCCAGGTGCCCTGAGAAAATTCTTTATAAGAGTTTATTCTTTTTTAATTTATTAACCATGGTATTACCTGACATGGTCTATCCTGGAAAATGTTCCATGTTTACTTAAGAATGTGTATTTGGTCTTGCTGGACTGAGGATTCTCAATATTTCTATTTGGTCTAATTGGTTTATAGTGTTTAACTCTTCTGTTTCTGTACTGATCTTTTGTTTGGTTGTTCTGTCCATTATTGAAAGTAGGGGTACAGAGTTTCTGTTTGGGATAATAAGTTGTGGAAATATGTAGTGGTGATGGTTATGTAACATTGTGAATGTAATTAATCCCAATGAATTGTACACTTAAGAATGGTTTGATAAGGTTTAAAATTATTGGATGTAGAATAATCAGAACTTTTTAAAAAAAGATTTTATTTATTTATTTGAGAGAGAGAGAGCAAGCACAAGTTGGGGGCAAGGGGAGAGGGAGAAGCAGGCTCCCTGCTGAACAGGCTTGATCCCAGGACTTTGGTATCATGACCTTATCTGAAGGTAGATACTTAACAGACTGAGCCACCCAAATGCCCCAAGTATCAGAACTCTTAAAGTCCAAGATTATGGGGAAGAATGGCCATTTGGGAAAGGAACCAGAGAAGAACTGGATATAAAAATTAGAGTTCTTGAATTTAAAAACTTAGTAGATGAGTTAGAGTTAAGTTTAGACACAGCTAAAGAGAGAATTAGTGAACTGGGAGATTTGATAGGATAGCCAATAATAAAGCCCCTAGAAATAAGAGCTGAAGAATAGGAAAGAAGTTGAAATATAGAGATTAGAATTAGAAAGTTCAAAGTGTATCTAAAAGGAGTTTTAGGAGGAGAGAATAGAAAAGAAAAGGGAAAGGCAGTATTCAGGGAGTTGAGGCTAGACTTTTACAAATTAATGAAACACATGTCCACTCAAGATTCAGGAAGGCCAAAAGAAATACCAAAGATGGAGGAGATCTTGAAAGCAACCAGTGTAAAAAAGATTCCTACAAATAATCAAACAGAGCAAACTCTGATACAACAGTAATAGAAGCCGGGTAATAGAAGAAACTGTCTTCAGAGTACCTTTGTAAACATAGAAGTATTGACCAAATAAACAAAAGCGAGGACAAAAATTCTGGGCAACATATAGATAGGAGCTCATTGAAGTTCATATTTTAAGGTTCTCAGACTGTTTGGGAAGAGGGGAAATAAAAGGCTATTAAATATATTTTAATAGATATATAATATATAAGAATATAGAATATAATGTATAATAATAATATATGTTAAATATATTTTCATGTCAAATATTTTATTAGAGAGATCTCAAGTAGGCAGAGAAGCAGGCAGAGAGAAGGGGAAGCAGGCTCCCTGCCGAGCAGAGAGCCTGATGTGGGGCTCGATCCCAGGACCCTGAGATCATGACCCGAGCTGAAGGCAGAGGCTTAACCCACTGAGCCACCCAGGTGCCCTTCATGTCAAATATTTCAAAACAAATTTCTCAAAATGTACTTTTCAGTGTTAATTTTTTTGAAAAGAGATTAAATGTTTAGAAATGTATGGGATAATGACTCCATGACCCTAGAGAAAAGTAAGATACATAATGCACAAAGTTTAAAAAAAAATATTGTTAAGTCTGATTACATAAAAATTAAGAATTTGTGTTTATCATAAAACACTGGTAAAAGATGTGTATTTCATAGCAGTGGAAGCCTGAATGGTCAGCAGGCATAAAAAATATGCGTGACCTTATTAATTAATGAGGAAATTCAAATAAATGCAGTGCTCCCCCCCCCTTTTTTTTAAGAGAGTACATGAGTGGGGATGGGAGTCGATAGGGGGAGGGAGTGAGGGAGAGAGAGAATCTGAAGCAGGCTCCACACCTAGTATGGAGCCCAACATGAGGCTTCATCTCATGACCCCGAGACTGTGGCTTGAGCTGAAATCAAGAGTCAGACACTTCACCAACTGAGCTACCCAAGTACCCCTGCAGTGTTATTTTTATACCCATTAGATTATGGAAAATAAAAATTGTGACCGTGGCCAAGTTTTGGTAAAGATGTAGAAAAAAAGAACAATTCACTGTTGGTGGAATTGTGAATTGTTGCAGTTACTTTGGAAAATAGCCTAGCACCCTCTGGTAAAGTTGAGTATGCACATATCTGGTGATTTAGCAGTTCTGATCCTACATGTCCACCCTAGGGACATGCTTGTACAAAAATAGTTGTAGTTGCTTAAACTAACAAAATAGCAGTAAGAACATCTGGAGGTACACTGCCAGCAATCAGACCCCAGCTCTGCAACTCATGTTACCTAACCTTACTGTGATTTGGTTTTCTCTTCTGCAAATAGTTACACAATCATATCAGATTGTTATGAGAAATTCTAAGTTATGTGTAAAGGCTATTTTATGTTGAGTGCTATTTGTGACAGTTACATGTAACTATAGGTGAGTGTAAAAAGCATAATGTTGAGTAATAAGTTATGGTAAAAATACTTATGGTACCATGTGTTTTATACAGTTCAGAGTATGTAACATGTAACAGAAGTTTAACAGGAAAATTGTTAAAATTAAGTAACTGTAGGTACCTTTTGGAGAGGGAGGATACAGGTGGTACAAGGAGGAACGCATGGAAGGTCTCTGTCAAGTTCAGTGGTAGATCTTGGGTGCTTTTCATTTTCTTTGGACTGTACATGTTTGTATGTATTATTTCTCAACTAATTAAAAATAATTTTGGGGGCGCCTGGGTGGCTCAGTGGGTTAGGCCGCTGCCTTCGTCTCAGGTCGTGATCTCGGGGTCCTGGGATCGAGTCCCGCATCGGGCTCTCTGCTCAGCAGGGAGCCTGCTTCCCTCTCTCTCTCTCTCTCTGCCTGCCTCTCCATTTACTTGTGATTTCTCTCTGTCAAATAAAAAACAAAACAAAACAAAAAAAAACTTAAAAAAATAATTTTGGGATATGTGGTGTTAAGTACTTTTTGGTGGATGACTTCTCATTAATAATGTTAATTGTGCATTATGAACTTCAAAGAAGGACATAGAATTTTTAGTGCTCCCTACTTGATTATTGAACATTTTGGGTCTTAAACATCTAAAGTGGGACTATATTATGTGATTATTGATGGCTAACTAGGAATCTTTTTCACGAATGCACAGCTGTTTTAACTAAACCACTTGGACACTTAGCTTACTTGCATTTTTTAATCTTATGAGCAACACTGAAATATTTTATTAAATTTTTTCATAAGACTGGAATCTTTGCTTTATCTTTAAATATGAAAATGGTCTTTGTTGAATTGTACTATTTCATTTCCTTTACTATAGGAGGGAATTGTTGAGAATCTTTTCAAATGGGCCCGAGAGGCTGATCAGCCATTGAGGACATATTCTACTGGACTGCTAGGAGGTGCTATGGAGAATCAAGATATTGCTGCCAACTATAGGGATGAGAATTCACAGCTGGTAAGGACTATGTTAGGATTAGTTTCTGTATAAGATGGGAGAGTATTTGCAATTTCTTTCTTTATACCTGAACTCAAATAGGTAGATCTTATTCATTACCTTGTATTGGAGTGTAGCTATAATTTCGACATTTCAAGATTACTTTTTACAAGTTTTGATTTTACTTTTTTTAACTTGAAAATAACCATTTTTCATCTTGTCGAGGATCACGGTAGTTTATACTCGGTAAAGAGTAAGTACCATTCCCTTTCTTTTCCCAACATTTGGATTATGAAAATTTTCAAACATACAGCAAAACAGAATTTTACAGAGAACAGCTATATACGTACCACTTAAATTATTTGTGGACATTTTACTATACTTACTGTATACCCACCCATCCATCCATCCATCCACTTTTCCTCTTATTCATCCACCATTCCGGTTTTTTTTTTTTAATGTAGTTCAAAGTAAATTACAGGTAACTTTCTCTCTCTCTCTCTTTTTTTTTTTTAAACTAAGCATAATACTACATATTAAGTACTACATAAGTACTTAAAAAACGAAAAAGCGGTGAATTTGAAAAATAGATTATGTAACTACATAGGTGGCAGTGTCTAACAATACAGTTTACAACAGGTACAAGTTTGAGAAACGTTCATTGTTTTTTTTAATTTTTATTTTTTTAGTCACGTTTATTGGGGTATAATTTAAATAAAGTAAAATAAACTCTTTTTTTCCCCCTTCCATAATGCCCCATCACTCAGTTACCCCATGCCCCCATCTCTCTCCCCTCCAGGAACTCTCAGTTTGTTTCCTATGATTAAGGGTCACTTATGGTCTGTTCCCTTTCTGATTTCATCTTGTTTTATTTTTTCCTCTCTTCCCCTATGATTATCTGTTTTGGTTCTTAAATCCCACATACTTCATGTTTTATTTTCTTTTTTTTTTTTTTTTTTTTTTTTTTTAAAGATTTTATTTATTTATTTGACAGAGAGAAATCACAAGTAGATGGAGAGGCAGGCAGAGAGAGAGAGGGAAGCAGGCTCCCTGCTGAGCAGAGAGCCCGATGCGGGACTCGATCCCAGGACCCCGAGATCATGACCTGAGCCGAAGGCAGCGGCTTAACCCACTGAGCCACCCAGGCGCCCCCATGTTTTATTTTCAAAGACACTTCAGAGTCACTTTAAAAAAATCATGGATATGTCTGGTGTCTGCCTCTTCAGGTGTTGATGGTCCAGCGTAGCTTGATCCAGATAGATCAGTTGTGAATGATGTGTAATGTGCAAATGTGGTTTGGGTTTTTGGGATATTTTATGAGGAATGAGACTTTTAGCTATTCCTTATTTTACAAAGTTATAGAAATCAGATAAAAATATTGATCAGATCTTTACCATTTCCAGATATTGGGGTAACTGCATGAGGATTTAGTTGTCCTTAAAATGGAAGTAAGATTTATTTATTAAGAATCATTTAAATTAAGATGCAGAAGAAATAAAGCCTTTTATTCCAATATCTGTTGATAGGTGGCAATAGTACTTCGCAGACTGAGGGAGCTACAGCTTCAGGAAGTGGCTTTGCGGCAAGAAAGCAAGCGTCCCAGCCCACGAAAACTCTCTTCTGAACCTCTTTTGCCTCTGGATGAAGAAGCTGTGGATATGGACTATGGTGACATGGCTGTAGATGTAGTGGATGGTGAACAAGAGGAGGCCTCTGGAGACATGGAGATCTCCTTTCATCTTGATTCAGGCCACAAGACCAGTAGTAGAGTGAACTCAGCAGCCAAACCCGAAGAAGGAGGATTGAGGAAAAATAAGGCAGCAAAACAGGGTGACAGAGAGAATTTTAGGAAAGCCAAGCAGAAGTTAGGTTTCTCAACATCTGATCCAGATCGCATGTTTGTTGAGCTGTCTAATAGCAGCTGGTCAGAAATGTCACCTTGGGTGATTGGCACCAATTATACCCTTTATCCCATGACTCCTGCTATTGAGCAGCGGCTTATTCTCCAGTATCTGACCCCCCTAGGAGAATATCAGGAGGTGAGCTTATTGGAAAGAATACTGTTCACACTTTGGGACTGTTGTGCTTACTTCTGAGATATTTTATGGTAGCATTTTATATTTTGATGTGCTTTAACTGTAACATGGAAGAGTCTTTGCCCCAAACTGGTGAAGTCTTATGCCATTGATAAAGTCTTAGGTCACTTCTGATGCAGGTCTTTTTTGATAAAAGTGTGTATGTTTTCTAAAGGAGGGAGAGATACCTCATTTTTAAAAATCTTTTGTCCTCATAATGGAATAGGAAATATGCAAAAATAAAGCCAGTGTTAAGATTTATTTTTGTCTTCATTTCAGTTACTTCCCATATTCATGCAACTTGGATCACGGGAATTGATGATGTTCTATATTGACCTGAAACAGACAAATGATGTCCTGCTTACATTTGAGGCGCTTAAGGTAAAATTCTTTTTTTTTTTTTTTTAAAGATTTTATTTTTACATAATTTCCGCAACTCAGTGTGAGGCTTAAACCCATAGCCCTGAGGTCAGGAGTTGCGTGCTTCACTGACTGAGTCAACCAAGTGGGGTAAAATTCTTAAAAATATTGTGTACTGACTTTTATTGACATGGACTCACCCATGTGTTTCCATATGTAACATCTCTGGGTTTTATTACTCAGGACATTTCTGTTGCCAGATTTGTCAAAATAGTAACAAATGAAAATTTCTTATTTAGGTTATATTAATGTAGAACCTGGATCTAAATGTGGGAATCGCTTACTTTATATCCAACTACTTTGTAAATATTACCCCTCTGAGCCAACATCACTTTTTCTGAGTTCTTATTTATATATATATGTACATATGCATATATATATATACATATGTATGTGTGTGTGTATATAGATATACACCCTGTGTGATGTTAGCGTGAACAAAATACAAATCAGAAAATGAGTAAAGAAATAGAAGCAGGGCGCCTGGGTGGCTCGGTGGGTTAAGCCTCTGCTTTTAGCTCAGGGCATGATCCCAAGGTCCTGGGATTGAGCCCCACATGGGTGGGGGCGGGGGGTTCTCTGCTCAGCAGGGAGCCTGCTTCCTCCTCTCTCTCTGCCTGCTTCTCTGCCTACTTGTGATCTTTGTCCATCAAATAAATAAATAAGGGGCGCCTGGGTGGCTCAATGGGTTAAAGCCTCTGCCTTCGGCTCAGGTCATGATCCCAGGGTCCTGGGATCGAGCCCCGCATCGGGCTCTCTGCTTGGCAGGGAGCCTGCTTCTTCCCCTCTCTCTCTGCCTGCCTCTCTGCCTACTTGTGATCTGTCAAATAAATAAATACAAAAAATCTTAATAAATAAATAAAATCTTAAAAAAGAAAAAAAAAGAAATAGAGGCAGACCCCCAGTTCAGTAGAGGTAAGTGATTTCCTCGATTGTAGAGGCACTGAATGTGGGAGGGCAGTTTAGTCTAGCCCACTATGATAATCAAAGGGAATCTGACTGGAGAGATAGAAGTTGAATGAATAACATTGTGACTGTCATACAGTTCTACCAAGCAGGTAACTTCATGAACAGAGTACCTTTCTGTGCTGTTTACAATATTAAGATAAATTAATCAAGTCTCTATCGTTTGGTTAAGAGAGACCGTCTATGATTTCTTTTAGATATTATAGATGTTGTGGAAAAATGTGCAGGGTACAAAGGAAGGGGTGGTTTCTTCTTCCTGAGAAATGTTTCCAGAAAACACCTCTGAAAAAGAAGTGATGCTCCTTCTGGCTCTTTAAAAAGTTACAACTTTAAGGGGGGAAAAAAAGCTACAGCTTTATTCTTGATATTCCAGAGCTGTGCTGTCCAGTAGAAGTTTTAGTAATAGGGGCGCCTGGGTGGCTCAGTGGGTTAAGGCCTCTGCCTTTGGCTCAGGTCGTGATCCCAGGGTCCTGTGATTGAGCCCCACATCGGGCTCTCTGCTCAGCAGGGAGCTTGCTTCCTTTCCTCTTTCTCTGCCAGCCTTTCTACCTACCTGTGATCTCTGTCTGTCAAATAAATAAATAAAATCTTAAAAAAAAAAGTTTTGGTAGTAATGGAAATTGTCTCTGTCTTTGCTGTTTAATACAGTGGCAACTGGTTGTATGAGCACTTACAATGTAGCTAGTGCTACTGAGATATTGAATTTTTATCTTAATTTTAATTTAATTAGCCACAATGTGGCCAGTGGCTGTTGCACTGGACAGACAGCACAGTTCCAGAGTATTTTGAAATGAAATAGAAATGAGAAAAATTGCCTTTCAGATCCTAGAAATTGTAAATTTGGAGGAGGTCTAGTATATAGTGGAGTAACATGTGTTTCTTTGTGTGGATGTAGTGTGTGTGTGTGAGAGAGAGAGAGAGTATAAATTCATCTTATATATATATATATTTTTTAAAGATTTTATTTATTTATTTGACAGAGATCATGAGCAGGCAGAGAGGCAGGCAGAGAGAGAGGGTGAAGCAGGCTCCCGGCTGAGCAGAGAGCCCGACTCGGGGATCAATCCCAGGACCCCGGGATCATGACCCGAGCCTAAAGCAGAGGCCTTAACCCACTGAGCCACCCAGGTGCCCCATAAATTCATTATATTTTGAACAATGAAATGAAGCTGAAGGTCAGAATTCTCTCCAGTCCAAAGGTTTTGCTTTCCAGTGCAGCATCCTGTTCTAAATAGGATAGTGGAAGAAAGGATTTGGACAGTTGCTATATGTATAGGTTATGTGTGAGGAATTATAATGGATGTCATTCATTATTCAGCTGTTTCCATGCAGAGTCTTAATAAGGGATTAAAGAAAATGAAATAAGGGTGAACAGGGAAAAATGACAAAAGAGATCTTTCTTATGGGGAAATAATAATGTAGATGGGGCATCTGGGTGGCTGATGACTCTATTTCAGCTCAGGTCGTGATCTCAGGGTTGGGAGATCCAGCCTTATGTTGGTTCTACGCTCAGTGTAGCATCTGTTGGAGATTCTCTCCCCCTGCTCCCACTCCTCTCCCTGCTTGGACTCTCTTTCTTTTTCTCAAATAAGTAAATAAATAAAATCTTAAAAAAAAATGTAAAAAGATGTGTACTCTTTTATTCAAAAGGAAGACTCAGTTGTATACAAAGAGGGACAGGTGCTGAAGTTAGTAGAAATAAAATGGATTAAAATAGTAATTTGAAGAACCCACTCTTTTTTTTTTTTTAATAAAGATTTTATTTATATATTTGACAGACAGAGATCACAAGCAGAGAGGCAGGCAGAGTGAGAGAGGGGGAAGCAGGCTCTCTGCTGAGCAAGGAGCCCGATGCAGGGCTCGATCCCAGGACTGAGAACATGACCTGAGCTGAAGGCAGAGGCTTAATCCACTGAGCCACCCAGGCGCCCCAAAGAACCCGCTCTTAAATGGAGATACAACATAAGGAAAGAAAATAGAATCTTTGCTTACACTAGTGAAGTGATCTAGGTCATAGGCTTTGTATTGGTAAAGGTTGAACCTGCTTACTCTGTTTTCCCACCTGCCTATCCTGGCAGTGGAACTGTCACTTAATGGTAGTGATGTGTGAAAAACTACACGCAGTGGCCTAAGGGTTGGAGGGAAACCATATGTGGTTTAGCTACTTCTTGGAGGATTGACTTGTGTAACAGACAAGAGTAAAGAGGGAAGGGATTTAAAATTACATATAAGGATTAGTCTGAGTCTGGGTATTGAGAAAACTTCTGAAGAAGGTACATGCCTTTTGTTTTTGCCATTGACCTTGGCAAGGTTTGTATCAAATTCCGTACATGTCTAGTTGTACTTTTCTACAACTTTTGTACTTTTGTACAACTAGACAACTCTGTGTTGTCTATACTTTGTGCTTTTGTCACCACCCAGAAGACACCTTGGTAAGAGAAACAGGAGGGGGAGCTCTAGTTCTTCTTAGGCTCTGTCCACATTAGACTGGTTTCAGAGTCATCAAATGTAGCCTCCTGCTCACATTTGTACTTCCTGCCTTTCAAATTGCCCAGAAGATCAGGGCCATCCAGAAGATCAGGTCCACCTGGGGAGGTTAGTGGGACTTAAACAGGAAGTTAATGAAGCTTTAAAGATAACAAACTTTTTTTTTTAAGATTTGTTTATTTGAGAGAGAGAAACAACAAGAGTGCAGGAGAGGGCAAGCCGGGGGAGGGGCAGAGAGAGGGCTGAGCAGGGAGCAAGACATGGGGGCTCCTTCACATGAGAGCCTGAGATCATGACCTGAGCCAAAATCAAGAGTCGACCCTTAACCTACTGAGCCATCCAGACATCCTTAAAGACAACAAACTTTTAAAGGTCGATTTAAGGTGTCTTCTGATAAAGTTCAAAAATTTACTAGTTTTGGTAATTTGCTGAAGATGGAGTCATACATATTTAGGGGTCAGTATAAAAGAAGGCAAAGTTTGTCATTATATTAGATGATGAGTCAGTGACTTAGCCAAAACTAGAACATAGAGCTGATTATGTTAAAAAGAATTGAAATAGAAAGGTTAAAAATTCTTTAGGGAAGCTATGTACTAATAAAGTGGTAATGGAATTATGTTATTATTTATAGCAGTATTTTTCATTTTTTATTTTTCACCTTTACAAAAACTTTTTTGGTATTAGAAGGGAATGTTAAGAAATCTTAAGAGTTCTTTGGGTTTTTTGTTTCCCTTAAGCAGTACTAGTTTTACTTCTGTTTTGAGGGAGTGATTGTCTACTTCAGAGGATTCCTTTTATTTAGCAGCTTGATTTAATGTTTTGTGAAGAGATTTTGTGATTATTCTAGATCGTTTCACAATGACATGTGTCCTTTTTGCTTAGCACCTTGCATCTCTCCTGCTCCACAACAAGTTTGCCACAGAATTTGTTGCACATGGTGGAGTACAGAAATTACTGGAAATTCCTCGTCCTTCTATGGCTGCAACTGGTGTATCCATGTGCTTGTATTACCTGTCCTACAACCAAGATGCCATGGAAAGAGTAAGTTCAGTGCATTTAGAGTATGGGAATGGAATTGGGTGGGGAGACACTCTAGCTCATTCACAGAATGACTTTTGGATAAGAAGGAAATGAGTAGTTGGAGTAAATTTTATTTTGTTTTTATTTTTTTAAAGAGTTATCCATTTATATTAGAGAGTATATGTGAGGGGGAGGAGGGACAGAGGTAAAGAGAGAGAGAATCCTCAAGCAGACTTCCTGGTGAGCTTGGAGCCTGCTGCGGGGCTCAGTCCCAGGACCCTGAGATCATGACCTAAGCTGAAATCAAGAGTTGGATGCTTAACTGACTGAGCCACCCAGGTGTTCCTCTTTCTCATCTTTTAAGGGGGAGAACTTAATACCTATGGAACCAAGCACTGAGAGCATTAAAGATAGAAATATTTGCAGAATTTGGCACTCAGTAAATATAGCTCAGATTTGAGTATGTATCTAAGTTTAGGTTTTCAGGTTTGGAATAGATTGTTACAGAATTTCATTTGTTAAAATTTAAGCTTTAAACTCAGAATGACCCAATCAGTAATAATCATTGCATTCTGCAAAGATACCTAGTTATACTGGTGAATATTTTATGCCCTTTGAAGGTTTCTTTGCCTGAAATTTTTAAAAATTATGATTTATTTATTTTTTGCAGGTTTGTATGCATCCCCACAATGTTCTGTCTGATGTGGTGAACTATACCCTATGGTTAATGGAATGTTCTCATGCCTCAGGGTGCTGCCACGCTACCATGTTTTTCTCAATTTGCTTCTCCTTCCGGGCTGTGTTGGAGCTCTTTGACCGCTATGATGGTCTTCGTCGTCTGGTGAATTTGGTGAGGTTCTCAGTGGCTTCTGCTTGTGAGGAATAGGGGTCCTGCTTCTCTTTGCTGCCTTTCAGTAGTGTCATGGGGAGGAAGCTTTTTTTCCTTTTCTTTTTTTTTTTAAAGATTTCATTTGTAAGTAATCTCTGTACACATTGTGGGACTTGATCTATGCTCCACCAACTGAGCCAGCCAGGTACCCTGAGAGGAAGCCTCTGATTGGAGGAATTTTGCTGTCATTGTTTGTTTGTTTGTTTTTTAAGGTTTTATTTATTTGTCAGAGAGAGAGAGAGCGAGAGCGCAGAAGCAAGGGGAGCAGCAGGCAGAGGGAGAAGCAGGCTTCGTTGCTGAGCAAGGAGCCTGATATGGGACTCGATCCCAGGACCCTGAGATTATGACCTGGGCCGAAGGCAGATGCTTAACCATCTGAGCCACCCAGGCATCCCTGTCATCCTTTGTGAATGAAGTTTTTTTTCCTCCCTGTTTTTACAAGTTTCTCTTCCTCTTAAGTGGCTAGAGAACTCTGTGCCTTTATAGACTTGTTTTGAATATAATAATCTCATAGGGGAGTTGTGTTGATTACCTGATCTTCCTAAAATCAACGGTTTTGTGACTGAATGTCTTTCAGCATGTTTAAAAACTATGTAATCTTTCTTTCTCACGCTCTCTTTCTTTCTTTCAAGATTTATTTATTTATTTATTTTAGAGAGAGAGTGTGTGTGTGCAGTAGCAGGAGGGACAGAGGGAGAGAGAGAGAATCCCAACAGGACTCTGCTGAGCACAGAGCCCAACATGGGGCTCAGTCTCCCGATTCAAGAGATTATGACCTGAGCTGAAACTAAGAGTTAATGCTTAACCATCTGAGCGGCCCATGCGTCCCAAGCTGTGTAATATTTCAGTAACTGTTTATTTCCAGTAACTGGTTTGCTTTTATATGGCTACTCTTAGCATGTTGTATAGACAGATTAGCTTCGATATTGGTCAGTGTTGTTGAGCATAAACGTTTACTGTAATCCTTTTCTTCCTTTTACTTTTCTCTTTTTGTTTTCGCTTGCTTCCCTTTTGCCCTATTTTATCTCTTTCTTAATAGATCAGTACTTTGGAGATTCTAAATTTGGAAGACCAGGGTGCACTTCTGAGCGATGATGAAATATTTGCCAGCCGCCAAACTGGGAAACATACCTGCATGGCCTTGCGCAAGTACTTTGAGGCCCACTTGGCCATTAAATTGGAACAAGTGAAGCAGTCACTTCAGAGGACTGAGGGTGGCATTCTCGTCCATCCTCAACCCCCATACAAGGTGAGAGGACCTTGTCTTAAAAGGGAAAGTTGTTAGCTTTCCATAGCTAAGTTTCTTAGGCCTGAAACTTGTTCGATCAGTGGTATGTCCAGTGTCCAATGTGGATGTCCGATGTTTGATTATACTTGCCCTGTGTGGAGGCAGAATACCTGAAAATGGGTGTACCAGGGCCTTGTTTTGCTCCCTGTTTTAAGTTGCTACTTCTCTGGGGTATTAGAACTAAAAGATGAAGAGGAGTGTGTATAAAAGGGTTTTCTTTTATGAAAAGTACTAGATATTTTATTCTCCTTTGTGGAATTTATTTTTCTGAAAGGATACTCCACTTTTTGAACTTACTTCCTGTGTTTTGGAGTATGGATGAATATCTATACTCCATTGTGATTTTAAAAATCACAAATTGAAAAGAAATCAGTTTTATGTGGTGCTTCTTTCTTTAGCTGTGAGACATGTACACCAACAAATCAAATATTCTGTTACCTATTTTGGGCAAAATGTATTATAAGTATGATTATAAATAAAAGGTTACATGTATGTTCATTATTTCACATGTGGGTTGTTGACTTAATAAAGCTATTATTACTCAGCTTTATTAAAACCTGTTGGACATTGAGCTGTGATGGAGAAGAAGCAGGCAGGTGATAGAGTGCTTTAATAATATTTATCTCTCCTTATAGGCGTGTTCATATACTCATGAACAGATTGTGGAAATGATGGAATTTTTGATAGAGTATGGCCCAGCGCAACTGTATTGGGAACCAGCTGAAGTCTTCCTCAAGCTTTCTTGTGTTCAACTCTTGTTGCAGCTTATTTCTATTGCCTGTAATTGGAAGACCTATTATGCAAGGTGGGATCAGAGAATGTTTTTTTTTTTTTTAAAGATTTTATTTATTTATTTGACAGAGATTACAAGTAGGCAGAGAGGCAGGCAGAGAGAGAGGGGGAAGCAGGCTCCCCATTGAGCAGAGATCCCAACATGGGGCTCGATCCCAGGACCCTGGGATCATGACCTGAGCCGAAAGCAGAGGCTTTAGCCCACTGAGCCACCCAGGCGCCCCTAAAGAACGGTTTTAAATGAAATTAGATTTTGCTTTTTTGGTAAAGTTGATGTTGGTTTGTATATAGCATATGCTTAGCAAACATTTGTTGAACTGAATTGAAAGTTTGGGCATGAATCTGAGAAACTAGATTAAGAAGGATTTTTTTTTTTTTTTTTTTAAGATTTCATTTATTTGAGAGAGAGAGAGAGCGGCAAACACAAGTGGGGGATGGGGAGAGGGAGTAGCAGGCTCGATCTGGGAGAGCCCAGGATCCTGGGATCATGACCTGAGCAGAAGGCAGACGCTTAACTGACTAAGCCACCCAGGTGCCCCAGGAGCATAATATTTTTAATTTATAGAGTATTTGTTTATGGTTGATGATGAATACTACATAATAGGCAGGGATCAACACCTGTACTCTCAGAAGTTGTATGATTTACATAGCTGCAGAGGTGGGGTTGAAGTCCTGTCTTGAGACTGTAGTCCAGTATTTTTTGGTATTTAGACTTTAAATATCTCTCGACTGCTTAACAGCCACATGTGATGTTTATCTTCCTCTCACATAAAACTATATTTTGTTCTGTGAATATCCTAAAGACCATCACATCGTACATTTTAAATAGGGAAATTGTGTAGTATGTGAATTATAGCTCAATAAAGCTGTTTTTTTTTAAATAGGAAAAAAACCCTATTTTATGCTTTTGTTATGATTTTCATGATTCAGTTAAGAGCTGTTAAGGCAGAGTAGGATGAGGCTCAGAAAAGGACAGTTGATAGAATCAGGAGGTTGGGTGGGTTCTATTTGAGGATGATGTATAAGAATGAAAATTGTATTTTGAAAATGATGGAATCTGGAGACAGCATAGCAACAAAGTTTACAAAGAGTGGTTCTTTACTTTTTTTTCTCTATCTAGCCATTGCCATTAAAGCCAAGACAGACTTATTTAGGGTGCATATGACTTGTTTGAGAAATGTCAGGATATTAAATCTAGGGAGATATTTTAGAGCAGCCATTTTCAAACTTTTTGGTCTCAGGACACCTTTACTGTATTAAAAATTATTGAGAACCTCAAAGAACTTTTTTGTGTTAAATCTATTGATAGTTAACAGAAAATAAAACTGAGAAAATACAAAATTATTTATGAATTTACTTAATAATTTGAACTCATTGCATATTTAGCATTTTTTTATGAATAATTTCCAGAATAAAACCAGATAATTTTGGCAGGGTTTTTAAATGTCTGCTCAATATCTCATATCTGCTTCTGTATTCATTCTTTTGTGACTTCACACATGACCCAGCCTCTAGAAAGCTCCAGTATCTACTCGTGAGAGAATGGAAGTGAGAAAGGAAAATAACATTTTAGTGTTAATATGAAAATAGTTTTTACATCACAGGACCTTCTGAAAGGGCCTCAGAGATACCTGGGGTCCCCTAAGCACACTTTTTGAACCACTGTTTTTTTAATTTTTTTTTTTGTGAACCACTGTTTTATTAGAGTATTAAAGTAGGTTATTATATTTACTTGAACTTTGCTGAAAATGATAAAAGCTCTAAATAGAGAACTAGGAAAATTATAAATACATTTTTTTGAGTGGTAAATCAAATCTGGATTACTAAGAAAATATAAATATGTTTGGAATATATCCTTCAAAAGTTTTTTTTTTTTTTTTTAAGATTTTATTTATTTATATGCCAGAGAGAGAGAGAGGGAGGGAGAGAAAAAAACACAACTGGGGGAGCAGGAGGCAAAGGGAGAAGCAGTCTCCCTGCTAAGCAAGAAACCTGATGCAGGACTTGATCCCAGGACCCTGGGATCATGACCTGAGCCGAAGGCAGATGCTTAATTGACTGAGTCACCCAGGCATTACTAAGTTTGTTTTATAATAAATACTTGTTTCTGTTTAGAATATACAGAACCTTAGAAAAGAAAATTATTCTTAGCCACTGTTAATTTCCCCAGTCTTTTTTTCGATAATGTATGTATATACATAATTGAGATCATAGCATTTAACCAAATTCATCTTTTTTATGAAATAATTCAAAATACAAAAAGGTACAGAGACTACTCAGTACTCAGGGTTGGCACGTGGTGGCATTTCTTCTTTCTCAGTTCCTTTTCCTGCCTCCCCACAGTGACCAAAGTGCATTCTCTTCATGTTTTTATATTACACATATGTGTATATGTAAACAATAATGTACTTCTTTATGTTTTTAACTTATATAAATATTATCCTATATGCATCTTTTGCAACTTGCTTTTTTTCACCCTTATGTTTCTGAGATTTATATGTGATATTTATTTGAACTCTTGTATTTCTGTACTAGTTTATTATCCTATTGATAGGCGTTTAGTGCTTGTTAATTCTTTTTTTTTGCTATCAAGTGAATGGCACCACAGACCTCTTTTTCAAGTCTCTTTGAGGATATGATGTATATAATCTGGATTGTAGGGCACCTGCATTTCATATTTAGTAGATGTTGCATATCATTTTCAGGAGGGTATGGGAGTTTTCATTCTCTACCTTTTTCCCAATAATTGGTATTGTCCAACATAAAATTATATCTTATGTTTTGTATTTCATTAATGTTGTATTCTGAGCCTTTCCCTTTGTCCTTTAGAGTTCTTTGAAAACACCTGTCTGTAGCTGCAGAGTAGTTCATCATATGAGTGTACCATAATTTTAACAAATACGTATTCCTATTGTCTTTGTAGATTTTCTAATTCTTTTGTTATTTTAAATGATGCAATAATGGACATCATAGCACATAAATGCTTATTTGTACTTTTATTTATTTATTTTTAAAAGATTTTATTTATTTATTTGACAGAGAGAGATCACAAGTAGGCAGAGAGGCAGGCAGAGAGAGAGAGAGGAAGCAGGCTCCCTGCTGAGCAGAGAGCCCGATGCGGGGCTCAATCCCAGGATCCTGACGTCATGACCTGACCTGAAGGCAGAGGCTTAACCCACTGAGCCACCCAGGCGCCCCTTGTTTGTACTTTTAATTAGGACAGATTCCTTCAGGTGGTGAAATTCCTGGGCTAAAGCTTATGCGTATTTAAAGAATCTTGTTTCTTATTTTTAGATTATTTTCTCAAAAGAGGGTCCTATTTCTGTTCCCACCAAATGTTTGAGAGCGTTTTTTTTTTCTTTTTTTTAAAAGATTTTATTTATTTATTTGACAGATCACAAGTAGGCAGAGAGGCAGGCAGAGATAGAGAGGAGGAAGCAGGCTTCCTGTTGAGCAGAGAGCCCAATGTGGGGCTCGATCCCAGGGCTCTGGGATCATGACCTGAACCGAAGGCAGGTGCTTTAACCTACTGAGCCACCCAGGTGTCCCGAGAGCGTTTGTTTTTATACGTCCTTACCAGCATTGAGGATTATCCTTTGTTTTTAATCTTAGTAGTTTGTGTGGTGAAAATCCCATCCCAATTGTTTTGGAAGTAATATCATGGTAACTTACAAATCCTTTCTTGATGTCATGGCGAGGGACAGAGCTACACAGGTAGTTCTGATCCCTTATGTCTCTCTCTCTCTTTTAACTGTTGTTTTTTATTGGCTGTATCCTAGTTTCCATTTGAGTAATTATTTCTCCTGTCCAGGAATGACACTGTGCGCTTTGCCTTGGATGTCCTGGCTATTCTCACTGTTGTGCCAAAAATCCAGCTCCAGTTGGCAGAATCAGTGGATGTGCTGGATGAAGCTGGCTCCACTGTCTCCACTGTAGGTAGGTTGTACCTTTTCGTTTTTGTGATTGCTTTGTCTGGATTTGTTTTTATTTGCTATTCTGGCCATGTCTCTTTACTTAATTTGTAATATTAGTACAGAAAGTAGGGATGGAGTGTGCCTTGTCCCATCTAAGTTGTGTGCTGCACACTTTTTTATAAGGGAATTGTGTTAGTGAACTCAGATTTTCTGAAAGGTACATGTGCTATGATGGGACATAGTCATTCTTGAAAACCTTGTACTCTGCAGGGTCTTGTGTTAAAATAAAGTTTATGGGAAAAATGGGTTGGGGCAGACAATAAAAAAAAAGTAGATTTGTAATCTAAGCCCTAACAAAATCAGTAATTGGCAAGCCACTCAGAATGGACAAAAGCTATCATACACAAGAACAAAAGGAAAGTATGGTTTGTTTGAAAATATCCTTTATTAAGAACAGGACTGGTAATGGCTCCTGCTAAGGTGAGCATGCACAGTGGTGTGACTGGCTGTGGGTTTTGGGGTGCACCACCACTTTGGGGGAGAAAGCCCGAGGTGTGCAGCCACTTTTTTTAAACTTTCTTCATATAGCAGAAAGGGTTCCTGATGCCATTGTGGCAATGAGGCTGAGGGCTTTTACCTTTTCTGCTAAAGGTTTTAACTTATTCCTGCTATTTTTGCTCCCCTTACCAGGAAAAATTGCACATGACCCTTGTGACTTCCACATAATACTGACATCATTCCCCTATTTAACAACTGCATATGAGGTATTACATCATGAAGATATAGTGTAGTAGAATTGATTATATTTTATTCAAATAATTCCTTGTTCTCTAATAAATAAAAAGGTATAGTAGTTTTAAGTAGAACAAAATGAATAGAAGTCTGCATTTTGACTCTGGAACAATCATTGAAGTTGGCTGTTAGTTTTATGAGGATAATATAAGATGTTTTGAATTTCTCCCCCGTAGGTATCAGCATTATTTTGGGAGTGGCTGAGGGTGAGTTCTTTATCCATGATGCTGAAATTCAGAAGTCAGCACTTCAGATTATCATCAATTGTGTGTGTGGCCCAGATAACAGAATATCCAGTATTGGCAAATTTATCTCTGGAACTCCTCGGAGAAAGCTGCCTCAGACTCCCAAAAGCAGCGAGCACACCCTGGCCAAGATGTGGAATGTGGTCCAGTCCAACAATGGCATCAAGGTGCTCCTGTCCTTACTGTCCATCAAGATGCCCATCACCGATGCAGACCAGATAAGGGCTCTGGCCTGCAAGGCCCTAGTGGGCTTGTCACGCAGTAGCACTGTCCGGCAGATCATCAGCAAACTGCCTCTTTTCAGCAGCTGCCAGATCCAGCAGCTGATGAAGGAGCCTGTCCTGCAGGACAAGCGCAGTGACCATGTCAAGTTCTGCAAGTATGCCGCTGAGCTCATTGAACGAGTGTCAGGAAAGCCACTTCTCATTGGCACTGATGTGTCTCTGGCACGACTGCAAAAAGCAGATGTTGTTGCCCAATCAAGGATTTCCTTCCCTGAGAAAGAGCTGCTTCTGTTGATACGAAACCATCTCATTTCTAAAGGGCTTGGGGAGACAGCAACTGTGCTGACGAAAGAGGCTGACTTGCCCATGACTGCTGCCTCTCATTCATCTGCCTTCACCCCAGTCACTGCTGCTGCTTCTCCTGTCTCTCTTCCCCGAACCCCTCGCATCGCCAATGGCATTGCAACTCGACTGGGCAGCCATGCCACTGTGGGTGCCTCCGCCCCTCCTGCCCCTGCCCATCCTCAGCCACGGCCCCCCCAGGGTTCACTAGCTTTGCCTGGCCCATCTTATGCAGGCAATTCCCCCTTGATTGGTAGGATCAGTTTTATTAGAGAGAGACCATCACCCTGCAATGGCAGGAAAATCAGAGTGTTGCGGCAGAAGTCGGACCATGGCGCCTACAGCCAAAGCCCAGCCATAAAAAAGCAGTTGGACAGACATCTTCCTTCCCCACCTACGCTGGACAGTATCATCACAGAGTATCTTAGAGAGCAGCATGCTCGCTGCAAGAACCCAGTTGCCACCTGCCCACCTTTCTCTCTCTTTACTCCTCATCAGTGTCCTGAGCCAAAACAGAGGCGGCAAGCGCCAATAAACTTTACCTCAAGGCTAAACCGCAGGGCCTCATTTCCAAAGTATGGAGGGGTAGATGGCGGATGCTTTGATAGGCACCTTATCTTTAGCAGGTAAGGAGAGGCCACCTCCCTGGGAACTGCAATGATTCTTCTATTTAAATCAAAGTGTGTGGGTGATACCAGTATAGAGTGATGAATCCAGAAAGCCACACTGTTGGCCTGAAATACCAATGATTGTCACATTGTGTGAACACGAGTAATGTGGCTGTACCCCCTTTTGCCAACCATGGGGTCCTTGTGTGATTGTTGTATATTGTTAAGACACTCTGTGTTCTTGTTACAACTAGTATTTTTTTTAGAATCCATGCACCATGCTGTGCCTAACTAGACTCCCAAACTTGTTTTTTTGCTGGTCCAAGTTGTCTCCTATTCTGATTCTTTACAAATCTCATATAAAGATGATGGAAAGCAGGTGTTAAACATGGGGATTTTTGTTACTGTTTAAATTTGGGAGTAGAGGTCCTTTTCTCTTGCTTAAAACGGAAATGAACCACTGAAGGTCATTCTGATACTTTGGAAGAACCCATTTGAAATATAAATGCTTTGGGTTTTTTTCTTTCATCCTTCTAGCAAAGTTTTCTTTTTTTCAGAGTCCTTGTGCATTCTTTGTCTCTGATTCTCTTTTGCTTAGGTTCCGTCCTATTTCAGTGTTCAGGGAAGCCAATGAGGATGAGAGTGGCTTCACTTGTTGTGCATTCTCAGCACGGGAGCGGTTCCTGATGCTTGGCACCTGCACTGGGCAGTTAAAGCTCTATAATGTGTTTAGTGGACAGGAGGAGGCCAGCTATAACTGTCACAACTCGGCTATCACACATCTTGAACCTTCCAGGGTAAGGGTCCCCAGGTTGTTTTCACTTATTCTTCTTAGATGGGTTGGTGAACTATCAGCTTGTGGGTTGGCTGTTTATTTGTATATAAACTTCTACTGGAACATAGCCATGTTCATCCGCATGGTCTGTGGCTGCTTCTGTGCTATAGTGGCAGAGCTGAGTAGTTGTGACACAGACCATATGGCTTATAAAGCCTAATGTATTTACCGTTTGGACCTTCAAGTAAAAGTTTACCAATTCTTTTCTAAGAAGGGGAGGTGTGTGTGGGTGTAATTTTTTTTTTTTTTTAATTTGCCTCAGATGGAAACAGAGTCTATCAACTATGATCACAGAAGTTTTCCTTTTGTGTCAGGAATAGATTTCAAAGTACTGTGAGTTTTTAGGAAAAAAGCATTATAGGATTCTAGTGGGTCATGGTTTATTAGTATTATTCTGTGGATGGAATTGATACCTTATTGTTATTTCTAAAAGTCAGGACTATTAAGATGACAAGGATAATTTTCCTGATTTTCAAGTAAAGAAGACTCAGGGTTTTTTTTGTTTGTTTGTTTTGTTTTTTAAAGATTATTTATTTATTTATTTGACAGGCAGAGATTACAAGTAGGCAGAGAGGCAGGCAGAGAGAGAGAGGAGGAAGCAGGCTCTCCGCTGAGCAGAGAGCCCGATGCGGGGCTTGATCCCAGGAGCCTGGGATCATGACCTGAGCCGAAGGCAGAGGCTTTAACCCACTGAGCCACCCAGGCGCCCCTGTTTTTTTGTTTTTTAATTTTAAGAATTTTAAGCTAAGAAAGTCTAGCAAATGTTTTCAGTTGACTGATATTTCAGGTGAGGGGAGACTGAGGAATATGGCCAAATATTAAGAAAGGAGGAACAACCTTTGATATCTTTCCAAGTTTTTTCTTCCCCTACCCTTGGAACTATTGAATTTTTTGTTACTAGGTCAGGAGAATTTAGTATTTTCTTAAATTCAGGTATTTTTAGGACATTGCCTGTGCACATACTTAAATTCTAGCAGCTTCAACCATTTCTTGGTTCTTTGGAGCTTTTCTATTTTCTATATGATATGACAATATTTTTTAAGCTTGTATTTTAAAATGCTAAGGGCAAATAGCCTTTATATAAATATGTGATTACCCACTGTGGGCCTCCTCCTTCTTTTAGGATGGGTCCTTACTCCTGACATCTGCTACTTGGAGCCAGCCTCTGTCTGCACTTTGGGGAATGAAATCAGTATTTGATATGAAGTATGTAACTACTTTTATAACTTCAGTCTTTCTGTTCTGTAATTTACCTAATTTATATTCCCTTCATCCAATTCTTCAACTTGAAGCCTTTTGGAAAAAGATGAATGCTGTGAGTTATTTCTAATTTCTCTCTTCCTCATGTGTGCCTTATGTTTAATAAGACTGTATCCTTTTTAGTTCCAGGATATTCCTAACAAGTATTCTTAACTACTCCCATCACACAACTGCCCCTTCACTAATCCAAAGTGGGACATCTGTGTATTTTCTCATGTTCACATATGATAGTGGCACTTTTTGCTGGGACATGTTTCAAAGACATGTGTGGCCTATTAGCCATTTTTTTTAAACCAAGTAACTCCTGTTAATTACTTATAATTAATTATTTTGGAGCTTCTTGGTCAAACATGGGGGAAATTTTTTTTTTAATCCTAAGTGTACAGTTTTTCCTCTTTGGTTGTTGGGAATCCTCAGATGGGTATGGTCAGACAGCAGGGTGAGAATCATGTTTATTTTCAGTCAGCTGAGTGAGTATGTTCTAAGGGTACTTCTCTTGTTTGTCCATAGGCATTCCTTCACAGAAGATCACTATGTTGAGTTCAGTAAGCATTCTCAGGATCGGGTCATAGGTACAAAAGGAGATATTGCCCACGTAAGTACTTAAGAATCCACTGCTTTCAAGCTAATTATGCCCATTTGTTTATACTCAAAGCTTCTGGACTGAAGGAAAGTCTTAAGGGCAACAACAAATTGTCTAATGATACTCTTTTTAAATAGAATCTAGCAGTGTAATAAAGTAGTTCTAAGCTACATGGGACCAAACATGAACTAATCTGGCAACTCGGGAGAGATGTCATTAGCATAGCAGTTATTTTCAAATACTTAGTTTTAGGTGAAATGTAAGTCCGTGCCTCTATGAAGCCTCACCGGGGAGACAGTTAATAGAGAAGCAAATATATGGTATGTTAGATGTCGGTGCTGCCAAGCAAAAGAAGCAGGGTAAGAGGTAGGAAGTGGCGGTGGTGGTGTGGAGGACTTGTGTGTTTTATCTAGGATAATCAGTATCACTGATTGGGTGATTTGAAGGAAGTGCGGGTGTCATGTAGCAGTCTGGGAGGAAAGTGTTTTAAGATACAGGGAATGTCAAGGGAAAAACCCTTACTTGGGAAGTGGGAGAGAGAGGAGGGGAGAACAGGTCAGTGTCAGGAAAGGGGGTGACACATATCATAGTAGCATCTTACAGAGTGTTGTTGGCTGTTTATTTGTATATAAACTTCTACTGGAAGTAGACTTTTCCTCTGAGATGCAGATACTGGAGGGTAAGCAGAGGACACATGATTAGATGTAAAGTTCCTGAAGTGTGATTCTGGCTTCTGTGAGAGAAGCAAGAGCAGGCCTTCCAGTTAGAATGTCGTGTCAGCATAAATGTGAGGGCTGCAGCGGGCCTGGGCCCAGGTGGTCATGGTGATGAGAAGTGATAGAGCTGGGCCCTGGGATTCTGGACACATGCAGTTTGTTATTCTATTAGACATTCAAGTAGGGAATGTATACAAAATGGGAGTTCAGGAGAGAGGTCTGGGATAGGAGATACAAATACAGGAGTTATCTACATGTCGGTAGTCTAGAGCCATGAACCTGGATGAGATCATTAAGGAGGCTAGGGAAGAGAACTGTGGGGACAGTCCTGGCATGTGCCAATATTTCAGATTTGCCACATGAGGAGGGACTTGGGAAGGAGACCAGGGGGAATGGCCAGTAAGGGAGAAGACCTTAGGAAAAAGATGTGCCACAGAAGGTGAGGGAAGATTCTTTTGAGGAATACTTGATCAGCTGAGTCAGAAACTATTGATGGGTATATAAGATGAGAATTGAGAGGTACTGTTGATTGAATAATATGGAGCTTACTGTTAACTACATGAGGAGCTAGTTCTGTGCACCAGGGTGACAGTCTGATTAGAGTAGGTTCATGTGAGAACAGGGAAGTGGAGACAGTGAGTAGAGACAAATTTTTTAAGTGTGTTTGTTGAAAAGCAGAATTGGGGTATAGTAGCTTGGAAAGGGGGGTGTGGGGAATATGGGAGTGTGAAGGCAGGGTTTCTCTCAAACTTTTCATTTGAAAATATTGAGATAAATAAAGTTGAAAGAGTGAAAATATTGAAATAAATAAAGTTGAAAGGGAATATGGGAGTGTGAAAGGAGGGTTTCTCTCAAACTTGTCATTTGAAAATATTGAAATAAATAAAGTTGAAAGAGTTGAAAAATATTGAAATAAATAAAGTTGAAAGAGTATATATTGTGCATATACCTACCACCTAGATTCAGCAGTGTAATGTTTTGCCATTTTCTGTCTAAATACGTATGTTTGTGTTTCTGAATCATTTGGAAGTTGCAGATATCATGACATTTTATCTTTTGAGTCTTACAGAATGCATATTCTAGCAATAAGGACATTTTACTGCATAATCACACTCTATTACCAAATATAAGAAAATTATACTAATTCCCAAATATCATCTGATATCCATTTCATACTCAGTTTTTCCCATTGTTCCTGATATGTTCGGTTTCAAATGCTTTTTGTTTTTTTTTGAACCAGGATCCAGCCAAGACTCACATATTGCATTTGGTTGTTATGTCTCACTAATGTTTTAAAGCCAAGAACCATTTCTCCAGTTTTCATGACACTGACTTTTGAAGAGACCAGGCTAGTTGTCTTGTCCCATGATCTCGATTTGTTTGTTTTCTTGTGGTGTCTCCTTATTTGTTCCTACATTAAAGGAGGATTTTATTTTAAAAGATTGGGAATATTATAGCATATGTGTAAACTGATGGGAAAGATCTGGTCTCTGCATGGGTTGCACATTGTAGACTTTGGAACTTCTGGTTTTGCAGGGCTAAAAATATTGGGAGATTTTTAAGGAGAAAGGTATTTCATTGATGCCTTTTTCCAAAAAGTGGCCCTTTTAATAGTATCCCATGAGTAATTATTGGTCAGTCCCTATGAATTTCTCCATTTCAATCGTAGAAACATTTTCTGTTTATTGAAAGAGGGGTAGGGGTAGAAGAGGGTTTTCGTATCTATTGCATTCTTCTCTTTTCATTTTCTTGTGGGAAAGAGACTTTTCAAACCTTGAATGGGAACCAAAGCACTTAAACTTTGCTTGGATTGGTATAGTCTTCCTGCTTTTCAGATATTTTACAATATTAGGGCTTTCGTGATTTTGGTGGAATTTGGAAAGCATGGAGAGATATTTTTACACAACTTCTCGTGAATTGTCAATGGATGGATTGGTCTGATTTTTCTCTTCCCACCCCTTCTTCTCTAAAGATTTATGATATTCAGACTGGCAACAAGCTGTTGACTCTGTTTAACCCAGATCTTGCCAACAACTACAAGAGGAACTGTGCCACCTTTAATCCTACAGATGATCTTGTCTTAAATGATGGCGTCCTCTGGGATGTCCGCTCTGCACAGGCCATCCACAAGTTTGACAAGTTCAACATGAATATCAGTGGCGTTTTCCATCCGAATGGACTGGAGGTCATCATTAATACTGAGATTGTATCCTTTATACCTGTGTCTTACTTTCAATTTGTTAGCTGCTTTTTGATGCAGAAATTATCTTTCTACCAACATCCCGTCAAAGTATCCACACAGGTAATAATTTGGTGCCTCTCCTTTGACGTGTTAGTTAATCTATTAACTAAATAATCAATTGCTAGATATAAGAGCAAGATGAAGTGTTGCTATTGAGAGGATGGGAATTTGTGTTGCTTTCATGTATAAGAGGATACCATAGGAGATTTTCAGGGACATTATTCTGTAATATACATTCTACATGCTTTTGTTTTACTTGGAAAGCATTTTTATTTTAATTCTTTTAAAAAAAAAACTTACCTTCAAAACATTCATATCTCACACTGAGGGGAAAAAAATAATATTTCAGAATTTCCCATGAGGTTCCTTAAGAAATTTTGTATAAAATAATTTTCCTTGACTGCTCTCCTCCTAGTGGGATCTTCGTACTTTCCATCTTTTACACACAGTTCCTGCTCTGGATCAGTGTCGTGTGGTGTTTAACCACACAGGGACAGTGATGTATGGAGGTAATAAACTTTTTACTTTTCTACATTCTTTTTCTTCCTTTTTTTCCCCCTCATTAATTTGATACTTTTGGTTTGGAAATGTCTCTGAAATGTGAATTGGAAAACATTTGAAGGTTGTAACATAAAAGACAAAATGAGAACACAAATGGTGACAAAGTTTGTTAATGAAAATAATGTTGATTTAGGGTAAAAGGCCCCCTACTTTGAAGATAGCAAGTAAATCTTGTATAGAAAGAAATTTCTTGCATTAATTTCCCATCTCTGTCATCAGCCTCCCAATATCATTATGAACTTGAAGAATCTTTGCTTTTGTGGTCTTGTGATGTTATAAGTCTGTAGCTGTAACACTTATTGAGAGCTAGAGGAGAGGTTGAGGATACTGTTTGGGGTATGCAAGGAGGATGCACTGAGAGGAACGAACTAGACAGAGTGGATTTACTGCAAAGAAACTGAAGTCTTGATTGTCCATTAATATTTCTGCACTTGTGAATAGGGGATGTTTCTGATTTCTAATAGTGTTTTGCTCCTTGGCTACCTTTCCCCTTTCCTCCCCATTAGCTATGCTGCAGGCAGATGATGAAGATGACTTAATGGAAGAGAGGATGAAAAGCCCTTTTGGATCATCCTTTCGAACATTTAATGCAACTGACTACAAACCTATAGGTATGCATGAAGGAGCAGACATTGTTCATTTTCTCCTGTTTTGGTTTTCCTTATTTAAGATCCTCCCTTTTCTGTAATTTTTCACTGAAAGGCTGAGAAGTTATGGAAATATATGTGAACAGTCACCTTGAAATTCCTTTAGAGGAAAAGCTGGTTTTAAGGTCGTAGCAAGAGTCCAGTCCTGAATCTTGTCACATTCTGTTTTCCAGCAACTATTGATGTGAAACGGAACATCTTTGACCTGTGTACAGACACCAAAGACTGCTATCTTGCTGTCATTGAGGTAAAGGGAGCCGGCAGAAACCCTGCTGTTCTGATCTTTAGGATCATTTTCAAGTTATACAATAGGCATTTTGTCTGATCTAAGTTACGTTCTAAAGTTGATGCATTTCTGAAGGTAGTTATTGATAGCCTACTCATTTGATGGGGAGATATGTATTGTAAGAGAAGTAATAAAATCCCAATATAAAACAATGTGGACAGTCTGTCCCATTTTCTAATTATCTCGGGTTCACTGTTATCCCTTTCTTAGAGGAGTCTGAATCTTGCCAGAGCAAGATCATTCATTCCAAGGATGGTGGTCTCTCTTTTGCCTGTATCCCTTGCTCTGGGATCAGCCTTCTCATCTTGCTTTCTTTCCCTTTCTGTGTCCCAGGCATAACATTTTCAGAGTTAGTTCAAGAATTTTGGGTATCAGAAGAGTCAAGGTGCATGGGTGCCAGTCCTAACTGAGATGTAGATGTGGGCCTTCTGAAAACTAACTGCTCTTCATGCATTGAGTATTCTCTTTCAGAACCAAGGCAGCATGGATGCTCTGAATATGGACACAGTGTGCAGGCTGTATGAAGTGGGCAGGCAACGTTTGGCAGAGGATGAAGACGAAGAGGAGGATCAGGTCAGTAGTCTTGGAGATATCTTGTTGCTGAACAATGCTTTATAGAACAATATCTTATGCTTTTCTTTTTTTGCTATAAAGATTTTTTAATATCAGCCTTTGTTCCCTGTTGGCATATTGTGCAGGTGTATCATCCATAAAATTACTAAAATAACTAAAACTCAGGAGAAGGCAGATATTTGTTGCTATAAACCTTTAACCCTAGTACCTGATGGTCCTGTGAGTTCCATTTGTGGATTAATTAGCAATCACAGAAATTGTTTTGGAGGTTTCCTTGAACTCACTTTTGGGACCAGTGCCCTGTGTGGTTTCAGGATGAGGAGCCCCCATATTCTCAGGGTCAGTACAAAACAGAAAAGTCAGCCTGCTGAGATGGGTCCTAGAAATGGCTTAAGCTTTATAAAGGTCTGGTTTGCATTTTCTCAGTTTTATGGTATAGTCTCTTTTCATAGTAATGGATTTGTAAGTAAAGGTTTTGACACTTTTGGAAATTAAACATTTATTAAATGTGGGTAGATAGTATGTCTCACAGAATCTTAGTCTTTTTTTCATAGAGGATTTTAAGTTACGGTCATATTCTAGGTGCTTGCCTATGTGGTGTGTCAGTATCCGTTCTGAGGAGTTTCTTAAACTTCTGACTTTCAGCAGATCTTTCCTGTCAACTGGGGTCACACCACATTCTCTATGCATAAAGCTCTTATAAACATCCATGTATAGGCTTTTCTGTGGACATAAATTTTAACTCCTTTGGGTAAATACTAAGGAGTGCTGTTGTTAGGTTGTATGGGATGAGTTATATTTAATTTCTTAAGAAAATGACAAGCTTTCTGCCAAAGAGGCTATATAACGTTTTGCATTTTTACCATCAGTAAATAAGAATTCTTGTTGTTTCACATCCTTACCAGCATTTGGTGTTGTCAGTGTTTTGGATTTTGGACATTCTAATAGGTATGTAGTAGTATATATCACTATTTAATTAAATTAAAAAATTAATAGACATTCCTTTAGTTGAACAGTCTCTACACATAACCAAAATGTGTCATTTGATTTTTTTGGAGTAGGCAAGAACTAAGGTCTTTCAGTTTTATGAGCCTGATACAAATGTTTTCTGAAAATGATTTAACTGAACCAGTTGACACCCTTCCTGATGGCTGATACAATACCAAAAGGAAGGAGACTTTCTCCACAGTCCTTCTGGGCTCCTCCCCCATTTCAGGAAGCTTCTTTCTAAGTGGAAGGCAATATTGTTATTTTAATTTGCATCTCCCCACTGGCGTATCTTGTGGAGCATTTTTCCACATGCTTATTTGCCATTTATAGGTCTTCTTTGGTGAGGTGTCAAAGCCATTGGCTTATTTTTAAATTAGGTTGCTTGTGTTTTTGTTGAGCTTTAAGAGTTCTTTGAATACTTTGGCTAATAGTATTTTATATGATAATGTTATTTTCAAATATTTCCTCTTAGTTTGTGGCTTATCTTCTCATTCTCTTGACTGTGTCTTTCACAGAGCAGTTTTTGTCTTCATGAAGTCCAGCTAATCAGTTATTTCTTCCATGATTGTACCTTTGAGGTTACATCTATAAAGTCTTCAAACTCAGGGTCATCTAGATTTTCTCTTGTTATTTAGGAGTTTTGTACTTTCGCATTTCACACTTAGGTCTGTGATTCTTTTTTTTTTTTTTTTTTTTAAAGATTTTATTTATTAATTTGACAGAGAGAAATCACAAGTAGACGGAGAGGCAGCCAGAGAGAGAGAGAGGGAAGCAGGCTCTCCGCTGAGCAGAGAGCCCGATGCGGGACTCGATCCCAGGACTCTGAGATCATGACCTGAGCCGAAGGCAGCGGCTTAACCCACTGAGCCACCCAGGCGCCCGGGTCTGTGATTCTTATTGAGTTAATTTTTCTGAAGGGTGTAAGTTCTGTGTCTAGATTTATTTATTCTTTTTTTTTTCTTATAAATGGCCAGTTTAGGGGCGCCTGGGTGGCTCAGTGGGTTAAAGCCTCTGCCTTTGGCTCAGGTCATGATCCCAGAGTTCTGGGATCGAGCCCCGCATTGGGCTCTCTGCTCAGTGGGGAGCCTGCCTCCCCCTGTCTCTCTGCCTGCCTCTCTGCCTACTTGTGATCTCTTTCTGTCAAATAAATAAATAAAATCTTAAAAAAAAAACCTGTCCAGTTTAAGTAGCATTTGTTGAAGACTTTTTTCCCATTGTATTGCCCCTGCTCTTTTGTTGAGGATCATTTGACTATTTGGGGTGGTGGAGGAGGGCAGGAGGAGAGGGAGAGAATCTTAAGCAGGCTCCATGCCCCATGTAGAGCCCAACAGAGGGCTCTGTCCCACAACCCTGAGATGACTTGAGCTGAAATCAAGAGTTGGAGGCTTGACTGACTGAGCCACCCAGGTACCCTCAAATGACTATTTTTATGTGGATTTATTTCTAGGGTCTCTACTCTTCTGTTGATCTGTCTATATTCTAAAATACCTCACTGTTTTGGTTACTGTCCCTTTATAGCAAGTTTTGAAGTTGTGTAATGCCAGTCCTCCAACTTTGTTCTCCTTCAGTATTGTGTTGACTGTTCTGGGTTGTTCTCTTCTGTTTTCTTTATATTTAAAATAAAAATAAACTTTTTTTTTTTTTTAAAGATTATTTGTTTATTTATTTGGTAGAAGAGACACAGTGAGAAAGGGAACACAAGCAGGTGGAACGGGAGAGGGAGAAGCAGGCTTCCCACTGAGCAGAGAGCCCGATGCGGGGCTCGATCCCAGGACCCTGGGATCATGACCTGAGCTGAAGGCAGACATCTAAAGACTGAGCCACCCAGGCGCCCCTCCATATAAACTTTTGAATCAGTTTGTTGATATCTGCAACATAGCTGCTGGGATTTTGAATGGGAGTGCCTTATATTTATTTATAGATCAGTTTAGGAAGATCTGACATCTTGACAGTATTGAGTCTTCCTGTCCATGAACATGGACTCTCTTCATTTATTTAGTTCTCTGATTTCTTTCATCAGAGTAATACAGTTTTCCTCCTACAGATCTTTTACATATTTTGTTACATTTATGCCTAAGTATTAAATTTTGAGAGGTGGTGCTAATGTAAGTGACACTGTTTTTAATTTTAGTTTCCACTTGTTCATTGCTCGGGTGCAGGAAAGCTATTATACAGGAAAGATTGTGAATTACTTTTGTGTACTGCAGCACTGCTGTAATTGTTTAATTCAGTTTACAGTATCAGTTCTTTGGGATTTTCTGCATAGTCATATCATCTGCAAACATTGACAGTTTTATTTCTTCTTTCCTAGTCTGTACCCCTTTCCCCCTTCTTCTTACCTATTGTATTAGCTAGGACTTCCAGTATGATGTTGAAAAGTAGTGATCTTGATTCTGACCTTAGCAGGGAAGTTCTCAGTTTCTCACCATTAAGTATGGTGTTAGCTGTGATTTCTTAACAGTCCTTCATCTGGTTGAAGAAAGCTCCCCTCCATTCCTGTTTTATTCAGAGTTTTCAGTTATGGGTGTTGGGTTTTGTTAGTCTTTTTCTGAATCTGTTGATGCGATCTTTTTTCTATAACCTGTTGAAGTAATGAATTAAATTAATTGATTTTAAAATGTGAACCATCCTTGCATAGTTATAATACATCCTATTTGGTTGTGGTGTATAATTCTTTCTATACAGTGTGCAATATGATTTGCTAATATTTCATTGAGGATTTCTACATCTGTGTTCATGAAAGAGGTTGGACTGTAGTTTTCATTTCTTATGCAGTAGTCCCCCCTCCCTCCCTTCCAGCCCCCCATTTGTAGTTTCACCTTCTGTGGTTTCACTTTCCATTGTTGCAGTTAACTCCAGTTTGGAAACAGGTGATCCTCTTTCTGATGTATGGTCAGAAGGTCAGTAATAGCCTGCATCACAGTGCCTCATTCACCTCACTGCGTCTTACCATGTAGGCATTTTATCATCTTACATCGTCACAAGAATACAATCAGATTTTGAAAGAGAAACCATATTCACATGTTACTAATTTCTTACTGTGCCTAATTTATAAACTAAACTTTATCATAGGCATGCATGTTTAGCAAAAAAAAACCCTATATGTAGGATTTGGTACTATCCTTATTTTCAGGTATCCACTGGGGGTGGGTGTCTTGGAACATATCCCTGTTGAATAAGGAGCGGGGTACTACTTTAATGTCTTTGGGGTTGGTATTAGGATAATGCTGGACTCATATGATGAATCAGAAAGTATTTTATCTGCTTTTGTCTTCTAGAAGAGATTTTAGACAATTGATACACTTTTTTATGTTTAGTAGAATTCATCAGTAAACCCATGTGATCCTGGTGCTTTCTGTTTTGGAAGGTTATTAATTATTGATTAAATTTCTTTAATAGCTAAACACCTATTCAGATCATCTGTGCATTTTGGAAAATGGTGTCTGTCTTTCAAGGAGTTGGTCTGTTTCATCTAGGTTATCAAATTTGTGGGCATACAGTTCATAGAATTCTTTTTGTTTGTTTGTTTGTTTGTTTTAAGATTTTATTTATTTATTTGACAGAGTTCACAAGTAGGCAGAGAGGCAGGCAGAGAGAGAGGAAGGGAAGCAGACTCCCCGCTAAGCAGAGAGCCCAATGTGGGGCTCAATCCCAGGACCCTGGGACCATGACCCGAGCTGAAGGCAGAGGCTTTAACCCACTGAGCCGCCGAGGCACCCCTCATAGAATTCTTTTATCATTTTTTAATTTAAAGATTTAATTAATTAGTTTTTTTTTGAGAGAGAGGGAGAGTGCTCATGTGCAAGCAGGGAGAAGAAGCATTGGAATGTGGAGCCCAATGTGGAGCTTGGTTCCATGACCCTGAGATCATGACCTGAGCTGAGCTCAACTGACTGAGCCACCAGGTGCCCCAGAATTCTTTTACCTTTTTATTGTCCATGGGGTGTATACTGATGTGTCCTCTCTTTCATTTCTGATGTTAGTAATTTGTGTCCTCGTTTTTTCTTAGCCTGGTTAGAGGCTTACCAATTTTATCGTCTTTTTTTTTTTTTTAAAACATTTTATTTATTTATTTGAGAGAGAGCAACAGAGAGCTTGAGCAGGGGAGGGGCAGAGGGAGAGGGAGAAGCAGGATCTGCACTGAGCAGGGAGCCTGACACGGGGCTCCATCCCAGGACCTTGGGATCATGACCTGAGCCCCCCAGTTGCCCCTAATTTTATCAATCTTTTTAAAGAACCAGCTTTGACTGCATTGATTTCTCTATTAATTTCCTGTTTTCAATTTCATTGATATCTACTCTTGATTTCTCTTCTTCTCTTCTGCTTGCTTTGGATTTGATTTGCTCTTCTATTTCTAGTTTTCTAAGGTGGAAGCTTAGCTTAGACAAGCTATTCTTGTCTAATAATATGCATTCAGTACTGTAATTTTCCCTCTATGCACTAGTTACCTTGCACCCCACAGATTTTGTAAGTGTGTGTTCATTTTCATTTAGTTCAAAGCATTTTTTGAGATTTCTTTGACTCATGCTATTCAGAAGTGTGTTTTTTAATCTCCAAGTATTTGGGGTTTGCTAACTATACTTCTGTTACTAATTTTTAGTTTAATGCCATTGTAGTCTGAGAGCAAACAGACTGAGAGCAATATTATATGATTTCTATTTTAAATTTGTTAAGGTGTGCTTCATGGCCCAGAATGTGTCTATCTTGGTGAATATTTCATGTGAGTTTGAGAAGAATGTGTATTGAGTTGTTGGACAAAGTAGTCAATGTATGTCCATTATATTCAGTTGATAGGTGGTTTGATCACTTCAGCCATGTCCTTACTGATTTTATTCCTGCTGTATCTTTCCATCTCTCTCTCTCTCTTTTTTTAAGATTTTATTTATTTATTTGAGTGAGAGAAAGAGAGCTCAAGTGCCCAAGCTTGGGGGGAGGAGCAGAGGGAGAATGACAAGCAGACACTGTGCTAAGCTTGGAGCCTGATGTGGGGCTCAATCCTAGGACCCCCAAGATCATGACTTGAGCTGAAGTCAAGAGTCGGATGCTTAAGCCACTGAGCCACTTAGGCAGTCCCTGTATCTTTTCTTTCCTGATAGACGGGTATTAAAGTCTCCAGTTACAGTAAATGGATTCATCTGTTCTGTCAGTTTTTGCCTCCTGTTTTTTTTTTTTTTCCTCCTGTATTTTGATGCTCTGTATTAGGCATGTATATGTTAAGGATTGTTATGTTTCCTTGGAAAATTGACTCCTTTATCATCATATAATGCCCTTCTTTATTCCTGATAACTTTCCTTGGTCTGAAGTGTGCTTTGTCTGAAAATAATATAGTTATCTTGGCTTTTTAAATTCATGTTAGCATGGTATCTCTTTCTCCATGCATTTATTTTTGAAATGTATGTGTGTTTTTATTTAAAGTGGGTTTCTAGTGCACAACATGTAGTTGGTTGGGTCTTGTTTCTTGTTTCTTTTTTTTTTTTTTTTAAACAATTTATTTATTTATTTGACAGAGATCACCAGTAGGTTGAGAGGCAGGCAGAGAGAGAGGAGGAAGCAGGCTCCTTGCTGAGCAGAGAGCCCGATGTGGGGCTCGATCCCAAGGACCCTGAGATCATGACCTGAGCCGAAGGCAGAGGCTTTAACCCACTGAGCCACCCAAGTGCCTCTGCGTCTTGCTTCTTGATCCTCATGGATAATGTCTTTTAATTGATGTGTTTGGAGTATTGACATTCCCAGTGATTATTGGTCTAGTTGGCTTCATTTGTGTACTTGCTACTGATTTCTCTTTGTTGCCCTTGTTTTTTGTTCCTGTTTTTGTCTGCTACTCTTTATAAGTGTTTTGTGGTTTTAATTGAGCATTTTTCTAGGTTTCAGCGCTCTTCTTTGTTAGCATATTAGTTATACTTTTTTTAGTAGTTCTCCTAGAGGTTGCTATATATATACCTTTACATGTAATCCAAGTCCACTTTCAGATGACACTACCTCTTTTGGTAGTACAAGTACCTTAAGATAGAAATATCCTAATTTTTCTCTCCTTTCCTTTGTTTTATTGCTGCCCTTCATTATATTTATGTATAAGCATACATAAGCATATGTGTGTGTGTACACACACACACACACACACACACACACACAATCTTATATAATCACACGTTATTGGTGTTATTTTGGATAAACTGTTATTATCTTGTACAAAGATCCATTAAGAAAAATAGGGGCGCCTGGGGGGTCAGTTGGTTAAGCATCTGCTGTTGGCTCAGGTCCTGATCTTAGGGTCCTGGGATTAAGCCTGAGTCTGGCTCCCTGCTCAGCAGAGTCTATTGCTCCCTTTCCCTTTTGCCCCTCCCTTCTGCTTACACCCACACTTGCTCTTTCCTCTCTAAATAAATAAACAAATTCTTAAAAAAGAAGAAAAATAAAACGTTTATTCGACCTTTACTTTTTCCTTCTCCACTGCTCTTCTTTTATGTAGATTGGAGTTTCTGACCTTGATCATTATCCTTCCCTCTGAAGAATTTCTTTTAACATTTCTTGCAAGATAGGTCCATTGGCAACAAATGCCCTCAATTTTTGTTTGTCTGAAGAAGAGTTGATTTCTCCACTTTTGAAGGATACTTTCATAGGATAAGATTATGAAATTCTAGGTTGGTGGTTTTTGTCTCTCAACATTTTAAGTATTTCACTTCCCTCTCTCCTTGCTTGCATTGTTTCTGAGGAAATGTGTGGTACCTCTGTAGGTAAGGTCTTTTCCCCCTCTGGCTGCATAAGGATTTTTTTTTTTAATCTTTGATTTTCTGTAGTTTGAAAATGATGTACCTATGTGTAGGTTATTTTGGGGGGCATTTAACTTACTCAGTGTTCTTAGAGCTTCCTGGATCTGTGGTGTGGTGTGACTTTAATTTTGACAAAATTTTCAGTCATCATTGATTCAAATATTTCTTCTTCTTCTCATCCTCCTTCTTTTTCTTTCTCTTCTTCTTCTTCTTTTGGGGTGGGGAAGAGAGAGGGAGAGAGAATCTTTTTTTTTTTTTTTAAAGATTTATTTATTTATTTGACAGAGAGGTCACAAGTAGGCAGAGAGGCAGGCAGAGAGGGGTGGGGGAAGCAGGCTCCCTGCTGAGCAGAGAGCCCGATGTGGGGCTCGATCCCAGGACCCCGAGATCATGACCTGATCATGACTGAGGCTTAACCCACTGAGCCAACCAGGTGCCCCAGACAGAGAGAATCTTAACCGGGCTCCATGGCCCAGTGTGGAGCTCAACGTGAGGCTTGATCCAACAACCCTGAGATCATGACCTAGCTAGTATCAGGACTCTGAGGCTTAATTGACTGAGCCACCAAGTTGCCCCCAAATATGTCTTCCGTTCTTTTTTTCTCTTCCTTCTAGAATTCCTGTTATGAGTGTGTTAACACCTTTTGTACTCATCCCACAGTTCTTGGATATTTGTTCTGTTTTTCAGTCTTTGTTCTCTCTGCTTTTCAGTTCTGGTGGTGTCTTTTGAGATATCCTCACACTCTGAGATTCTTTTCTTAGCTATGTACAATCTACTAATAAAGCCCATCAAAGCCATTCTTCATTTCTGTCACAGTGGTTTTTTTTTTTTTTTTTAAGATTTTATTTATTTATTTGACAGAGATTACAGAGAGGCAGGCAGGGGCAGCAGGTGAGGGGTGGGTGGGAAGCAGGCTCCCTGCTGAGCAGAGAGCCCGATGTGGGGCTTAATCCCAGGACCCTGGGATCATGACCTGAGCTGAAGGCAGGGGCTTTAACCCACTGAGCCACCCAGGCACCCCTGTCGCAGTGTTTTTAATTGATTGTATTTCTTTTTGGTTCTTTCTTCAGATTTCCATGTCTCTGTTCCTGTTGTCTTTCTCTTCTTGCATGCTATCCAGTTTTTTCATTAGAGACCTCCCTTAATGTCTTGATCATGGTTGTCTTAAATTCCTGGTCTAACAACTCTTGCCATATCTAGGGCTGGGTCCATTGCTTGCTCTGTCTCTTCAGACTGTGTGTTTTTCCCTTTTGTAGGTATTGTAATTTTTTTTCCCTAAGATTTTATTTTTAAGCAATCTCTACACCCAGTGTGTGTATGATGACTGGGGTTCAAACTCACAACCCAGAGATCAAGAGTCATGTGCTCCTATGACTAAGCCAGACAGGCGCCTGTAATTTTTTTCTTGATAGCTGGATATGATTTGCTGGATAAAAAGAACTGTCAGTTGGCCTTTAGTAATGTGGTGGCAAGGTGTGGGAGAAGGGAAGTGTTTTAATGAGTCTGTACCTCTGTACTATGAACTTCACACATGGTTTTGAGTTTTTTCCATCCCCTTTTAGAGGGACAGGGTGGCTAGAGTGGACTGGAGTTGTGTGTTTTCCTTCCTGATGACTGGGTCCCCGAGGAGTTTTTCTCTCTCAAGATTTATCCTCAGAATTGTGTCTAGCAATTTGTGAGTTTATAGTTTAGGTTTCCCAACCTTGGCACTGGTACCTATGGAGGTTTATCCTTTTGGGTTTATGCTCTGACTAGTTACCGTTTTTTGCATTTTCTTGTTGGTGTCTCCAGTTTTGGGGGCACTGGTGTCCCAGTGACCCCACTCTGTCAAATCTAAAAAGAGTTGTTGACTTTTCAGTTTGTTCAGTGTTTTAAGGGTGGTGACTTTCAGCTCACATGCCACACTGGAAACCAGAAGCAGTACCATGGGTTTTTGAATGCTATATTTATTCAAAAGGACAGTTAGGCTCTAGAGTTCAAAACCACTTCACCTGGGGTACCTGGGTGGCTCAGTCAGTTAAGTGTCTGCCTTTGGCTCAGGTTATGATCGCAGTGTCCTGGGATTGAGCCCCACATTAGGCTCCCCACTCCATGGGGACTGTGCTTCTCCCTCTCCCTCTGCCTGCTGCTCCACCTGCTTGTATTCTCTCTGTCAAATAAATAAATAAAATCTTAACACCCCTAACCCCCCCCAAAAAAACCCCAACAAAACACTTCACCCCGTGATTCTAGGCGTTCCCTAGTGTGGAAGGGGGTTGTTGTTAATGCTTTCCAGTGCACGGCTTAGAGGGTCCTCCGTGATCTCTTTGGTTCATGGGTGAGAGGAGCTTGTATTGTTTAAAGCTCATGTGAGTTCTGAGATATGGGTAAAAGGGAGAGTTCTGCAGAAGGATACTTGAGAATTTTTGTTTTAACTAGGCTCCACACCTAGCGTGGAGCCCAGTGTGGGGCTTGAACTCAAAACTCTGAGTTCAAGTCCTGAGCTGAGATCAAGAGTTGGACACAACCAACTGAGCCACCCAGGTTCTCTTTGAGATCTTTGGTTTATTCGTGACATGGATCTTCATATTTTCTTGAGTGCTGTACTGTTTAACTTGTACATGTTGGTAGTGTTTCTTGGTAGCAGAGCTTGTAAATGGTATTAGATCCTCCAAATGTCACGTGGTTGCCCTGGTTTGGTTTCTTAATAGTGTCTGTTCTTTTATTCTTGTGGCCTTTCGTTACCTTAGTCACTCCACTCCCTTAATGCACACTCTTTTCCACTATAGCTGTCATGAAACATGATGTACTTTATCCTTGAACAGATATAGGAGATGATGTTGTTGAACTGTTTGTCAGTATATTACAGTGGTACAGACCATCTTGTCCTCTGGCTTCATTCATCGCTACCCTTGTCACTTGTAGATCATTACCACCTATCAGTTGTCTCAGGCTTCTTGGATGTTACATGTTGTACTGTAAATCTGAAACAAGAATTGGGTTTAAGTTAATTATCAGCACCATTATTCCTACCCTCCTATATCCTTGCAGTTTATAAGGGAGTGGAAATAATAGTCTTGAGACTGTGACCTGTGGTCCAGTCCATGTCGTACCCATTGTCTTTGAGGAGGAGATCAGAAAAAGAGAATCTGGCATTGCCCTAGACACCTTGGGATCTGGAGGGCTGCTGTTCTTGGGGTCAGCCTCATTCTTCTTGCAGACATGAAGTGATGAGAGGTGAATTTTCTCATGACTGGCTATGGAAACAGGAGACAACCATAGAGGAACAACTTAAGAGAAAGGACTTCTTGATTCTTCTCTTGTGCTTCTGTTTACCTTGACTTTTGGAGAGGTTAAACAGAGATTAGAAAGGGGCATGGGTACAGTATTTGTTAGGACTTCTATATTTGTGGTGCAGGAAGGAAAAACAGTGACTTTCTTGTCATGGACAGCCGAAGTCGAGAGGGGCGGGCTCAAGAGAGCCCTAACGAGTGGTCCTAGGACCCAGTCCATGGAAGAACCTAAAAGCTTCTAGCTGGGAGGGAACTAGGTGTCTTTGTAGGCAATGTAGGTAAGTTAGCATTGCTTCTGGATTTTAAGGCTTTTTTCATTACATACTGACACCACTGTACTTAGGGATTATCTGGTGCATTTCATATTTAAAGGATCTCCTTAGAGAACTGGTTTTACTCTTAAGCCCTTGGCATTTTGATTTTGATTTAGAGGTGTATTAGTGGGATATACCATATCTGTCTAAGCACATTTCCTTTGTATTCTGATTTCTGTTGATTCACACATCCTCCTGGAACCTTGCAGTAGTGTTTGCAATATTTACTATCTCCATTAGATTTCTCTCTTCCCTGTGCCAGCTTGATTTTATTTTTAACTTACTTTCCTTTGTGTGCTTCACCTAATTTTAAAATTAGAGATTTAATTTTCTTACAAGTCATTTGCCATTCAAATTTTGTCCTAGTCTAGATATCTGCTCTCAGGTCTTCTCAGATATCCCAGGTATGACTTATATGGCTCAGGGATGCTACCACCTGTGACTGACACCTTTGAATTTGCCTTTTCACCTTAGCAAAATAAAATTAGAAGTATGAATGGTCAGCTGCCACCTGATGAAATGGTCCAGTATAAAGTGCCTATATAAATATATATTTATTTAGAAAGCTTTATTGAGATATAATTTACATACCCCAGAAATGGTTGTCTTTTACCCTTATGTTTCAGTAAGTTTGGAGATTAATAAGAAGGGATGAATGGAATCAACATATTGTTGAATGAAGACCTATATGATGTATTTGACATCCATAAATATTTGGTTCCTAAGTTTGCTAGTTTTCCAGCCTTCAGGTGTTTGATGAAAGCAGAGATAAGCCAGTCACTTATCAAAGCTCATATTATCCATTGGAATTTTGGTATTTGTAGGAAAATTATAAAACCAAAGATCAGTTAATTTGATCATTGTTCATAGATTTTGAAAAGGCAGTACATTTCAGTACATTTCAGCTAATTATAGTTAACCTTAAATTAAAAAAGCAAAAACAGAATAATGCTCTCTTTTCTCCACTCCATTTTGGAATTTGGGACACACTGTCTGCTGTGCTTCCTGTGTGTTCTCCACTCCCTAGAAGTGGATGGTAAGAATCTTTACTGATTACACACCTCCTGTAAGCCTGGACATTGATTCCTGAAAGGTCGTTTTCTCCCCTCTAAATTTTTTTTTTAACTTTTTAAAAAAAAGATTTTATTTATTTATTTGACAGAGGAGAGAGAGAGAGATCACAAGTAGGCAGAGAGGCAGGCAGAGAGAGAGGAAAAACAGGCTCCCCGCTGAGCAGAGAGCCTGACGCAGGGCTTGATCCCAGGACCCTGAGATCATAAGGCAGAGGCTTAACCCACAGAGCTATCCAGGTGCCCTCCCCTTCCCCCGCTAAATTTTTAAAGTATCTCTGAGTTAGATTCTGTCTGTGAGGAGAAAAATATAAGTGTTTATGACTCTGAAATGAGCTTTTACTGATTGTTAACACCAGGAACAAGTGTCAGAAGGAGAAGCAGGAGTTCACCTTTTATATAATATGACATGTTGAATGAATTGTCAAGAGAGTATGCTTGGTTTTTATTATTTATTTAAAATATTTATTTACTTGAGAGAGAGAGCACAAATGGGGGGGGGGGGCAGCAGGCAGAGGAAGAGGGAGAAGCAGGCCCTCCACCAAGCAGGGAGCCCTGTGTGGGGCTTGAACTCAGGACCTTGGGATCATGACCTGAGCTGAGGGCAGACGCTCAACTGACTGAGCCATCCAGGTGCCCTTAGACTCAGGTTTTAATTACATTTTTATAAAGCTATCATAGTTTTTAGATTAACAGTTCTTAAAGCATGACCAGAGGTTTGTTTTTCTAAGAGGTTGGTTGTATTTTTGAAGGTAATATAAGCTAGAAACTATTTCTCTTGAAAATGAGACATGTATTCAAGAAGAATTTTGAATGGTCTAGAAACAAATGCACTAATTAAAAAAATCAAATTATTTAAGTCCTAGAGAACAAGACAGTTGGATGTAGCAGAGAAGGTCAGTGGATTACCTGGAATCAGCTTTTTGGTTCTGTCACTGGGAGTCTGTGGCTAGGGTATATTACAGAAAAGGAGAACTTTAGAACCAGAAGGTACTCAGAGGACATCTTCATTAGGGTTGCCTTCACAGTTCCTGGGCAAACTTTCTGAAATTCACCTGGGTGAGCTTCACTTAGAAAGGCTGGTTCTGTCAGCCTGGACCCTGGGTGAGGTTTAGGAATATTTTGGAAAACTTTTTCCCAGGTGCTTCTGATGATCACATCTGAGAAGGAGCCACTGATTGAATTAAATCACCTCTTTAACAAGAAATTGAGTTTCACGGAAGTTGGCATTAGATCAGTAAATAGTGCTTCTGCTGTATTTCTGGAATAAGGGCCATGTTGATGGAGCTCCTGGGGTTTTGTATCTGGAAATGGATAAGACCATAGAGAGCTGGAGAGACTGGAGACGAGGAAGAGAAAGGGAGAAAGTGCGTGAGGAGGGAGCATTCGTGAGGGTAACGAGAGTAGACAGGAGGGAGTCCTGGGGACCTTACATTTCTGGGAAACAGTAGTGAACTGGCTGTGAAGCCACTGGAGTAGGAGAAGTGAAAGATATGTGAGATTTTCACCTGGTATCTGGGAGAAGTATAGAAGTTGCTGGCTTTAATGGTGTTTTGAGTTCAGTTTTAGAATTAAGAGATTTTAAGTTTCTGTGGTACAAATGGGTGGAGCCGTCTGAGAGTTCAAAGATTCAGGAATTAGTGGAAATTATGAAGGCAGAAATTAAAGTTGTAGGAACCTCTGTGCAAAGGAGATCCGCAAGAGACCAGGTACAGATGAGCCGCTGTGGAGGCCAGGATTGTTATCACCAGAGAGAAGCACCCTGGTTGGCCTCCAGGCCTGCCTGTTCCTTTAGGAAGGTTGCAGTCCTTGTAACAGGAGCAGCAAACTTTTGTTGAACACTTCGTGTATGCTAGCTAGTTTCCAAAGAGATTATTTACATACATGCATGCACATTTTCCCCCCTTTAAATGCTAACAACAACCCTATGAGGCGAAGGAAATCATCCCTAAGTCAGTTATTGTATCAGTAGAGTTCAGTGGCAGCATCCTGGCTCTGGAGCAAACACTGTTAATTGCTGCCCTGTGGAGTGCTGTGGGCAAAAGCCGGACTGTCCAGTGTTGGGAGAAGAGAGAGTGAGGGATTGAGTGAGCAAGTGGTGGTGGGTCCCTGGAGGTGGGGAATAGGGTTTGGGTGGAAGCAGTGTGGAGCCTGTGTGGATGGGAAGTGCTTAGGTTATGGCAGCCTGGCCCTCCTCAGAGAAGAGGAGAAGCCAGTGGGGAGAAGGGTGAAGGTGGGTGTGTGGGAGGTGTGGTGGGTGGCTGAGGTAATAACATCTGGAGAGGACTGTGGCGCAGAGCATGAGTGGAAGGTTGGCTTCCTACTCAGACCTGGGTTAAGTAAGGTTTAGATGTGGAGATGGGACCAGAGGGCAGCTGTGGGAGCTTGTGCCAGTTGACTTCTTTGTATAGGAGGGGAGTGGGTTGGTTAATCTGCAGGGCTTTGGGGCTTTGGACAACCATGAAATTGGCTTAGCAGTGGAATTGGGAAGAGTTTTGGTATTCTTCCTATAGGAGAATTCATTAGAAGTTCAAAACATCCTGGCCCTGCGTTCCTCTAATTCTGTTTCCAAGGCCTTAAATTCTTAGAGAATTTTTTAAAACCCCATTATATTCCTAGATCTAAAACCTTATTTAAATGTTGTTTGAGAGGGGCGCCTGGGTGGCTCAGTGGGTTAAGCCGCTGCCTTCGGCTCAGGTCATGATCTCAGGGTCCTGGGATCAAGGCCCGCATCGGGCTCTCTGCTCAGCGGGGAGCCTGCTTCCTCCTCTCTCTCTCTGCCTGCCTCTCTGTCTGCTTGTGATCTCTCTCTGTCAAATAAATAAATAAAATCTTAAAAAAAAAAATGTTGTTTGAGAGGATTCTGGATTTTAGCAAGATTTTTTTTTTTCATTAGGTAATCATTTCTAGTTTGTTTTTTTTTTAAACCACTGTTTGACCACTTTTTAAATCTTTAGATATGAAAGAAAGGGGTTCATGTTGCCAATCAGGTACTTAAACCAGCAAAGAATCCTCCTAAAATTACTTCCTAGACTCTCTTCTGAGTTCAGCTACAGAATTAGACCCTACAATATTTTGTTTTCCCTCCCTCCCTCTTTCTCCTTTTTTCTTTCTTTCAAGTTTTTTTTTTTTCTTTAAATCTGAGAGAGAGAGCACTACAGGAGGGAGGGACAGAGAGAGAGAGAGAAGCAGAATCCCCACTGAGCAGGGAGCCCAACGGGGAGCTTAATCCCAGGACCCTGAGATCATGACCTGAGCTGAAGGCAGATGCCCAACTGACTGAGCCACCCAGGTGCCCCAGATTGTACAGTATTTTGGACAGATCTTGTGAGTGCGTTTCATGATTCAGGTTTCAGATTTAAAATTTAGAAAGTAAGTTTATGGCCATATCCATGTGTAACAAAATACATGTTAAACCAGTATTGATCATTAACCATAGAGTTTAAATGATGGAGTGATTTATTTTACTTGAGATTCAGGTAGAGCCTCCCCTTCTAGTCATTTCCCTTACCTTGTCATGGTCACATAAATTCTCATGGTCTTCTAGGATGAATATATATAAACTATTTCTTCTACTACAAAATTAAGTAAAGGTTTTGAATTCGTAGTCTTCTGGAAGAATTTGGAACGTTTTCTGTAGTTCAGAGCTCAGACCCTGATTGACGTATTTTTCTAGGATTTCTTTTGATTTAGGACCTTCTTTGCATTTCTCTTGGATCAGGTAGGCTTTGGTGTTTTTAGAAATGAAAAAGAATGGTTTTCCTAAATCTGTTGGCTAAGAGATGTCTGTTTGGACCACGTAACCTGTTACATACCTACACAACTGTGGACCTTTAAAAGTTATGGGACATTGAAAATTTATGTTAATTGCCCAGGTTCTCATGCCATGTAATTGGCAGAGCTAGGATTCTAACCCAGGTGTGTTTGATCCCAAAGCCTGGGCATTTTCTCCTGTCCCACTCTTTAAATAATGCCATATGTGTAATCAGTAACTATGTATTTTAGGATCAAAACTAAAAATAAAAAAGTTATCTTAAATTCAAAATGAATAATTATATTGTCCCATAGAGGCTTAAGAAACACAGGGCTTTGGATACTTTTTTCTTTAATGTACTCGTTTTTAACTGTGGTACTTTATTAATGGATTAGAACTAATTTTGGTCAAGGCCATGAAAATATGCCTGGAAAAAAGAGGCAAAAATTGTAATCTGGTAAGCACTTTGGATTTTTCCCTGAATCTTGACCCTTCTCCCTTTTTCCAATATTTGTGTGAGCTGATAAGCTTGTAGGGGTTAAGGAGCTTGTCTGTGTCTCAGTTTGTCATCACTGCCTCTAAGCACTGGTAACGCCTTTCCAGTAAGTGAATACTTAGTAGCCATCTGTATGGAGGAGATAATGTGGCCTAGGCTGTAGAACAGTGGTCTCAGGCATCATATGTATTTTCATATTCAAGCATGTGCAAGCTGTGGTCTAGACCCCAGACACTTCTGTACAAGTCTTAGGTTTACTGAGTAAAGGGGTTAGTCTTTCCCATGTAGCTGCTGGAAATTGTTAAAAGTCTTAAGTCAAACAGCATATCAAAAAGTCTCTAAGGGGTGGTTCCAAAATTATCAAAAGTCCATAAAGGCATGGCTACTCTAATAAATATGAGTGTACTTTATATTATAGCTGATGAACACTAGTGGTCAAATAAGGACAAAATTTTAGGTTTTATTTGATTGGCATGCAGCAACACTTAAAAATGTATTTTACGCTATATATATATTTTTTTTCTGTATACGTTGGGCTTGTTCTTTCTTAACTTTCATTAGGCTGATGTTTTAAATGAATTTTATATTTTATTATTGCAGGAATTAGAATACTTTTGCTACTCGCAAGGTTGGCACTTGGTGTTCAAGCAGAAGGAAAAGTGAATGATGGTCACATTTACTTGGGAACACCTGTTATCCTTATCAAAACAGGGGTCTTTATTTCCTTTCAACAGGAAAGAACATAATTTGGATTCTAGTGCAAAGTTGAAATTTGTGGCAGAGGCTAGAATGTACCCTTTCAAAGCCCAGGGTACCCAGAGCCAGAAATATATTTCATTAGGTTTTTTTGGTAGTTTTCCTGATTTTGGAAAGATCTCTTAAGAATGGAGGGAAGGACGGTTTCTCTAGCATACTTTGTGTGTGTTTTCGTGTGTGTGGCTTGTAATAGAAATTGTAGATACCTGTTAGGTTCTGTATTACACAGTCAGTTTTGTTGGACATTTAGATCATTGGATACTTACGATAGGGCTGTTAGAGATTTACTCACTTCCTTGGTTATAAGATGAAGGGCAAGACCTTGAAGGGCTTTGGAGCTAACTCAGCAGCTGTGTGCTTCCTCTGTCTTGTTAAAGCATTGCTTTTATGTTCCAGTGGCTCAACTGATTTCACTTGGCTTGGTTGATACAGGAGAAGCGAGAAGAGCTCCCTTGGTTTTATTAGTTATTTAGGAATCTAAAATATTGATGGCTGAGACATCTGTGAATGAATTTTGTGTTTTCTTGGATAAGGACTGTGTGACCAGTAATGCCTTTGTGGAGTGACCAGTAATCCTTGTCTAAGATGTGCTTTGAGTATCTTGAGGAACCTGTGTCTGTCTCGATCTTCATTAGATCACCTAGATTATCACTCTTTACTGACAGTTTCTCCCCAGTCCTTTGGGAAGAAGGAAAAGACTTCCCGTGTGGCCCACATGGGTTAGGTCTCTGTGTTTTTTCCTAATGGACCTCATGCTCTCTTACCAGGAAGAGGAAGAACAGGAGGAAGAAGATGATGATGAAGATGATGACGACACTGATGACCTAGATGAGCTTGACACTGACCAGTTGCTGGAGGCGGAGTTGGAGGAGGATGACAACAACGAGAACGCAGGGGAGGATGGGGACAATGACTTTTCTCCCTCTGATGAGGAGCTAGCAAACCTTCTAGAGGAGGGAGAGGATGGGGAGGATGAAGACTCTGATGCAGACGAGGAAGTGGAACTGATCCTGGGGGACAGTAAGTCTAGGGCCGACCCTGAGGCTGAGTCTTGGCACCCAGGGGAAGGTCCCTTCCCTATACTCTCCCAGCAGGCAAGCCCCACCAGGGTTCTGTGCCCATCTGTAGGTTCACCACTCTGGCCCCTTGAGAAAAAGCAGTTTCACATCTCTGATCCTCCGCTTTCTCACCAGACTGTGTTGCTAAAAGGCTGTTATCTCATCTTTAAAATAGAGGTTTGCAAACTTTTTCTGTAAAGGTTGGACAGTTAAATATTTTACGCTTTGTGGGCCATATGTGTCTCTTGTAAGCCTTTAAGCCTCAGCTCTGCTGTTACGATGTCAAAGCAGCCAGAGACCAGGTGTAAGTTAGTGATCATGGCTGTGTCTTAGAAGTAAAACTTTACTTACAAGAATGAGTGGTAGGCTTGGTTTGGCCCATGGGCTGCAGTTTGTTGATTCCAGTTTTAGAGGATTAGCCTTAGAATGGAAGGCCAAAGGTAGTTTTTCCTGAGGGGCAGAGCTGGAATGGGCAGCTGCTTACAGGGTGCTGTGCCTGCTCCTTTCTAAAGTTACAAAGTAAAAGCCCTCTTGTGGAGGAGTCTTTTCCTGTGTTTTTGCCTGAGGCCTCTTAAAGGCCAGGTGACAAACATTTCTCTTTGGCTTGTTTTGTCATCCTTGCTTCCTCTAAATTATGAAGTACAAGCTCTAATTTTTCTGATAATTTCCCTTTAGGACAGGTTTCTGAGGTCAGGTTTTCTCCTGACTGCTAACGAATCCTGAATAAAGCAGCTACTAGTTCTAAGAGTCTTCTAGCTCTGCAGTTACATTCTGCCCACTTCAAGAGGATCTGTCTGGCAGCATCACAGATGTATGTCACTGTTGACAGACGTGTGCTTGCTGTGGTCCTGGTTCTTGTGCTGCCCTAACTGGGGAGTAATCCCTGTGATACCCAGCCATTTTCATATAGCTAACCAGGCCAGTGTGCTCGCACCTGGGGCAGGTATGATGCCTAACATGGTAGCCAGTAACTGCATGTGGCCACTATTATTTACATTAAAAATTCATGTCCTTATTTCATGACCACATTTAACACATTGGGTAGCCGTGTGTGGTTACCATATTGAATAGCATATTTGATATAGAACATTGATATAGAACATTTACAGGATTTCTTTGTGCTGGCCTAGGCCCACCTTATGCCAAGCCTCTTCATTGTAGAGCTTGGTTTTTATAATCACTAGTGTTTGGTGGTAGGAGGAGGAGTATGTGCACACATGTGTGTGGTATCAGAGGGTGGGCGACAGTACTTCTTTAAGCCTTTGTGTAAAACATTCTGTTCCATAGTGACCCCAATGCATTTTCTTCGGGATAAATCGTGTATGTGCTTGTAGCCCTCAAATTGAAGGCAGGATGTCTTAGGGGAGACTTTTCTTAAATAAGTCCTCTTGCCAAAGTTGTGTACTGAGGAAGCTCTGTGCAGGCTCTGCCTTCTGTCTGTTCATCCGCTGCTTACCAGCTTCCACACTTGGGGGTTGAGGTGATTCAGTGGGGAGGACTTGCCTTGTCCTAGCCGTGGTCAGAGAGCCAGGGCAGGGGGATTAAGGGCAAGGCCACATATGACAGTATCAAGAGTAAAGGGGCAGTTTTTACTGACCCTTTTTTTCATCTGTGAGTAGGGCCACGTGGGGTACAAGTTCTGTTTCCTTCCAAGTAGCAAGGTAGGCCGGGAGAGCTACTGGTGCTGGTTTGCCTGGTATGAGAGTAGCACCAACTTTTTTATTCTTAATTTGAATATCAAGCCACTAAATTTGTATTTGGCCTGTAAAATTACTGCCTCCTTTAACTGTTCAGGAAATTCCTTCTTTAAGGCCCAAGAGGTACTGGAAAAACCATAATTCATTAGCAATGAGGATATGCCTTTATTGTGGTAGGAATATTTATGATGTGAAAATGCCCTAATAGTTGACAACTTGAGGACTTTTCAGCTTGGGCTCTAGAACTGAGGTGGTGATGCAGAGGTGGCACGAATAGCATGTCCTGCACTGGTGTTTGAGAGCAGCCTCCAGGGACTTACATCAGAGTAGGCAGAGGGAAATTCTCTGTACCCTTGGTTTGCTGATATTTTGCTTCATTAATTATCTAGGCCATTAGCTCTTAACCTTTCTGAGCTTATGGAGCCTTTTAGGATGTGAGACTGAGACTATAGAAAACCACATCTCTGTGCCACCCCGTAACTGTGCAAGGCCCCGGATCCCAGAGAGACCCAGTGATTGGTTGCAGATGCAGAATCGCAGCTCTAGGAAGAGAAAACACCTTGACCCTGAGGTCTTTTGTGTGTTCTCTGTTCCAGTCAGATCTACCGTTCCCAAAGCCTGGATGTTACAGAGCAGCAGGTTAAACATTGTAGGGATTGGTTGTTGCCTTTGCCTCAAAGGGCCTTTCAGGAGAGGTCCTGACCAGGGTCTGGGATCTGGTCTCTTCAACACTTGAGGATGCAGAAAGGCTGAGGAAGGTAGAGAGAGAGGAGCCCTGTGACCACCAAGTGGGAGTCTGTGCCCAGGCCCTGAAAGTTTTCTCAAACACTGCACCTGATAGTTGCTTATGTGAAGATTGTGTCCCTGTCGTCTTCCAGTGGCATTGATACTCCGTACATGTGATGCAGAGTTAAGACTCTTAGCAGCTGCACAGCTGGTGGCCAGGTCTCAGGCCAGTGGTGTGCATTGTGAATCTCAGATTGCGGGAGCACTGGGGGAGTCTCTGGAGGTTTGCCATGGCCCAAGACACCGCACTGGGCTCAGCTTTGGGGGGGCCAGACCCTTCCTTTCCCTGTTGGCAGTTCCTTCTGGAGGTCTTGCAGCAAGGATGTTGACGACGCTGTTCAGCTCAGCTTGTCAGGTGTTCCTTCTCCCCACTTCTCGCCAGTAGTCAGGCTGTGTTTGCGCCCTTTTACACCCAGAAGCACTTTGTCCAGACCTCTCTTTTTTGTTTACATTCAAGACTTTCTTGTATCCCAGCCATGTGGTCGTTGATTTTCCTTTATCCACTTCAGTTTTCTTCGTGAAGGGGATATGGGGAGTGCTGTGGAACCACTGGTGTCCCTCTCCGATGGGAGACCCACACACAGCCTGGGGGCTCAGTCTGTCTGCCCACTTCCTTGGAGACCTTATGGTTTCGCAGCTTCCTGAGCTGTCCTCAAAAGGGGGCACCAAGACCTTTCCCTTATCTTCGCTTGGCAAATACCAACATCCTTAGGAGCTAGGTAACCATGTTTCTCTCCAGTTTTGATTAGCCAGACATAGTGTACCTCATTTTGAAGTTTCCTTTGCCTAGTTTCACTCCTCAATGGATCCTTCCAGAGGTGTTACTTAATGTGGTCTATTCACTGCCTGAGAAGGCAGATGGTCCAGCAGAGGGCTTCTCCTGTGCAGGAGACATGGTGCCACCTTCTAGGATGTCCTGGCTGCTCCCTGCTGGCCTCCAGCCTCAAGTTTCTGGGGACTTGTCCTCTGTTATTGCCACACGCTGGCCTCTTCCTTTTTGGGAACTTGTTCCCCACTGATTATATTCAAAGGCATAAATCCTGGGTTGACAGTCTCTGCCTTTATGAGGTCTTCTGATAAGAGTGTTGTTGAGGAATTTAAAAGAAATCTCATTCTTACTTGGGCTCAGCCTGCCTTTTTAGTGGCTGTGTGTGTGTGCGCGCGCGCGCGTGCGCGCTTGCGCGCATGCATGCATGCATGCAGGGGGCCAGGCAGGCCTGTGCGTCCGCCCCGGAAGGATGTGAAGGGCGTGAGGCCGAAGGGCTGCGGAGGTTCACTCGTTTCTCCCTCAGCCCTGCCCCTTCAGCGCCCCCCAATTAGGAAGAACCTCTAGAAGGAATAGAGCATTGCATCCAGGCCCTGTGAAAGGTGCAGGAGCAACAGGTCCCAGGCATGGCCACTGTTGCCAACAAGTATATTCTCCAGAGCCAGCTCCAAGGAGTTAATTGGTGTGTTTTCTTTTTCCTGGAAACGGGTGATTAACTTTGCTCAGGTCTAAATGTATGTGTATGTAGGGGCTTCCTTCCGGAAAGCTTCCTCTAAGCCTGGTGCATAATCTAGTCTCTCCCTCTTACCTTTCAGCGGACAGCTCTGACAACTCTGATTTGGAAGATGACATCATCTTATCTCTGAATGAGTGAGGAGCCATTCACCATGTGGAAGACATTCTTGACAGGCGAGAAACTGAGTCAGATGAATTGAGAACACCTTCCTTTCCCTTTATCTCCCAGGGCTGGCTTTTAAGGAACTGCATGCCCTGCATTCAGAGGATTATGGCTTAGAGAGCCTCACGGGAACCTGAGGGTCCTTCTAAAACAATAACAACCACAAAAAAGACAACAGGGGTTAGGCCCTATTCTGCTTCCCCCTTCTCCTAGGACGGACAGCTCTTTCCTCAAGGGGAAAAAAAAAACATGTCTCTGGGGTTATTTCACAATATATTTTCTTTGTATAAGGTTCTTTACTTAAAGAACAAGAAATAGTTTTTTATAAAATTTGAAAAGAAAAAAAAAAAACAACAACAAAAACAACACCAGGCATTTATAACTGAGGGTGTGAACTTATATCCACCAGGTCTCTTGTCCCTGCACTTCATTTTCTATGGAAGAAAATGATGTCTAAAGAACAATATAGAGGCATTTTTACATACGTATTTAAATGAAAAGGAAAATCGTGGTTTCTTAAATTGATAATGATTAAGAATATTTTATTATAAATATAATATATGATTTTTTTAACCTGTTCTGTTGCCTCACATGCTGTCAGGTTAAGTGATTTTCCTTCGTGCCAGAGGTGGGGAGGAAGGCAGTGCTTATTTGCTGAGTAAATGCCTAGATTCACCCACCTTCATGGTTTGGGGGCAGCAAGGTCGTTGTGGATATTGGTTTTGTGGAGTTGAGGATATAGGTTCACTCCCTCTCTTTTTCTTTGTGATTCAGTTTTTCAAAAATTTTTTTCTTCCCTTTCTCCCCAATGTGGAAATTACAAATCAAAGGCCTTTTTCTTTAATGTAAAGTGTATTTATTTAAAAAAAATACAAAATAAACTACAAGTCTGTCTTTGTTTGTTTATGGCCTTTCCCTGTTCTCTTTTACCAAGGAGTGGTGGTCCCTTTCCCTGCAGCTCTAGCCAGCTGGTGGAGAAGAGGCCTTCTGAGAGAGGAGTCCAGGATGGTGGGAACTCATTCTGCCCAAATAAAGCACTCGGGGGAGAAAAGTAGCTTAGTCACAGTGTCTAACCCTGGTCTGCTGCCCTCCCCCGAGGGAGTATCGGTCAGTGCCTGAGCAGCACGCTGGGGTAGTGGAGGAGGTGTTTGGGCTTGGTCCCCTGTGGACACATCTGTCTGTCCTGGGTTCTGACTTAAGAAGGCAGCTCTGCAGTACAGATTTGGCGGAGCTGGGGAGTTGTGGAGGAACATGCTGGCAAAGCTGAGGAGTGGTCACCGCTATAGTTGGTTGGGTGACCGTCATTACTGTTTCCTCAAGGGAGAGTTAACCGCGCACGAGAGCTGTCCTTCCCGCCGGGCAGTTTGGGGCAGCGGGGGCTCAGGCAGGCTATGTGTAGAGACTGGGCTCTGGCCTCCAAAATCAGCCTGTGGTCGTGGAACTGGGGTACTGCTGGGGGAGTGCCACGTGCTCTGACCTTTTCACTTAACCCACCTCGCCCTGCTTTCCTCCCACAATGAAGAGGAGACGACAGTCTTCTCCTTTGAGTTGCCCAAATAACAGCTTCTTGGTTTCTGTTGTGTAGTTATCAAATAGCTAGAGACTTTTCTCCCTTTGGCGAGAGAAGAGGGGACAAATCTGGTTGTGAAGTAAACAAGGAAGACAAGGCAGCTGAAACTCACCAGGGGCTGGCAAAGCCCTGCTGGGCTCGGAGCACCCTACAGTTGGTCACACACTGAGGCGGGCTCGTGTCACACAGGTAGCTCTCGGTCCTTTAGCGAGCAGAGGGCTCAGCCCTTAATGCTGCTTCGTGCCTCTGCTTAAATGGGCTGCTGACACCCAGCGTGGAGTAGCCTGGGCTGCTGGTGCTAGATGCATCAAAAGGAAGCCGGTTAAAAGTCATGAAGTGAGAACACTATTCTAGTCGTGAACTCAGCTGAGCCGCTGGCGGACTCCCTCGACTCTACCAGCAGCTCTTGGGAGTGCGGCAGGTCTCTGGGGTGGAGATGGGGCCTCTGACGGGGAATCTGAGTTCTGGTTGGCTTGACAACACGCCCTGAGAGGCTCAGGAGACATCAGCCCTCTTTCTTACTATACCGGGGCTTAATTAAGAGTGGAGTGACTTAGGAGAAACATGTACAATACCAGCAAACAATGAGGCAAAATTTGCTGTAGATTGTTTTTTTGCCTTTAAGTGACACGTCAGACAGGACCGAACCCCCAGTTGGAAGCTCTGGACGCCTGCAGTGCAACTGCTCGCTCCCTGGGGCAGGCAGAAATCAGTCAGAGCCTTGACCACCCACCCTGTTAGTCTGTCAGAGTTCACAGAACCTGCTGTGTCTTAAGAGCCAGAGGAAGGAAGTGGTGGAGAAGAGGGTCCAAGGAAGAGGAGCAGGAGGAAGGACACACAGCGGGCTGTGGTTCTTTACCACAACTAATTCTTCTGGGGGCTAGAGAACACCTATCCCTGAGGAGTAGACAAGGCAAGGTTTGAAGTGTCTTCTCCAACCAGATTTCCCAGCAGGTTTACATCTGGGGATGCTGCCGGGCGGTGTAGGATTCTGGGTTCTGAGCACCCACTCTGACTAGTCCAGAGAAGTCATGGACTGCACAGGCAAGGCGACTCTGGCCTGTGTGGGACCCAGGCATTTCTCGAAGAACACAGGGAGCCCTGCAACGTGCCTTCAAGCCAGCCCTGCCTCGTTCCCTTTGAGCGAGGCCTGCCCCAGCCTCTGGCAGTATGGGCTTCCCTGGGATGGCGGAGCTGTGCTTGGCCGAGTCCCCCATGGACTTGCTCACACCCCTAGCAGTTGTGGCCACAGCGCAAGCACAAACTCAAATAAACGCGCTTAAGGCATCCTTCGTTCATGGTTTCTCTTGTGAACGTGCCTGTTCTCTCATGAGCACCAGCTGTGGCCCAGTGAGCAGTACTTCCCCAGGCACCTTCCCCTGTTGATTTTAAATCTCCAAGGTCTCAAAAAGCGACCCCTTTCCCTGTGGAGGCAGGTATCCTCCAGGCAGTCCACACAGCTTCAACCTCTACCTCAGGACAGCTTCTCTCAAAGCATCCCAGCTGTCACCCGTGTTCCTTTGCATAGGCTGGGCTGGCCACCAGGCCGAGTGGTGTGCCCAGCAGAACCTGGAGTTCCTGGCCAGTTGCCTCATTTCTCTTACTGAGGCAGCTGTTGGCCCCCAGCTCTGACAGCAATCCTCACGAACACTCTGAACAGTGTATCTGGACTCTGTTCTATGTGACAACTGCTTCTGACTGACTGGGTTCCCTCCCTGGTCCCCAGTGGTGCTGGCTTCATTTGCCCTCTGACCTCATTAGGGACCAGGGATGACTGTATTTTACTCTTTCCAGCCATCTTTCCCTCCCAGCTGGAGGATGCCTCCATATTCCTCCCCAGCTTGGCTTGATTGGCGCTGACTAGCACTGCCCCCAACACCTTGGCACCTGTGACTTCATTTCCCCACAGAAACACCTCCCAGTGGTCCCTCCTCGGCAGCAGGGCAAGAGGCCAAGGCCCACCTTATGCCTGGGAAACAGGTACGTCAGGTAAGAGCATCTTCCTAACCTACTGTGCTCCCTTACAGTGTTGCAAAAATTCTTCAGTGCAGGGGTTCAGTGTCCCCTAAAAAGCCTAGCCCCCAAACAAGAAAGGAAGAACCAGAATTCACAAACACTGGGTAAATTTAAAAAATTAGCCAAAAGCAGCTTCTTCCCACCCTCTGTTCTGGCATCTGGCCTCCAGTGTGCCTGGGAGTCCGAGGCAGCTCTGCCTCCAGCTGGGTATTCCTGCGCTGCACAACAGCCATGTTAAGGCTGAACAAGAGGGGGAGCCTGCGTCTGATCTGTGTCCCTGTGGCATCAGTACTGTAGTGGTCTTCCCCCTGGCTACAAGACCACACGACTGCTCAACACTACCTGTTTGCAGAAGGCTTCAAGACTGGGCATGGTGGGACAGTCACAGCTCAAAACGAATGAACAGCGCAGGAAACAAAAACTCTGAAACTACCAAAGGCTATAGTGCTTAGGCTCCCGGGCTCTGCTCAGGCTGAGTGAACCTGCTCTTAGCCAAGGGTAAAAACAAATGTGAACGTAGTTCTGACTGGGCCCAAAGAGCTGAGGGACTGAGCCACCAACACAGCAGGACTCGGGGCTATACCTGGGCTGCAAAGCTCACGTAGGGCATTTGTGTGCATGCAGTGGGGAAAACTCTTCCATTCACGGAGGAAAAACTTGATTAAACCAGGACTCTGAACAGGATTAAAAATCCATCCTCTGACAAAGGCTTTACTGACAACTTTCCATACAGTTAGTCAAAAAATAAAAAAAATACAGAACACAGCAGACAGTATCTTGTACACTAGAAATCAACGTGACAGGAGTCCCTTTCTCATTGCTGTAAAAAAACAAAACAAAAAAACAACAAACAAACAAACCCCCCCCCCCCCGAAAACTAAGAACTTACTTTTGGTGGGGGGTCAGGACTCTGGTCCCCCATCCAATGAACCAAAATAACCCAGCAGAGAATTCAAACCAAGGGGATAGGATGTGGGGAGGGAGTGGTGATCAGATTTTTAAAATAACTGCTTTTTGTGACACAAATGCGGAGCTGCAAATAGGTCTGGGCTAGGCAGTGTCTCTTACTATAACTATCACCATGTGTTCTTCTTCTAGCTTGCCCAATGTCCTCAGTGCTGACTGGAGGTACTGCTGTGAAAAGTCGCAGGGTGGGAAGGCATAGAGCATGCCCGTGCTGTCTCTGCCCTTGGACCCCCCCACCGGCAGGCTGATCACCCCTGCCGCCTGCTTCTGTTTCAAGTAGGAGACCAGGTTCCTGAGAAGCCGCCTCTGTAGGCCTGGCTCCACCGCGGGCATCCCCTCCGTGCCAGGCCCGCTGGGGGTCGCCTGGGTGGCGAGGAGCACCGCATAGCCGTTGGGGCTCCCCTGCTTGATCCGACGCGTGACCTCATCGAGCTTGGGCTGGTCCAGTCGCAGACGCTGCGCGATCTTCAGCTGGGTCAGCTTGCTCCCGGAAGTGTGGTCTTTGAGGAGGCCAGTGATAACCCCCTGGTCCCCCTCTAGGATGTGCATAGATGTCGGGAAGCAGCTGTTTTTCAACACCAGGAGCCCATTCCAACCCAGCTGCAGGGTCTGGGCATACTCGGAAAGATTCTTGAGCTTTTTGGTCTCATGTTTTGGCTCTTCCAGAGGCTTGGCCTCAGCCTCAGCGGTCCGATGATTGCGCTCGCTCTCTCGTGTCTTCTTCCCATGAGAAGAGTCTGGAGCCTCATGGTGGTGGTGGTGGCTCCGCTCCTCAGCCCCATGTCTGCTGTTGCTGAGGGAGTTGCTGCTGCACTCCTTGGTCCCGTCACTGGAGTGGTTCTCCTTACGGCCGCGCTCAGGAGTGCGGTCAGAGCCCCGGTCCACCTGTGGCCCACCACCCTTGGTCCTGCTCCGTTCCTCGTAAGGGGAGTGGGTTGTCCTCCCTCGGTCACTGGAAAGGCTCCTCCGCTTCCGCCTCTCCTCCCAGGGCTTGGGCAGGCCCCGGTCCCCATCTCCCCAGCGCTCCCCACTCCGGCTGCGCACCGACCGGCTGTAGCCCTCCAGGCTGTTCCGGCGGTCAGAGCTTTTACTAGGGCTGGTCCAGTCCCCTTCCAAAAAGGTCCGGTCTCGGTCCGAGTACAGGAGGTGTGGGGGGGTCCTATCCCGCACCCGTAGGTCTGCATCCAGATTTCGGTGCCGGGTATATCCGTCTGGCAGCAGCTCATAATGCACAGGGAGGGGTGAGGGCTGGTACTGCTGGGGATACCGAGTCTCCTCTGCTTTGGCAAAATCCACACGCAGCCTCCGGTCTGGACCACCCAAGGGAAAGCCCCTCATTTTTGCACAGGCGGCCTGAGCTGCATCCAAGCTTTCGTACTGGATGTAAGCAAAGCTATCTCCCTTGACGTGATCAATGGTCCGAATGCTCCCAAAGCGGTCAAACTCCCGGGCCAGAGCGGCCAGTGAGGTGTTAGGTCCCAGGCCGCCCACCCAGAGGCGAGTGGTGGGGTTGGCCTTGCCATAGCCTATCTTAATGGGGTTTCGGCCAATCACCCGGCCCGACATAGCCACCTTAGCCCTGTGGGCCATGTCTAGGTTCTGGAACTTGAGGAAGGCATACGCACCACCTTGGCCACGGGCAGGTCTCTTAATGACCACTTCCTCAATGATGCCGTACTTCTCAAAGGCCCGCCGCAACTCCACCTCAGACACGCTGTGGTCCAGGTTCCCGATGAAGAGGTTGCGCGTGGCCCGCTGGTCATCTTCAGGCATCAGGTCCTCCTCGCACACAGCAGGGTAGCCGTAGGGGCGCCCACGGTCGTCATACAGCCCGTAGTAGTCCAGGGCTCGCTCCCGGGATAGTCCCACTGCGGCGGCAGCGGCAGCATCCAGGGCAAAGGCTGCTGCAGCGTGGCGGGCGCGGGGCTCTCGCAGAGGCGGGGCAGCTACTGGGGACAGCGAGCGCTGCTTGTACTGGTAGCCGCCGTGCAGGGGTAGGTAGCCGAGCGGGTCGGCGGGCGTGGGCGGCCCCGGGGGCGGCGTGGAGGCGGCAGCGCTGCTGCTGCTGCTTCGCCGGCTGCTCCCACCGCCGCCGCCACGCAGGTACACGGGCTCCACCTTGAGCGGCCGGTCGTAGAGCAGCAGCTGGCGGGCCAGGGCGTGCTGGCGGGCCTCGCGTGCGTCCTGCGGGTGCCGGAAGTTCACGTAGGCCACGCGGCCCAGCTCCGGTGTGTGCGACAGGCGCAGGCTGATCTCGCCAAAGCGCTTGAACTGGTGGAAGAGCCGGTCCTCGAGGTGCTCGGCGGGCAGCGCGGGGCTGAGGCTGCTGATGAGCAGCGTCTTGTACTCGGGCGCGGCTGCCGACGAGCCGGGACCCGCGGGCTCGGCCCCGGGAGGTGGCGGAGGTGGTGGCAGTGGAGACGCGCGGGGTGAAGCACCTGAAGCGCCAGGGTCCCCGGAGGCCTTGCCGCCGCGTCCCCCGCCGCCGGCGCCCGAGCCCGAGGAGCGGCCGCTGCTCGCACGGTGATTTGCGTCCCCGGCGCCGCGGCCGTCACGATGCCCACCCCCGCCGCCCCCGCTACCGCGGGGTTTGTCTCGGGCCCTCGTTGGAACGGGATGCTTGGCGCCGCCCGAGGCCTTGTGCGCCGCCCGCCGCCCGCCCGCCTCCGCCTCCCGTTCGCGCTCCCGCGGCCGCTTGGCCGACGATGACGAGCCGCGCCCGCTCGGGCTCGAGTCTCGCTCGCTCTGCCTCTTCATGGCGCCGGCGCGGCGGGCGGGCGGGCGGCCCGCAGGCCCCTCACAGCGGCGGCGGCGGCGGCCGAGGAGGTAGCGCCCCCGGCGCCGCCATCTTGGACAAAAGGACTCGGCGCGGCGGTGGCGGCGGGGCGGGACGGGAGCGGCGCCCAGGGGCTGGGCGTCGCGTTATCAGGCTGCGCCGGTCTGTCACGTGACCTCGCAGCGGGCGGAGCGGAGCTGCGCCGGTCTGGCGTCATCTGAATGCGCCGCCCCCGTGTCACGTGACCCCAGGGGCGTGCAAGCGAGAGCTGCCCGACAGCGAGCTCTGGCGCCACCGCGTGGCTAAGGGCCCGGGCTACGCGGAGATCTGGGACCTCGCGGGAACCCGGCTGGTTCGCCCTGTCTCCGACCCCAGCGGGCTGCAGGCCCTAGGCCTCCCACTTCCGGCTCGGGGGTCCACGCTGCGTGGAATGGGAGTGGCAGCGTCTTTGGGCGCCCGGCTCCCTCATCTTGACCCAGAGAGGTCTCTCTACGTGGCATCTCCCCAACCCGGCATCTCCACAGCATCTCCCGACGGTGGTTGGGGATAGACAGGCGAGAGGACCTAAGCACGCCGCTTCCTAGGCCCGGTCCAGGACCCACATCCCACAAAGCAGACATCCTCCGCGTTTACATATCACGCAGCAGCCCCCGGAAAGGCCGCAACGACCATGGGCTAGGAGTGCAAAAGGCGAGGCCCGTCTGGGTTCAGACAGAGAAACCCGAGCCAACAAACTTGCCGTTTACCGAATGGGAATAGTCTCCTTGGTGCCACAACGCTCCACCCTCTAATGCGGCCTCCCGAGCAGATAGTGGGCTGTAATACAGGGCAGCGGCAACGGAGCTAAGGGCGAGGAGGCCAAATCCAATATTTAACCACAGCTTGCACGCTTACCTCTCACTGGCTCGTGCCTCTATCCACTTCCAGGGCCAGGACCTCTTCAGAGGTGAGGTGTAGCGGCGGGGAGAAGCCTGCCCAGTTGCCCAAGCCCCGTTGGGAACGTGTCATCTCCAGAGAGCTGCTGGGCGCATCGCAGAACCTGACCCAACTTCTGCAAGGAAACCTTAGGGGTGGGGAAGAGAGTTTTCTCTCCTCCCACGGTCATAAATAAAGCTGCTCCTGGAGCAGCTGAGGCAGATGCAAGGGGAAAGCTCTTACAAGAAACACCTGTTAACAGTTGCCTGATCTGAACACTTCCAGAATGAGTTAACCCATTGTAGATCGCCTTGGGGGTCAGTCCTAGAGCAGTACTGGTTGGGTGGTTTTCCCTGTGCCTGTGTTCAGTGTAGCCTGTAGGCCACGGCTGTCTGCCTCCTAAGACTTCTATCTTGAAGTGTGGATTTTCCCAGTACCTGGTGGGGCCTCAGGGCACTGCACTTGTCAGATCTTAATAGCCCACCTAATTGCCTTGGCCTGAGAAGTAGTTCAAGCTTCTTGCCTCCCTCCTAGAAACCTGGTGTTGAAGATATGAAATGTGGGACTGCTGCTGGCTCTCCTTAGTGGACGCCACAGCAGGTGGTAAGAAGGCCTATGGAGGCAGACTGAATTTAGCAGCATAAATGATGTGATCTGAGATCTTCTTGGGAAGGCACTGCTTTAGTCCTTCCCTTCAGGTGGTCTTGGCAGACCCAAGAAGCCGAGGGGTCTCCACCAAGTCAGAGCTCATGCTGGTAACTGAGTTTCCCAAAGTCAGCCCTGGAGAGGAACTGAAAAACCAGACTCTGGGGACAAGACTTCATTGGTTGGACTTTTCTTTTTTTTTTTTTTTTTTTTTTTTGGTTGGACTTTTCTTGATCAACAAGGGAAAAGGCACCCTCTCACTGACTTTGTATAAACCAACCCCTGTTAAGTCTTGCAAAACCCCAATTAGGCATGAGAAGCTTGGGACACCAGACCACAAACCAAGTAGACAGCCGGATCTGGGTAGTGGTGGGCAGAGGTAGCCAGGCCAAGAGCATGTCTAGAAACGTGAGGGTATTGAACACTGGCAGTTACTGAGGTCATTCTCTGAGAAGGCCCCACGAAAGCCCCTCCCTCATACACCAGATTCAATCCCCTGTGCTCTGCACGAAGCCCCACAGCTTCTGACTCCTCTCCTGGAACTCTCACTTGAAGTCACCTTGGGATGGCGCATCAGGCACAGCCTCCCCCCCCCCCCCCCCCCCCCCCCCGCCGCCCCTGACACCTCAGCCCCTGTCCTGCCCTGGCGTCTGCAGCCCTGGTTGCTGAGGGATGAATGTGACAATATCGGACAATTCTTTGTGAACTGGAAAGCATAAACTGGTGGGATCTTCGATAGGGTTGAAATCCCATTTCAGATTCACTTTAATTCTCCAAGGACAGCTAGAAATTTTCTTCCTTTAATAAAAAATTCCCAGACACACTTTGAAGTCCTAGAGTAAACCAGCAACAGAACAAAGTGAATCCTCCCAGGGGGGCGCTGGAGAGCCAGCTTCGTCAGGAAAGCTCCAGGCTTCACGCCTGACATTGTCAGGAGCCCGCCTAAAAAATAAATTACAAAAAGGCTGTGGGGAAGATGCAGGTGAGCTGCTTTCCCCTCAGGTGCAGCAGGGACCAGGCCAACTACAAATCAGTCCGTGAACTGGCTGCCTTGGGGGCATATTTAGGCATCAGTTCGTTAATCTTCCGGATGTAGTCAGACTTCTCTGCGCAGCCTTTGCACGTCTCCCCCCAGTCATCCAGGATCTTCTTCAGCTCTTTGACCCGGAGCTTCTTCAGGTCCACCGTGCTCAGGTCGATCTGCTTGTCTGGAGGAGAAAGCAGGGAGAGCTGGTGGGAGTGGCCACAGATACCCCCACCCCAGCCCCACCCCCAGCCCCACCCCCAGCCCCAGGAAGGGTCACCCCTGCACAGCCCCCAAGCCCTCAAAGCAAGCAGCCCTACTGGTTGGAGGGGGACAGACATTTCAGACACCTGCAGTTGTGTGTCCGTGCTCACTGCCCCAACCTGGGGGAACTGGCCTGAGGCCCTTTCACCAGAAGGCCGGTCTCACCCTGGCAGCGTCCACCCGGACATGTAGTGCTGCCCAGGACTAGGACAGAGGCCACGTGGTCCTTATAGGACGAACCTTACAGAAGAAATGTGTTGTTGCTCCGCACCCCCCGCCACGCCCAAGTGCCTTGACAACTAGTCACAGTAGAGATGAAGTCACTGCAGAGTGACAGCTCCAGGGTGACAGAGCAGACAGATCCCCTAGTTCCAATTTCCCCACACAGGCCCTGGTTAGGAGCTTACTCCCCATAACTTGTGAGCACAGAGAGACTGTGAGCCAACTGCTCCTGCCCCAGGTCCCTCTCAGGAGACTAGGCATCCTTGACACAAGTAGGCAAACACAGGCCCTTGGATACTTAAGTCACAATAAAATATGATGGTTTTATAGAAAAGGATAACTATTCCTGGTCCTGACTCTGAGGACCTGGCCTGCTTTTTTTCACCAGAGATCCGTTTGACAAGAGGGGTGCCGCAGCGCCCGGAATTCTTGGGCCTGCCTGTCTGCACACAGCATTTCTCTTCAAAATAATAAAAATCACTGGGCCTTCAGCAGAATGAGCCAATTAAACCCAGGTCAGGCCACATCCCTTCTCCTCTCAAAAACCCGTGTTGCCAGGGCCTGGGTGGCTCAGCTGGTTGAGTGTCCGACTCTCGATTTCAGCTCAGGTCATGGTATCGGGGGTTGTGGGACCAAGCCCCGCACAGGGCCGTATACTCAGTGGGGAGCCAGCTTGAGATTCTCCCCCTGCTCCCCCCTTCTCTAAAATAAATCAGTCTTGGGGGGGAAAAAACCTCTCTGTGCCCCTGCAAACCAAAACCAAACAAAACCACATTCCCAACTTCACTCAGATTAAAGACCTAAAGCTGAATGTTCACCAGCCTGCGAGGCCCTGTGCCCTGCCCACCCGTCCTACACTATGTCCTCTGCCTGCAACACTCTTCCTCTGGGCTGATCCGCCGCCTTTGAAGTCTGCTGAGTGTCATCTCCTCCATGAGGCCTCTCCTGCCAGATTCGCACCCCCGACCCCTCACTTGGCACCACCGGTCTACAACACGGTTCACTGGCCGCGCTCTTGTCTCTCACCCGCCTCTCCCAGCTAGAAAGCCAGCTCCATGAAGCCTGAGCGTGAAGGCTCTGTGCTTAAGGACTGGCCACACTCACCATATTTGAGCTCACAGATCTGGCTGTCCTTCTTCTTAAGCTTCTCACAGACCTTCTCCACAGGGATGTGGTGAGCCAGGGGCTTGGACACCTCATTGATGATCTTAGTGGCAGCATCATCTGTGGCCCCGATGTAGTAGCACTGCAGCAAGAGAGGACAGTGGCCTTCAGGCGGTTCCACCGGAGGGCCTTCTCCTCCACAACACACTGACCGCTCAAAACCTCTCTTTCTGGCAGGGCCTCATGCTCCCATGCCCTGCCTGTACTGGCAGTCAGGTTCGGTCAGTGTAAACCCTGGGCTCTTAATACATGCCCAGTTCCAGAGCTGACAGCCTCCAAATAAGTTTATGAGTCACCAGGATTCAGACCTTTAAACAGAGAGACAAACCAGCAACTTCCAGAGAAATTAAAGCTACAAAAGTCCTTGGTTCATCAGTAAGGCTTCTGTCCTCAAATCAGCACTAGCCACACCCCACCCCCTGCCCAGTTTGTTATCTTCTTGTGTCCTTGCACACGGCCTCTCCTGCTCACAATGGCTCTCCCTCTGCCAGAGATGCTCTTCCTCAGAGTCTTGACTATTTTACCTGCATCTACATCTGCCCTCTCTGCCACAGCACCCTGGTCATTTTCTCCAGTACACTCATCCCATGGCATCATTTGCCGAACTGTCATTTCTCCCCACTGATCCCCCCAGTGCCCGGCACACAGTAGGTACTTAGTCAATACTAACGTGATAAAAAAAAATAGCCCAACTCCAGAATGCATGAAAGCACTCAAGTCCCACACCAGCACACTGACACAACTGGCACACCTCCTGAGCACAAGGGGGCAGGGCCAGCCAGGGAGGGGAACCAGCTACTCACCAACCGATTCTCTTTGCCTCTTGCTTCCCGGCAGAATTTTATAAGTTCTTTTTCAATAGAGGACGGTGAGAATGTGACATCTCTGTCTTTGAGGTCCTGATAAAATCTTCCCAGATAGGAGATACAGACTGGAAAAGAGGGGGAAGGGAGATGCTCAGCAATCACCACGTTGCACCCCAATCCACCAGGAGGGAACACTGTCAGCAATTTAAATAGGAGACACGGAGGTGAGTTTTTCCATCACCGGGGTTTCTCAAGTGCCCATAGGCCGACAGAACCCGGCTCCGGGTTGCTGGGGTCCCCTGGTACACCCAGGGCACGCGGGGAACGAGCATCACCAAATGACCCACACACGGCTCCTCCCTGCTCCTTCTACAAAGTTTATGCCGAGACTGAACACGTGTCCTTGAGATGGGCTCACTGTGACCTCATAAGAGGCCAAACCGGAGAGCGAAGACAAAAACGATCCAAATGCTTCTCATTTCCAAACACAACACCGAACCCCGAGGTGCGGCTCCGCAAGCCCACCGGACCCGGCGCGGTGCTCAAGGCTGGCCCTAGGAGCTCCGGACCTGAGCCAGGGAGAGCCTCTGCCCCAGTGATGGGGAAGGACACAAACTCCGGCGTTATCGCAATGCCAAGCCAAGTTTTCTGCACGATCTGATCCCAACTTTTTCTTGTCGGACTAGCTTCCTAGGCCCGGGAGCTGTTTCCTAGGCGGCGTCTGCTCCTTCTCGGGCGGACCCCGCTGGGACCGGCCGCCGCCCCCTCCCGTTCCAGCCCCGGCCTCTCGGCCGTTCGGTGGTGTTCAGCGCCACCAAGACAGCCTTGGCGCGCGGACCCCAAACCCGCCGCACCTTCGCAGTCGCCCGGCCGCAACGTCCGGCCGCCCGGCAACACGCTCAGAGCAAGCGCCACCGCCAGCCCGTGCGTGGCCCACATCCTCCACCTCCACCTCCTCCTCCGCCGCCGCCGCCGCCCGACTGAACCGCGCCCGCCGTGAGGCGCTACCTCCAGGTCCCGGCCGCGCGCCGTAGTTCCCCATTGGCGGGCGGCCCCCGCGCCCTCCCACACGCCGCGCTCCTATTGGTTCACGCGCCTGGGAGCCCAGACCGGCGGCTCCACGCTGCCCTTTCCTATTGGCTGGTAGCGTCACCCGCCCTAGCCCTAGACAGTTGTCGGCCGCTGATTGAACCAGGGCGTCCGGCCGGATGTGGCCGCGGGGGCGGCGGAAGCGGCCCGGGCCGCCATCTTGAGTAGGGGCAGCGGCGGTCCCTGAAGCCGGAAGGCTCGGGCTGGAGTGGGGTTCGGCGGTAGGTCCGCGCCTCCAGAATTGTTCCCAGTACCCTCTGCTCTGGGCCCTATGCTGGCCCGAGAAGCCCCTAGGACTTCCCCTTCCGGGGTCCCGACTCGTGGCGCAGGCCATCATCTCTTGCGTCAATTGCTGCCCAAAGGGCAGGCTTCGGGTGACTGTCCTTGCCATTTTTTAAAACGATCCCGAGTGGGGGACCTAGGCTTCGGGGAGCGCCCGCGAGTCCTGCCGACCAGGCCCGAAGGTGCGCGTTAGGCTGGAGGCCGCCTTTTTCGGGCTGACCGGACACCAGCTCGGGTGGACAGACGCTGGGTTGGAGGATTTCTCATAGGAAGCAACCTCCCCCCCCAAGCTGTCGTCCCAGGCCCAAGGAAAGCGCCTGGCCTGGTTAGGCGCCGTCTGTGTGCGGTCAGAGCTGGCCCGCGTCGGTGGGGAACTAAAGGGCTGGACTGCCGCCGCTGGCGGCGACGCTCCGGGGGATCCCTGGTTGCTGGGAGCGCCTCTTGAGTAGGTGGGGGCCCACCAGTCAGCGGACAGGCACTGGCGAGGGTTTCCTCTTTGGCTGTCCTCCTTTCAGGTTCTGTCTCAAGGCAGGACTTTGGAAAGGCTGGCTCTGTGCTCTGGGCAGAGAGATTTCTATGAGGCTCAAGGGCTTGGAGTCCGGGGGACGAGGATTGGAGAGGGGGCACTTGGGCTGCTCCCATTCAGTGAATTCAGTGGGTCAGTATCAGGTATTCATCTTTAATTCACATCACAGCAGTCAAGGGAATGGGGAAAGGGGAAAAAATCAAGTGGCAGATATTTACATCTAAAATTCACATTACTTGTTGGATTTAGAACATGCTACCACAATATATACAGTAAAATACCTCTTGGGACACTAGTACAAATTTTTTTTCTTTTAACTTTGCTTTCTGGTACAGGTAAGATCATTTTTAAATCACTTTTTTAAACATAAATACATAAAAGAAATGGTTAGAAGTCTTATTTTAAATAAGCACAGAATGCTGGAGGTTAAAAACACATTTATAGGGCTGAATACCAATTGGACATCACACTCTATACATTTTTTGCTCAAATTCCTGTACAAATACACAGCATTCAAATAAGTATTTACAAATAAGCTTGAAAGAATGAAAATCAGTGTTTCACAATCTTTTCGGAGGATTCTCATTTCTGGCCTCCCACTTCCCCTCAGACTGGCGTTCTCCAACAAAAGGGATTTGGATTATGTCCTTTTCATCCAGTTGGGGAAAATGGAAAGGGAAAACAAACCTCCTCACCTTGCATGAAAACGCAAGGCCAAACCAACCCACACTCCCCGCCCTACCATCCTGGGCCACCAGGTGGAGAAGGTCGATGTTCTTATGCAATGACTGCCTTGTCCAGGGATTGATGTTCAGAAGTGCCCTAAACTCTAAAGTTGCCCTCCCACTGAAGTCTCACACCCAGAGCTAGCCCCTGATCCTCTAACACCTGTGAACACCAGATGCTCCAGGCCTGCCCTCTGAGGTTGGGGCTGCGATGACTGATCCACTCTGCCTGGAGCTATCCTTACAGTATCGGGAAGGACCCACACTGGTGAGAAGCACCCCCCAGATGCCCTGAGGGTAATGCGCCCCTCCATCTTTCCCAGTAGGTTACTTGCTGGCATTCCTGTTCAGTAAGCTGGCATTTGTGTACAAGAGAAGAACACCCTGGCCGGCCTTGTCTGTTTGGAAAGAGGGACTGTAGGGAAGGGGTGGGGGTCTAGGGCCCGGGGCCTGGCCACGGAGTCAGGCCTGCAGAAGAAAACTACAGGAGAACACACCTGCTCAACAAGGAGAAGGCCGCCTTGTGACCATCAAAGTTGTGAACTCAAGCAAATGAAAGAAAAATACTGTAGACTATTTTTTTTTTTTAAGTAACTTAGAAGCACCCTGGTAAGATACTATCCCCATCCCACCCTATCCCCCCAAATAATGAACCAAGAGGAAAATCAATGCCCTGACCTGAAAGAGTTTCCTATAAAGACACCACTGCCCTCTCTGCCCAACAGACTGGGGAGGCTGGAGAAAGTAGCCTCATGCCCGCCCCGAACCCTGAGTGGTGGTCCCCGTGGGCCTGGAGTATGTTGGGGGTGGGGGAGGGAGGCGCGAGGGACAAGGGGCAGGGGCTGAGAAGACAACTGCACTTGGCCACCTGGAAGAGGATAATTCAACCTGCTGGGCTCTCTGCTTCCAGAAGGGGGAGCTCCCTCCCACCCTCTTTACCCAGGAGCTTGCAGAACCTGACCACGAGTCCTCAGGGCTGGAAGCCTGGCTGGGCAGCCAGCCCCACTGCTCAGAGGTAGTGCTGAAAATCCCTGATTCAGGAGCTGGACGACAGGCATTCTGGCCACTTCTGAAAGCTCAGAGGATTTCCGGCCCCTGCCACACCCCAGCCTCACTCCCATGCCAGCTCTTCTCTCAACACTTGGCCTCCTGGACAGGGGGAGGAAGGTGCCTAGGGCAGTCCCTCTGGCTCCAGACCCCCACTCAAACCCAAGAGGGTGGGAGATAACCTTTGCAGATCCATTCGCCAGGGGGGCTCCTGCAGGGCATGAGGTGTGTTGAGAGTGGAAGTGAGCAAATGGTCAGAAATAAAAGCGATGGAGGGAAAAATCCAAGGTAGAGTGGAAGGCAGGGCTGGCCCACGGAAGCCTGGCAGTGTGCCCTGGGCGTGCCTTAGGCCAGATCACATGCCTGAGCTGGCAGGTTGGCCCAAGCAGCCCCTCAGGTGCACACTCCTGGATGGAAGAGTGGGCGGGTGGGTAGGCTTTTGTGCAAAACGGCTTGTAGCTCCCTTGTCCACCTGTGACGTGTAGTCCACGTGGTCCTTGCAATCCCTGAATACAACCATGAGCTCTTCTGTCCATGCAGCAGCGGAAGAAGTCCCTAGTGCAATTTCCATTCTTCTGTGCCTCTCTGCCCTGGAGGGAGGGCCTGGGCTCCGACCCCCGGGCCCTGCAAAGCTGCAAAGCAATTCTGTCTGTGCAATATCTCCGTATAGCTCCACGTGGTCTGGAACTGCAGGAGGAAGAAAGCATCTACTGCACAAAGGAAAGAAAGGAAAACCCATAGAAATGGAAACGTAGAAAATGAACTAAAAAGAGAAGCCACAACCCTTCATGCTGCTGTGGCCTCTGTACATGGCAACACACGAGTTCACGGCAGTAGAACGTAGACTCGGGGTGGCTCTCTCCTGAGTGCCGGGCCTCTCAGCTCCCTGGGGTAGGGGGGACTTGCTTCTCAGACCTGGAGTGGCTGGGCAAGCTGCTCACCGCGGGCGGTGTCCCCGCCGCCTCCCTGCCCCTCACTGTTCCCCGCGGCTGTGCTCCCAGGCCAGGCGGGCCTGCTCTTCCTTGGCGCTCCCAGGGGGCAGAGAGGCCTTGCGGTGCAGGCCCCGGGGCCGGTCAGCGTCTTCGCGAAGCAGCACGCCCTCCTCGTGCTCCAGGGCTGGCAGGCGGCTGTGGTAGGGTTTGGGTGGCAGCGCGGGTGGGTCCATGGGGTCCTGAGGGACGACGCACCCGGGGGCTGAGTGGCTTCGGCATGGCTGGGCCTTGATGGAGTCCAGGACTGCGGACTCGGAGAGGCTGTAGTGGACAGGGAGGTAGGGTGGCTCGAGATCTTCGTCAGCGTTCCAGGCCTGGCTCGGCATGGAGTCCATGGTGTCGGTCCGAGGCGGGGCCTCCGAGGAGTGCCCAAAGTTACTCTCGCTCAGGGAGGACACGCCGCTGCTGGCGCTGCCTGACAGGGTTGAGTTGCTGCCATCCAGACCCGACTGGGGGCTCGTGGGGGAGGCCGGGATAGGGTGGAGAGGAGACTGCAAAGCAGAGGGTGGGCATGTTAGAACTTCTCCTGCGGACGGGCTGGCGGCCTGCTGTGTGGAGAAAGGGCCAGGTGCTCGCGCTCACTGGCTGCCCACTGGTCTCTTCGGCAGCCTATTCCCAGCAAGCCAGGGGAGCCCCAGAATCAGCACCATCTCTGTGGGCAGAAATGGCTCTGCCCCGAGCACTAGGCACTTGCACCCCGTGGCTCTGGGGTGCTGACAGAAAGGCTGGGTCAGCAGGCCAGTGGGCAGAGCAGAAAGAACCCCCAGGACCATGGGCCAGATGAATGGGCTCTGCTGCTAAAACCTATGACTGAGTCCATCTTTTCCAATGTGCAGAAAAACGAGTGAGTTTTCATGAGACTTTGCTGCCTCTGCCTCTTGCTTTTGACTGGACTCCAGTTTAAAATAATCTACCATCTACCATGGGAGTATTTCTTGCCTTCTTGAATTGTGTGCCGTTACCTGGTGACACCAGCAGGAGCCCCCCAGCCCCTCACTGCCCCTTGCCCGTGCACCCTGGGCACTGTGTGTTGCTGTCCCCCTGACCTCCCTGGCCCCCTCACACTGGTTCCAGGACACATCAGTAATCTGCATGGCAAGCGTGGGGCCCTGGGCACCCCTAGCTTCCATCGGGCTGGGCGCTCTGGGAGGGAACAGGGAGGGCTGTGGCTCATTTCGTAGAGCTGATTCCAGAGCAGACCAGAAGGTTCCACTCACCACCCCCATCCCCGCTGGGGCTGTTGCTTCAGTACATTACCTTGCGCAGAGTCCGGGCAGGCAGGGCCGGGGGGGTGTCACCCAGGGGGTGGTGGAAGGCGTCGAAGTGTAGGGAGTAATGACCTGCAAAGGGAATAGAACCAGAGCCTCAGCTGGGACCCCTCTGGGGCTGTGTGGACACATCTTGCTGGGCCAACTGGGCAGCCGTGGGAAGAGGTTCCTGGGGACCTCTCAGTGTTGAAGGCCACAGGAAAACCTCTCTTTTCACTGGAGTTCTCCAAAACAGGCTGCTGGAGTAAAAGACACCTGTGCCACACAGAAAGTCAAGAAGGTCGAGTACATCAGAGCTCACAGGATGACAGGCCGCCGCCAACTGGCAGCCCTCCGGCAAGCTGGTGGGTAGCAGGCTTGGCACAGTCGGTTCCATGGTCTTCGGCCCCCCTGGCTGGGAAGGCCTGACTGAGCTCACCTGCTGTACTTGGAAACCTCACAGACCCCAAAGCCCAGCAGGATCCTTCCCGTGGTGGGGATGGTTTTTCCTTGGCTGAGTCAGCCCAGGGAATGGCCCATCTTCTTAGTTTGGAGGTCTGCTGTCCTTGCCCCTGAGTAGAGTCTGAAACCAGGGACTATCTGAGGGACCCGCTGGAGGTCTTCTTACCATGCAGCAGGCTTCGGGGAGGCACTGAGGGGGCCAGGATGTGCCCCGTGTGGGCAGACAGGAAGGGCTGGGCCTCTTGGGCTCCACTATCCAGGCTCCAGCTGCTGGGGGCTGCTGGCACCGCTGAAGGGTGGAAACAGATGGCAGGAAGGGAGGTTACTTCTTGAGCCATCCTCGGGGAGAAGCCCATTCTATGGCCTCTGGCTTCTCCAGGTGTGCACTATGTACCCAGCACGTGTAGGAATGACACGCCAGCCCACCAAAAAGCTGGCCAAGTGAGATGCTGTGGCCCAGAGGAGAGGGACAGAAGCTGCTTACGAGGATGGCACCAGAGGGAGTGGGCATCTGAAGAATACTTAGGGGGAGGCAAGCTGAGAGGCTAGCAAGGAATGAATGTCTGCAGCCTGTGGGACTTGCCAGGAAGAGGATAGAGAACAGAAGAAATGAGCAGAGCGGAGTGGAACGGGCTGAGGAAGGAGACAGAATGTAGAAGAGGGAAGCCACAGAGCTCCTCCCCAGAGCCATGTCAGGGCTCTCTGACTGCCCTGGCCCAGTGGGAAAACCAGAGAGCACCGAGGGCAGGAGGCAGACACCGCTTCCTCCTAGAGCTAGTGCCCGGCCGGGGGGGGGGGGGGGGTGGGGCGGGGGGGGGGTCCCAGAGGGCCTGCGGTAGCAAGCAAACTCTGCCCACTGACTGAGTTTGGAAAGCACAAGGGGTTTTCAGGCAGGGACCGGTGTTCCGTGTGCCTGCTGGAGGAAAGAGCATACAGCCCAAGAGTTGCAGCTCAGGTCTGGCTGGACCGGTGGCTTCCCTAAGAAGGGGAAGGACTGTGGAACCAGTGGTGCTTTGAGGCCTTAGGGAAAGGTCCCGTTCCTGGCACCGACATGCCACAGACGCAAGGCAGAGTGGCCTTGGACAAAGGGAAACCAAGAGTGTCCACCTGTGCTAAGGAAGGCGTTCAGTGCCAGAATACTTGCTCCCCGTCCCCCAGCCATGGCTGGGATGACTGACTTTGCAGGAAGGAGATGAAACGAGGAATGGCTAGACCTCAGGCTCCGAGGGGCTCTCTGCCAGAGCAGAGCAGCAGAGGACATGCGAATCCTGTTAGCCAGCTCCTCCTGGAGACCCGATACCACCACCAAGAAATGTGCCCTTACTCCAGCCCAGAGCCGGGAAGCATAATCTCCCTTTTGGGCTGTCAGGGGCAGGGCAGCAGTTCAGAACCTGCGCACCTAGCTGCTGGCTTTGTACTCAGGCAGTTGTAGCTAAACTGGGCCTCAGGAGTCTGGGGTCTGGGCTCTCCTTGCTCCAGGTACTGAGCAGGGAAAGCTAGGCCCCGAGAGGCTCTGGAAGGGAAGAAGCTGGACTCCAGCCTTCAAGAAGGATGTGGTCAGGAGGGGCCTGAGATAAAGTGGTGATGTCCTTCCTCTTCCTCCCCACTGGTCTGGAACTGGAGTGGGGGCCTGCAGCAGAACCCAAGGCAGAACTCCACTGTCTGAACAGACTCAGTTCTCAGGACTGCACAGTCCCGTGGGATGGTGGACGGCTGGTGGCAGGAGGGGCGAGGCAGTGACGGGGTAGATGGGCACTCAGCTGTTGCCTAAAAGAAAGAATTCTGAATCTGATGAACAGCACCAGGTGGATTCTGCCAGAAGTCCTCCTCAGGGAGCCCGAGGCTCCTGAAGAACAGGACAGGCCCATTCTTCCACAGGCTCTCTGCAAGATAGGGCAGGAGCTCCTAGGTCCTCAGCACTGAAAAGAGTCACCGGATCTTAGAAATTAAGAAGCTTGGAGGTGGGTCTGGGCAGCTTCCCCAAAAGGGTGCTGACAGCCCAAGCTCTCCGTGCACATCAAGGCCCTAGAAGAACTGCAGGCCTGCAGAAGTTCACCCAAGAGCCCAAAGTAACCTGCGGGCAGGGAGGCTCTGGGGGAAGAAAGCCGGCGAGGCTGCAGGGCTTTACAAAGCACGCCTGCCTGGGCCCATCCACGCGACCGAGAAGCCATCCAGTTCACCCTGCAGCCTGATGTCCGGGAGCTGCAAGGCGCATGGATCTTTGTTGCGTGGCCCAGGTGCACTGGGGCTAGTGGAAAATCGAAGCTGGAGTGAGTCAGCCTAGGAGGAGGGGGCAACCCCTGCTGTGGCCTGGCCATTCCTCTCTCTCTCTGACCTGTTAACAGAGGTCCAGGGCTGGCCTGAGGTCCCTGCTGCACAGCCGACAGCCCTGAGGGCAAGCTTGTCTGGGCTGAAAGTTGCTGGCAAAGAGAGATGACCACAAGTGAGAGAGGTGGAGTCCTTGTGGGACTCAGGATCCTGATGACAAGAGAATGGTGACAAGTGTGTGCCGCTCCTGCTCTGGAGGATCCTGGCAGCGGCTACGGGAGTCATCGCTCTGGCCCGTGTGCTCCTACTAGGTGGATGTCTCAGTTGCTGCCTCGAAGTGCTGGCGCTGTGGTGTGGGCATGCCCGAGGTGGGCTCAGCCCCTTTCCTTCCCACACCTGGGGGCGGGCGTGCCCAGCTTCCTGCCGCAGCCTGGTCTGACGCCTGATGCTCTTCTGTATCCAGCTGGTGTAGGGCCCAGCTCTGACCCCCGGCACCCATTTGAGTTCTGAGCCCGTCTGTGCTCTCAGCTAGCTCAGATGGCTCCAAATCTCAGGGGAAGAAAAGGCACAGTGGATTTTGGCCCCAGAGGCCTTTGTAACAGGGGCAGGGTCCAAGGGGCTGCATGTTTCAGGGACACGCTGCCTTGAGGCTGGGGAGTCATCTTCAGCTGGAAATCTCCATGGCCTCTGTGGTTGAGCACCTGGTGCTGATGCCCACCAGCCACTGAGGCTGTGGACCCCATGTCTGGTCTCCTTAATGAAGACACAGAGGCTTGTCCTCTGTGGTGAGTGACAGAGGAACAATGACAGTGGGGACAGCAGACAGCAGTTGGTGAGGAGGTGCAATGACAACATGATGATGGCTTTGGAGGGACCAGTTCTGATGGGACAGCAGGTTGTACTCTCAGGGACTGAGTGTGCCCTGAAGCCCAACAGAGGGAGGTGAGGGAGGGGACGCTATAGGGAGGAGGGCCAGGATGGGGCCAGGGCTGGGGGGCAGGCAGGGTAGCACAGTCCTCGGATAGGTATTGCTCTGTGTTCAACTGCACTCTGATCCCCATCTGCGGGCCTTGGGGCCAGGGCCTTGTGGGTCCCAGCCTGCTGCTTGTAGTGGCTTGCTGTGGCAGAACACTGGGTCGAATCCATGAGCCAACCAGCCTCTGTTCTAACTGCCTAGTCTCATGCCCACACTGATGGGCTCACAATGGAGAAGATGGACTCACAGCAGCCGCCAGCCCAAGTGGCTGCAGGAGGACTGGACTCAGAGGACCTGGGGCTCCTCTTGAGAGAACTGTCTCTGGGGAAGTTCACTTTGCCACAGCTGGTTCTTCCCATTTTTCTAGGGGCTTGTTCGGTCGTATGCCTATTCTGAGCAACAAGGAGAGGTTGTGAAGGCCCAAGTTGAGAGTGACCAAAGAGGCCGTAGGGCCTGCTGAATTTTGGGGCTGGTTGGGAGGAGCCCAGGGGAGTGACTGCCCACAGTCTGAACAGACAAAGTGTCCATAACGGTGGGCTCAGGGCAGGCAGCAGCTGGGGCCTCTCAAAGGGTGGACCCTGGGGAGGGAGAGCCACAGACTAACAGGATCCAAACGTAGCATCATGCCAGGCGTCGGTTTAACAGTGAGCACAGGAGTTGGTAAGACTTTGGACAGACAGACAGGCCTGGGTGTTGAAGTATGGTGCAGCCTCGGCCAGGTGGTACTTGGGGACAAGAGTCAGACGCTCAGGATGGGAACAGACATGGGGGGAGGCCACCTGGGAAGGGGAACAATACCTTTTTCAGCCACAGACAGATTGGGATCACTGCAGGGTTTGCAGGATCCGACCACTTGCTGGAACAGGGCCCGCTGGAAATTTGGCAGCTGAGGGAAGGAGAGAAATATCAAAGAGGGTGAAAACAACCAGTTATACCTTGGGGGGGCAGCGCTGTGGGCCCAGGAGCCAGGACATTTGAAGAGAAGACAGGGAAATCAAAGCAGTGGTACCGCTCATGCTGGAGATGTGTTGGGAAGCTCCGGCTGGCCCCAGGAAGACTGGCCCTCACTACCAGGCTCTGAGGGCTGCCATGTCAGCATTGGAGGCCATTCCCTACCATGTCTGGCTGGGCTCCAGACTGTCTCGGGTGTGGCCAAGAGAAAGGACACAGACACTTGAGGTTATCTAACTGCATCCTTTTGTCCTGCCCCGGAGGCCCACAGGCAGAAAGGATGAGGGACACTTTACCCCTAAGCACTGGCAGACCTAGCCTCCCAGAGGTGCCATCACAGGCCCAAGCCTGCACTGAGGGTAAGGGCAGCATTCAAGCCTGGGAAGTCATAGACAGGGCCCACTGATCTGATAGGCAGCTGCAGAGCAGGCCTGCTCCCTCCACTGGCACGGCCCCGGAGGTACCACCGAGAAACTGCTGGCATTCTGGACTAGGTGACAGCTGCTTGAAGGTGACTCTCATGGACTCTGATAGAAGGGCAGGTGGACCAGGCAGGGCAAGGAGCTAATCCCTATGGCTTTTGGTTCAAGGCCCCCAGGGAGGGTGTCTGGAGAGCTGTGCAGACGGTGGGGAGCAGTCCCAGCAGGCAGCGAGGGGCTTCGGCTAGATGGAGGGATGGATGCAAGAGGCAGAGTTTGCCTGAGTGAGGGTGCCCTTCACACACACAGGGAGGAAAGTCATGCTCCAGACCTGTGTCCACCATGACCTTCCCAGGACAGGAAAGAACCAGTTCCCTCTGCTAGACTTTTTTGGGCTGAGGAGTCCAGGAGGCAGGCAAGAAGGACAGATAGCTACCGGAGCAATGGTGGCTCCAACCTGCCACCATTCTCCCCACAGCTGCACTCCATCTGGGCTGCTGGTCCTCAGAGTCACCACGGTCCCTGGCCAGGGGCCCAGCAGCCTTCTGAGGGTCTCAAGGCAGAATGAAGGAGGCTGGGATGACAGCACAGAAAGCCTAGCAGATGCAATGAGAGAAGCCCAGGCCGACACACTTGCAGCAGAGGGCAGTCAGGAGTCTGGGTCTACTACCTGTCCGTTCTCCAGGATGGCTGCCGGATACATGGCGCTGCTCGGGCGGTCCCGGTGCGTGGGCAGCAGCAACATCATTTCCCGGGCGTGGCGGTACTTATCTGGCAGAGAGGGAGAGCCTGTAACCAAGTGAGAACAATCACGCACAGATGACAAGCCACAGATGGAGGGCCCAGTGGGCAAGCATCCTGGGGGCCAGGGAACGCAGGTTGGCATCCCCTCGCAGCTGGCGGAAGGATGAGCTCAGCAAGCACAGGAGGAATGAAGCAGAGTCTGCTGGTGAGATGGTGGTGGGGGGTTGCCCCTGCTGCCCTTGCCGTGGCAGGCACACTGCAGATGGCGGGGGCAACGCAGGCCCACTGACGGAGCCCCCTCACCACGCTCAGAGGCAGATGAGGAGAACTGAGGACAGGAGCTAGGACCCAGAGGGCCCCCAGCACCTGGGAGATGGGTGTGGCCCGGGTGTGGGCTCTCTCAGGGGGCCCAGGCATGGGCACAGGCAGGCTGGCAATGGAGCCATCACACAGAGACAGAGACACTAGGGTAACACAATGGCACAGCTCTTATGATGCCTGGTGTCTCCATACACTTACCGCCTCTGGACCCCACTGGCCCTACTCTCACCTGGCTCCCTAGCACTTTTGCCCAGAGGCTTCTCCTTCCCAGATTCTGGTCCTCTAGAGCCTGGCCCTGGCTTCCTGGCTATCCTACTGCAGCTCCAGAGCCAGAATGGCAGGGGCTCCAGGGCCCTGTGTTCAGGGGGCTCTCCAGGGATTCTCACTCTGACACTCCCCCTTCAGTGAACTCGGGGGTCATGGAGCTAGTCTAGGACTTGTGGGCCTTGAACCCAGGCTCCTGAGTTGACGTGGTTCATGCTCTTCTCTTGTGAGGCTTCTGTGGTGATCTCTGGCCCAAGGGGCTGTTATAGAGGCCAGATGGCATGAGACACGGTATGACTGGGTCCCCATCCATGCAGCCCATAGCTGCAGGCCCAGGAACCTGTCAACCATGGGCCATGAGAGGGTCTTCACAGAAACAGATAGAATAACTTGCTAGCTTTCCTTGGGAATGGATAACTTGGAAGGCCCTCCACATGTGCCCCACACATCGTGCCAGATGCCAGCAAGTCCATGAGGAACTAGCCTCCTGGCAGACTATGGCTGGCTCCAGTGGTAGAAGGCCTCTGTGGTTTGCTCTCAGTGACACCCGTGGGCCCCTGGGCTCCATCTGGGAGGAGAATCTGCAGCTCCAGAGGCTCTGTCCCTGAAGCCCAGGGTCCCCGGGGCCTTCTTTAGAGCATGTGGTTCTCCCACCTTCAGGGACAACTGACAAAGGTCTCTGCACTCAGCCTGCCCCCGGGCTCCTTGAGCTACCCCTCTTGTGCCCATTTTAGACCCAGAAGATAAGGCTTAAATACGTTGCAGAAGTCAATATAACAAAAATTTGTAGGGGTTGTTTAGAGACAAATGGAAAAGAGCTCCTAATTCCACCAATTTCTATAGTGCCTTTCTAGCAAGGAACTGGATGCTCCCTGAGTCCCGGCAGCCACAGCTCTGGACAGGGTTCCCCTCCACTTGTGTGCCCAGAGGAGACCTGCACCCTGACACCACGCAGTTAGAGTTGTCTCTAACACCTGTCACACACCAGGCAGGCAGCTGGGACACGGCAGGCAGACTGCCGGCCTCGTACAGCTTGCAGCCTGGCTCACAAGGCCAAACTCAGCTCTGCACACTCGAGGTCCTGCTTTGGGCCCAGGTACTAGGATGGGCAGACAGCAGCCTGAAGGCCCAAGGTGCTCCGCTGAGGATCTGAACCCACAGGATGGAGGCTCCTCTGGTGCTATAACAAAGGGGTGCTCGGTGTTACTGCTGAGATTTTCAACTCTGCCATCCACTGCTCTTTCAACTGCCCTCAGCCCTGGGCAGCCAATCCCACAGGAGCAGAGACTGACGGCTACTTTTCATGAAAATATTTAAACACCACAAGGGCTTCTCTGTCACAGGACGTTTGTACTACTTGTGTGGTAGCCTGGCTAAACCAAAGGGAGGCTAAGTCCCAGCACCACAGAGTTACTCAAGGAGGACCAATTGGAATGCCCGTTCCCTAGGCCCAATCAGTCTTTTTACCACTAGAGGGAGCTGCGTACTCAAAAGAGTTGAGAAAGAGGGCGAGCGTTTAGAAAAAGGCCTTGTAGGCCTTTCTTCTGAAGGTTTCCAAATCAACAGGGACTATAGCAGACAGTGTCACCGGGCCTGGTGGGGAAGGCCACTGGTGTCATGACCATTCCTGGGTTGGGGGGAAAGTGCTTCCAGAACCCCGTCTCTATGAAAGCCTTCCCTTCACCCATAACCCCAGAAACAGCGTGGACTGCTCTCTTCCTTCTGTGTCCCTAGGGCATCGGCTACTGCATCTCCCATATTTATCTGAAAATAGTAGTCTTTGTCTGTGATGCTGGGTCCAGACCTCTCCATCTTCTCTCACAGGCCTGCTGCTGGTAGGCTCCCTAGGGGGCCCATGGTTTTCTCCAAATACGCCCGCACACAACTTGCGTGGATGGTGTAGCCCGCCAGGGAATGAATCCATGCTCTTTCTTCATTGCCTCTGCCCTCGTCTGCATTTTGGGCCCAGTTCCAGTTAGCCCTTTTGTTTACTTTTGTACTTAATATCTACTCCAGAAAGGGAAGGGGCTTCTGTCAGCCTTTCTCTCTGTGATACCCTGAAGTTTGGTTCCTGCGATAGCTGGCCTCCAGAGATGGCAACCTGCAATGCCTTCCCTCCAAAAACACACACGCCTCTCCTCACACCGTGAGGCGAAGTCTCATTCCGCACCCCGGTATCTAGGTTAGCCTTAGGGACTTGACCAGACAATGGAATGGGACAAAAGGGACATTATGGGATTTCCAAGTCTGGGTGATAAGAAGCCCATGCAGGGAAAGGCCCTACACAGGGACTCAGGTCAATAGCCCCCGTTGAGCTCCCGGGTGATAGTTGCTACCAGTTGTACGAGTGAGCCAGCCTAGTTGAACCTTTAGATGCCTCCAGCCCCAGACTATGACTATTGGCTCAGACTATGGGCTCACAACAGCAATGGCCAGCCCCAGGCCAGGCTGGCGAGCTCAGACCGCTCCCTCGGTCACCGTCCCGCACAGCCATCCCAGGAAGCACCAGGTCCGAGTTCCCACAGCCACTGCCCTTCCACCACAACCCTTCTGTCTAAAAGGACAGAGGACCTGATTTCACTGTGAGAACTAGGATCAGATTGTGAAAAAGATGCAGGCTCTCAGAGAACGAGACTTTAGCAGACTGATAAGAAATCAGGCAATAACTGGCAAAGTACATAGCTTTTCACAGAGCCATTTCTCCTGATTAAGCCTTTCTCAACCGAACAAGGTCTTTTTGGTTATTGTTACTTTTTAGAATAACATTTTCCAGGGTTAAGTTCAGCCTTCAAATTTGCAGTCATGCTCAATTCCTTAAGACAAGAATCAGTGGTACCTTAACTTTTTTATTCTTGTAGATATTTCAACGGAAAAGAACTGAGCTTTCTCGTGGACTGTGCGTCCTCTTACTGAGGTGGAAATGCGACAGCCGGCCCCCTCTGTGGCATCCACTGCTCAGAGCAGGGTCTGAAGCCAGCCAGAGAGAGAGCCAGGGCTAAGAACCCTCGAGTCCTTAGTGCTGAAAGGGGGACATTCTCTAAGTCACAGGGCCACTTTCAAAGACAGAGCCACAGATGACATGAGGACTAGTGGGGCTCACGAGGCCTTGTCCTCTCCCTTCTACAAGCAGCGCCCTGCCCTCCTTACCTCGGGCACTGGAAGGGGCAGAGGTAATCATCTGGGATGGTGCTGAGTGAGTGGAACTCAGGCTGGAGGAAGAAGGGCTTGCCTGGGACGAGGACAGAACAGAGACGTTGGTGACTGAGCCCTGGTACCTGGGGTTGGGATACGCGAGCTGCAAAGGGAGAAAAATCAGCAGGATAGAGGTCTGAATGGCCGGGATTGTGGGACTGGCCCAGAGTTGGCTTCTTCATGCCATGAGGTACCCAGACCCAGTGTTGGATGTGGTAGCCTGGGTCCTGATGGAGGCCAGGCTGGTGGCTGGCACTAAGGGTCACCCACGCCACCCGTGGACCACGATTGTTGGATCGACTCTAGTGATGATGCCCATAGAGGATGCAGGACTTAGCCATCAGGAATGCCAGGAAGGAGGGCAATTTGGAGGAGGGTCTGTCCCCCAGAATCTCGAAGAGCAACCAGGAATGAAGCTAGATTTCCTTCTTGGGAAATAAAGCCTGGGAACTGTGACGCAGGATGGTGTGAGGGGAAGGCAGTTTTACTGGCTCGGGGTGTTCTGAGTTCAGAAACCGGAGAACTGATGCCAGCCCTCACACCAGACCAGCCAGCAGAGAGGCGAGTCCTCATGGTGCCTTGGCCATTCTCCTCGGGCAGCTCTGGTACCTGCATATGGTGGTATAGGTCCTCGGGAGCCTCGCCCACGGAGCTGTCCCCCAGCATCACCACATTTCCCGCTTCGCTAGATGCGTGTGAGGAGAGAGAGGATGATGAATGGCGGCCTGTGCCCATCAAGTTCATGGGGCTGTGAACGAGAGTGGGAAATAGGGACCAGTTAGGCTGGGAGCTGAGAAAGCTTGCTAGGTGGAAGAGGATGGTGTAAAAGGCTGTATGCCAAGCCTCAGCCAACACTGGCTTGGAGGGCTTCGTAGCTAATGCTTATATCCATCAGAGGCCTGGGACAGCTGGGAACCCTCACCTGCTGCTCTGGCTTCCCCTGGTTTGTGAAGGCCAGAGGTAAAGTGGCAAAATCTCTACTGCGAGTTCGGTGCTTTATGGCCACTCAGTCTGATGACGTCAGCAGTTTCTCAGTTAGGATGACTGAGAATGATATGCTAAATCTGGTCAAAGACTCCAGGTCCCCTTGCCATGCGGGGTTGGTCTGAACCAGCAGCCACCCACTGCTGGGATCGGCTCCTAGGCCAGGGGTGTCTTCCCATTAGGGGCAAGCTACCAAATAGCTGACTGGCAACCTCTGTTGGCTTCCCTCCACATCTGGGGTCACAGGTTCACCAACACTCTCTCAGTCGTAGACAGCCCTCATTCACTCCTTCCTTCTTTGTGGAGGTGCGGTCTGGGCTGACGTTCTGCTTCCATCGGAAGACAAACCCGGAGAGGCTCCTCTCCCTCCCTCCTCCTCTGACTGGGCCTTCCTGCCCCGGAGGCTTGGCGCATCTCCCGCTGAGCTCAGATAGACCAGCCCTGACCTGGTACGCTTCCACCTCACCATGTGGTTCTCTTCCTTAAGCCAACTGGGGACCCTCATTCCCCTTGGGATGGGGACAGAAGGCCTGAAGGAAGGAGGCCCCTTCAGAGCTGGCACTGGCCCCCTTCCGTGTCCCGAAACCCTGCACTCCAGCCACGAGGCTCTGCTGGTGGGGCTGACCAGGCCGGCCTGGCCGCCTCCTGGGGTGCCTGCACATGGCGGTCCCTTTGCTGGATCCTGTTCCATCGCCTCCTCACCCCAGCTTGTTTCTGCCTCACAGACGTCTACTTATCATTTAAGACTTACCCCGAATGCTCCCTCCTCTGTGTTCTCACAGTACCATGCACACTCCTCTGTCACCCAGGATGACGGGCTGTGAGCATGGATCCTGAGGCGGGAGTGTGTGCTGGCCGTGTGCATGTGTGAGAGGGTGCGGGAGCGAGTACACACTCCTACTATCTCAGACTTCCTTGCTCTGACCTTTGCAATCCGGACTGACCTCTGTGGAGGGGACCCTCCCCACCCTAAGGCCGTACCTGTGGCGGTGGGTCATCTTGATGCTCTCAGGGCTCATGGGACTATGAGATGCTAGGACGTTTCCCCGTGGGGTGCTGGTGCCTGAACATGCGGGACTGAGCTTGTCCAAACCCGGAAACTCCTGTTGAGACATGAAGGCCCCTTCATCAGAGGAAAGAAAGCATCATTAAGGGCTGAGAGGGAAGAGTGGGCTGGTGGTAAAAATATCAGAGAGAAAGAACCTGATACTGCTGGCTGAGCCTGCACTGCTGACCTTGCGGGCAACAGCCCCTTCATGACTAAACATCCCCCCAACCGCACCGGAGTCTAGGCCAGAGGCTGGGAGGCCCGTGGATGACCCCACAAAGAGAGCACATCGGAAGAGCCCGATGCTCTGAGTTCACGGGAGTGTGTTACCACATTCTCAGGGCAGAAGAGGAATAAGAGCGGGGGGGAGCCGGAAAGGAAGAGCTGACCATCAGCTGTCAGTCAGTGGGCCCCTCTTCTGTAAGCTGGGCTTCTTGGATTGCTAAACGGTCCAGCTCTTAGTGATCTGGGTTAAGTTCCCTGTGACATGGTCTGTGTGGAGAGATCGGACCCCAGATCCTGACATTAGTCATTGAAAAACACTACAGTTCTATTTTAACATGATGACATTCCTATTAAGTAGATGGATATCTTGGCAGAAATTTTTGAACCCAAACCCTCCTGGGTGATAGTACATTGGTCTGGGTCCTTGTCTGTGGACTCTGGAGAAACAAAGCACAATTGTCCAGGGTTCTTCAATCCTTCACCATCTGTGGGCCCTAAGTCCTACTGGGGATGCTTCTGAGCTTGGCCTGAAGAAACAGCCGGTTTTCTACCTGCTTCTTCCAAAACACGTGGAGATGAAAAAGAAGGGTAAACTGCAGAGGACACCTCCATGTGTGCTCTGGAGACATTGATGTATGCAGGTATTTTCTGCTTCTTGCTGCAGTGGCCCAAAAGCCTTGCGTGGCGGAGGATATCCCTTGCCCCATTGGCCAGGCTCTAGCCTACCTGGGTCACCTGCTGCGACAGGGAAGTTTGCACAGAGCAGAGACCAGCCGAGAATGAGAGATAATGGAATACCCACCAGACTTTCACTTTCTCTGCAATGTTTCACCCTGAAATACTGTGGGAGAATTATTAAAGAAAGGGGAGATCTCAGGCTCTGTGGACTTCCCTCTGGAAAATATGCCCACCTGTCAAACTATGGACGAGTTTCTTTCTTTCTTTCTTTTTTTACATTTCGTGCTATCTATACCTGTGCAGGAATGCTGAGACCTGCACTGGGGGCCTGACATGACCAGAAGCTCCAGCATCAAGAACAAGGCAAGTGAACCCCAACAGGCCAGATCCGCTGAATCTTAGTGGTCCAGCCTCCCTCAGGCCAGTGATCAACCCTGAAGAGGAGCCTCTTGTCCTTGTCGGCCTTGTCCCACACCAAACAGCCCTGCTTCCCTTGCCGTAGGAACTGGGTTTACGCCCCTTGAGATCTGGCAGCCAACCTGTTTAGCAGATAAGTTTCTCCAGAAAACACTTGGAGTCAGCCTCATGGTTGAAAATGGGGTGAGGGCATGTAAACGGGGGCTCAAGACCACTGAACCCTAGTCCTGGAACACAGGCTCTCCTTTTGCTTGCATGCATCAGTCCTTGGGCTGAACCCTGCCGTGGAGGCTAAGAGGCAGGTTAGAGTTCGAGGGAACTTCTGGAGCCTGGGGCAGGCTCAGAGCCTTGCTGACCCCTCTAAGAGCAGCCAGTACAGAAATACTACTCCCTCCAGGCTTTTGTCAGATGTGAGTCTGGGTCACCAGCTGGGTCTGAGGAAGAGGGAGGGAGGGATGGAAAGGAGGTAGAGGGGGTGGGTCAAGAGAAGGAAGAGGGATGGGGGAGGAGAGGCATAAAATGGGAAGGAAAAGAGGAGAAAGAGGGAGATGGGGAGAAGGGGCTGGCTCAGACTATTTCTTACCTCTGTAGCTTCTCGGGATGGAAAATATCTCCAAAGAGATGTCTACATGTGGGCCATATATTTTAGCTCTTTTCCTCCTCATATGAAAACCTTTCTTCACCAGCGCAGTACCTTGGAAAACATCCTTTGCCCTTGGATCTGACTCCTCCTCAGGGAGGGGAGTGAATGAGGGGATCCTGGGCAACCTTGGCCTGGATACAGCACTCACCTCCGCCTCCTGGCTCTCTGTGGCGGGAGCAGCTTTTCATCCACACCCCCCACCCCCAAAGGCCTGCTGCACTGGCTTGCTCCCTGGGCCAGCATGGGCCCCTGCAGGGTCGCTTACGTGGTAGAGGCTGGCCCGCATCATCTGGAACTGGTCAATCAGCTTCTTATGCAGAGGACGCATCTCTGGGTGCACAAACTTCTCATGAACGGCCAGCCCAACTCCAAGGACATGGACCTATCAGGGAGACAGACAAGGCCACTCTGCAAGCCAGGGGGTAGCTCTAGAGAACTGCCGTGGTCCTGTGGTGCCTAGCTTTTCCCTCCTGGCCACTGGCCCCAAAGCCCCGTGTGACATACCTGCTCCTGCATGAGCTCCTTGAGCTGGGTGATCTTCTCTGCGTCTCCCGGGTGCTTGGTGATATAATCTTTATCAAAGAAGGCCTGTGAAAGGAAAGGCTAAGTCAGGAGACTCCTTCCAGGACTGCCTCTGAGGTGGAGACTACCACCTGAAAGGCAGGTTCTGCCTCCTCCATCTCTAGCCTGGCCTGCTCGAACCTTCTGCAGTCACAGGGGTGGTTTTGGTGCCTCAGAAGAACCGAAGGTAGCCAAATAATCTAAGCCTGGATGCTGGTCCCAGCCCCTCAGGGAGCCTGGATGGCCTGGGGAGAGCAGACCAGGCTGGTGGCCAGGGTGCGGCGCCAGGCGCTTAGCCACCCATAACTCCTTTTGAAGGGCTGGGCTCCAGGGCTCCTCCTGGAGGCCACTTAACACCTTCCATAATCAGACGGATTACCCATCTGTCCGAGCTCAAAGGATAAAAAAGAGAAGGTCCAGTGGGAGAGGCAAGCCACAGAAAGGGGAGTAGGAGGGAGCTTGAAGCCTCACCCCAGGACCATTCTGAGTCAGCTGAGGCATAGCCCGGAGAGGGCAGTTGGGAAGGCTGCCCTGGGAGGCTGGAGTCTCAAGAAGACAGCCCCAAGAAGCACCTTCCCTGCTGGGCCGCCTGCTGCGGGTGTGGTCTGGACTGCTCACCTCTTGGTAGCGCGCGATGCCCCCGTTGACAGCCGCGTCGATGACGCCGTTCAGGCACATGCTGAGCAAGTTGATGTTGCCGTGCACCTGTTTGTGCTGATACTGGCTGATCAGCGCCCGCAGCTCCTGGTTCTTATTCTCAACCACCTGGATGGCATTCTCCAGAGGGCTCACCTCCACCTGTGGGTACACAGCACACGCTGTCATCCCAGGCACAGTGACAACCCCTCCCCCAGCACAGTCCTGAGAGTGCGGGCCCAAGACCAGTGATGCTGATTCCCACTATTGTTCCCGTGGACCTCAGACTTCCTGACTTCTTTCACATTTTCTCTTCTGATCTGTAGGCACTCAGAAGCTCAGTAAATAGTGAAGAGTACCAGTTCTGAAGTCAGAGAGCTCTGGCTTCCTGAGCTTCAGATAACAGCTTCCACATTTGTAAACAGGGAGATTAAAAATCTCTGCCGCCTAGGGGTGCAGTGAGGTTTCAAAGAGAGAGGGTGTACAAAGCCCCTGGCACAGGACTGGCCCGCGGCAGCCACCCCCAGGCAGGCAGCTGAGTCTGGCTTTCTGTCTTCAATCCTTAGCGAAAGATCCCCAAAGCTGGGGCTGGGGATCAGCCCCCTCTGAAACATGTCTCACCAATTCCCTCCTCTCCACTTCGAACCACCGAGAGATGCCAGGCAAGCTGTGGGTGAGGGTCAGTGTGGTGCGCTCGATCCACAGGCTCTGCAAGGAGGGCACAGGCGGTTACAGGCTGGTGAGTGGTTTCTGCCACACCTGCCTGCCTCAAGGATGACATAGTGGTGAGACCCCGAGAAAGTGGAGCCTCCCCCTGGCCTCACTAGAAGCACCGCCCTGGCTTTCCTAGAGTTGTTCACCTTGAATTCGTTCTCCTTGTCCTTGGGGCCTTTGTGAAAAGGCCTGTCATACCGGAACTTCCTCACATTGTTGACACGGTAGAAGCTCTTGACGCGATCCGGGACCCTATCCATCTGCAGGACATCCACGTAATCTGGAATGGGCGTCACCGCGTAGATCTGCAAGTCTGGGCAGGAAGTGAAGGGAAAACCCAGACTTGCCAGAAAGGTGGATCTGAGTACTGACTTCGGTTATCTCCTGAAGGAGAAAAGAGCACCCCAGCCCCTGTTCCCGACTGGCAGCAACGGCTGCATCCCAAGGGCCAGACAAGACCCAAGCACCGATAGACTGAATTTCCCTGTCTGCCCACTCCCAGCTCTGGCTGGAGAGAGCGCATCTCCTGAGCACTCAGCCAAGGTGAGATGTCGACAGCCAAGAAAGCAGGGAGAGGGGTCAGGAGAAGGCAGGTGCCCACCATGCAGGAGCAAGAAAGTTCTAAGGGCCAGGGTTTGTCCACGTCACTAAACTGTATTTCCTGCAGAACAATCTTTTGATAAAAGTACTTTTTGGGGTTTTTGTGGAGAAATAACATGGGGGTCCACCTGCCCTTCCCTCTCTGGAACAAGCCTGTACAGACATGGTGACAGTTATGAGGCCTCCCAGGAAGCTGTGTGAGGGGGTGAGAGGCAGGCCAGTGTTTGTGCCCGGAGACTCCCAAGTGCCCCTAAAACCACAGGTGTTCCCCATTTCCTCCCCATGCCCTCCACACCCACCCCCTGGGCTGTGCCTCCATCTTCCTGACAAACAGGAGTGCAGCAGGGCACAGCGTGGTGGTTATCCCTGGGGCGGAAATCCTACGGAACCCCAAATCACCCTGCTGAGTGACTGCTCCTGAATGCCTAGGCAGCTCCTTCGCGGGGCAAGGCAGGGACTAAGGTCATGGTAGCAGCCAGCCTAGGTGTAGAGGTCCCCCCGAAGCCCTGCTTCAAGCCCTCCATGGCTAAGAGCATGCCATGGCTGTCTCCGTGAGGTATGAAGGCCCTGCTGAGTGTGGTCTGATGTGGTGAGGACAACTCCATTCAGGACTGATGGGTAACCTAACCTGTAAGGCCAACATTACAGCAGAGGGACAGCCGACTGGGTGGGCCTTACCTCCCGGACCCCAGCCCACCTCCCCCAACCAAGCATCAAAAGATACACTGGGCATCACACTGCAGGATGGCGTCGTCGGGGTGGTTTGGGTGCTGCATGGCAACGGCCTGCGGGAACTCGCTGAGCATCCTCTGCTGGAAGGCCTCCAGCCTCTCGTAGTCATGGCCACGGCACACGTATTCTTTGTTCTGCCGCGAACAAGAGAGCCTGCTCTCTGCCTTGCCTTTGGCCCCCACCTCCTCAGGGGTGTCAACAGCTACTCATGTCACAAGCATGTCCTAGGGGCCCTTGCGACAGGCATGGGGCGCACAGCACTCAGTCCCTGCCAAGGGGAAGTGGTGATCCAGAAGGGAGAGGGACAGGAAAAGGGAGACTTGGACTGTGTTGTGGCAGCCTGGAGGCAGGCCACGGACTATGGGAAGCTTGGAGGAGGGAGAGCACCTTACCCAGGAAGGGGTGCGAGGTGGGGGGCGGTGGGATTTAGAAAAAGCCATGCCTGAACAGAGGCCTGAAAGGCCCATCCGGGCCAGCTCTGAGAGAGGAGTAGGAAGGGCGCTCTGGAGGCTGTGGTGTCAACCAGGACAGCAACAGCCTGGATGAGACCAGGTGCTGAGGGAGGAATGTATGTATGGAGCGCTAGTAGGAGGGTGTGGAAGGTGCCTGCAGTGGTGTGCCAAGGAGTGACGGCTAGTGGTGCCACCACAGAAGGCTTAACAGGGGGAGCGGTGACCAGATGGGTGCTTTTGAAGGACCACTTTTATTAGTTAGGAGAAAGAGTCCAAATATGGCGCAGGATCCAGCAGGTGTTCAGTCATTACTTACTGATGGGCAGTACATCTTTGCCACCGCATAAGCTGGATGAAACGACATCATCTGAACCATACATTTCCTAAAACCTTGTGTTATATCATATATGCTTTGAGTTGGGGCTCAGGTTTTCTCCTAGCGGGCTGAGGGCGTGACGAGGAGCCCTCCGCCCTGCTGCTCTGCCCACCTCACAGCTGGTCCTGAGGGAATGGGATACACGTCTAGACCTCTGGTGACATGTGTCTGCCTGCCTGATTGCCTCACTAGGGCCACTCTGACAAAGCAGCATCACCACCAGGGTGTGGCGCCAGGCTCTTAGCCAGCCGCAACTCCTCAGGAAGGAGTTGCACTGGCAGCCCTGCCCTCTCCCTGCCCCCCCCCCCCCCCGTGTGTCTTCAGAGGAAGAGAGACAGAGAAGTCCAGGGGGTCAGCTGGATACCCACCGGCACAGGGATGATCACAGACCAGGATTCGGAGACCCTTAGATTTTTTGGGGGAAAGAATTTTTGCCCTCCTTCCACTTCTCTTTTTACTATGGGAGAAGTCAGCTAAGGCTCAGTCACATGTCTGGATGGATCTGAATGACAAACAGTATCAGAAGGGAAGTCAAGGTCGGGAGGAGCAGGCTGGCCTCTCCAGTGGACAGGCCAAGTCCGAGGACAAGAGACACTTCTAAGTCCCTTGCTTGAGAAGCAGAACTGACAAAAAAGATAATTATAAAGAACTGGTCTTTTCATATCAACTCACAAATGTACAGTCCTCACCAGTAGCTGTTTGTGGGTCAAATGAAGAGAAACAGAAATTCCTGCAAGAAGGGAGGGCTGGATGTTTTCCTGTCTCTGTGCAGATTAGTAGATAATCACATTTGTGAAGCGAGGGAGGCAGATGGTCCAGAGAAACCAAGCTGACAGAGCTAAAGTAATAGATGGCCTATGTGTTCAAGGAATGTGGGGGACTAGCCTAGCTTTCTGGGGGCGACCCAGCAGGAAGAAGGCACACAGCATTGACCTTGAGGCTGGCTGTCAGTTTCTAGTTTGCTTGTGTGAAAGCCCCAGCATCCTCACGTGAGACAGATCTGGCTGCCACTGCTTTGTTCTTGGTTCTTGCCATCTATAAGACAAACACCTACTTCCACTGGGACTCACTCCATTTGCCAAAGCTGAACTGAGCAGCTGAGGGAAGGGAAGGCAGCATGTGGCTCAGCAAGGCAGATCTGTATGCATGAAACACAGCCCCTAGGGATGGCGCCTTGTGTGGAGATGACATTTCCTAACACCCACTGTTATTTTTCCTCCATTACTGGCACCACTGAAACCCCATTTGAACATTCAGACCGTTGTTTGCAAGCATTGTTTGGATGGGCCAGAGGCAGGTCCCACACTAAGTCCTACTCGCCAGAAACTGTGGAGTTTCCTGAGACGCTGAGAGGCCCTGTGACACGAGCATGTGGGGTGGAAGCCAGGGCAAACCGTGACGGAGACTTCCTGTTTGGCAGGGACGGAAATCGGACATACCAGGGCCTGATTCTCTAATATCCAAAATAATGATGTTTTAGAGTAAAATCTGATTTCTGATATAGAAATTATGGGGCAAAACAAAGAAAATACAATGACAATAAAGCAGCATTTGCAGACAAAATGAGAAAGAAGGAAGTCACAGGCCAGAACCATTAGTTTGTCCAAGGACTTTCTAGAGATGCTTCTGGTTTCTGATTCTTATGTGATTCCGTCTTTCCCTTCTGCTGACCTCCACGTCCATGGCTTTTGCATGATCTATGCTGGTGGGGACAACAAAGATGCCACTTCTGAAATGCTTGAGGGGATGGTCCCTAGGTAGTGAGCAAGTCCCCCCCTCCTGAGGAGACCCTTTTCTCTTTCACATTCTGTTTCTAGAAATGCTACTGTGGAATGGAACCGGAGCCTTCCTGAGGATCACAATTAGGCAGTGTGGGCTTGTTATCCCTGTCAGGATTACTTGTTTCTATAGAAGTCCATTTTCTTTTTAGCACAGAATGGTTACTGCCTAGGAAATGTGCAGGTTGACCTGCCTTACATCTGAAATGTGGTTAGCCTGGACTCTGTTGCTAGCAGACTGGTTTTTAAAAAAAAAAAAAATTTTTTTTTTTAAGGAGTCATTAAGGCCAACTGACCTGTGATGTGATATCAAGCTCATCATTGCTCACTGGCTAAAGCAATTTTTCTGCTAAGACAGGATCCCAAACACATCAAAGAGAGTCTATGAATGTTTGTAGCTGCTTGTTGAGACTTATAGACACGGAACTTTAGTGATACACTGGAACTGGGGACAGTCAAAGCCAGTCTCATGTCTCAACTGCAGCCCAATGCCCTTTCATCAGCACAGCTTCACTGAGGTCCCCTGGCACAGTGAAGCCCTCTGAGCTACAGCCCACAAGCCCAGGCTGACTTCTCCTGGAGCCTCTGGCTTTTGTGAAATAAAGAAGAGAATCACAGCTATTCAGCTGGTATGCCTGCACATCTGTGCTCAGTCATTCCTTCCGCTTTGTTGGTATCCCAACTTAGCTTTCCAGGAAGCTATGGGGAGAAATCACTGTCACTATCCTGGGCCAGAGAGTTGGCGGCCTAGAAAAGGTTTTCCACAGCCAGATCCTATTTGGCAGCTCCCACAAATCTCTTTCAAATCCACAGGTTCTCCACCCTGGCTGCAGAGCCTCCAGGGCAGCCAGTGGGAAGAGCCAATATCTTCCATGACAAACCTCAAGAAGTCAGCCTATGGTTGAGGTCAGGGCTGTACTGGTGTCCTATCTGGTTGAGAATAATCACAATGGAGGATTCCAGGCATTGGAACTTGAAGTTGGAAGGTTTCTAGACATACCTATGGGACATTCTCAGACCCTGGTCATTTCCTGCAGGAATTTGGGTTGGTAAGAAAATCACCCTCATGTACTGCAGACAGCTACAAAATAGTACAGCAGAGGCAAACAAAGTCTAAAATGGCAGTCAGTCCAGTCAAATAAAGCCAAATGCCTTTTGTTGTCTAGTTAGTCCTTCAAAAAGTAGTATTCAGTAGAATAGGGAAAAAAGTAAAAAAAAAAACAGGTTATAAATGAATTATATGTAGAATATAAGTTCTTTTGACTACCTGAATGGACTCACCCGAAGGAAGAAAGGAAACTTCCTGCCATAGAAGCCAACCCGAAAGAACTCAGGCTCCAGGCGTTGCTGCTCCATGATGTTGTCATAGTAACTGGCTTCCATTTTCTGTGAATGAGAAAGGCAGTTGCCTTCAGGTTGGCCTGACTGCTAATGGTGTCCCAAGCAAGTTCTCCCAGGCCCCAGTAGATACCATCTTTTGGAAACAGAACATGGCAACACAGACTGTGTAGAAGTGAGCCCCTGGCCATGATCAGCCTCTCCCCAGGTTGCTGCCTGAAGGAAGGGGAAGCCCTCCTACACAGTGGGTGGACCCAACCCCACACAGATCCAGGATTTTTGGTTTTGGGTCTTTCAGGGGCACATGCTGAGCATGGACTCCTCCCACCCCCACAGATTTCTGGTTTTGGTTGATACTCACTATACCAAGTGACTTTTGGCTAGTGCTAGTTATAGTTGGCTAATAGCTATTCTCAGCACCATTCTCCATCAGTCCAACTGCACTGCTCTTGTTCATCATCTAACTAAAGAGGCAATAATCACAGGAAGTCTCAGTTGCCAGCATCATTGGTATTGTTCCAACTTAAGAGATTTTAAACTTTAAAAGTTGAAGTAATATCCATGATATCTAGCATTACTAAGGTCAGTACCTTTCTTAGTATGGGCTGTCCTGGCTTCACATTCAGAAAAACTCACTGAATTTTGACTGGGAAGGCAGCTCTAATGCACTCAATCAAGCCAGCTTGCTGGGGAGCAAGGGCCTTCAAAGACCAGTCAGTAAGCTACTTCTAGATAACCACATCTATTACATAGACCCAAATTCCCACCTGGAAGAGGAAACATGGCAGGGAACATTGCCACACTGACTGGGTGGAGGAGAGGAGACCTCTGACTTCTCTTTGCTAATGTAGTCTGCAGCTACTGTAACTCAGAAAAGCTAGATGTGACTCAGCTCCAGCAACCAAGAAAATTTCGTGGAGACCTTCGAAGTCTATGGGACATTTCACTTAATTTTTGAGTATTTTGTATCAAAGAAGGGAGTAAGACCAAGGTGCTTGAAAGTGACCACAAGCCTAAGCATGCAGACATCTTAGAAAGTTTTCAGATCTTACAAAATTTTCCTGAACAAAATCTTTCAGGAAAGGTTTCTTCATGAAGTTGAGCTGCTACCTCCTCCTTGGACCTGCCATCTTATCCTGCAGACGTGCTTCTCCCTTTCTTGAGCACCAGTGGCTCTCGGGGTCTGGATCCTATCTTTTTTTTTAGTTCCCTAGTCTGACTGCCAAGGGTCTTGAGGGCAGGAACCAGGCCTCTGCTTCTCCTGTACTGTCCGCAGCACTTAAACTTAAACAAGGGCTAGGCCCGCAGTGAATCTTCACTCTGAAACTGGTGCCGGAAAGTGGTCACACCTCTGGTCAGGGTTGGGCTGGGGAAGGGGCAAAGCTCACCCGAATCCAGCTGAGGCTCTGATAATCATAGAGGCTCTCATACTGACACGCCAGCTCCCTGCACAACGGGATCCCGAACTCCCAGCTCTGCGTAAGAGAGAAAGACAAAGCGTCAGCACCTCAGGCCTCCTCAGAACAGCCCCAGATCACATGGAACACATCAGAAGGCACAACTGAAGGCCCCCTGCAGCTCATCTGTCACAAAGAACATCCACTCAGGATGAGTCTGTGGACAACACGCGGTGCTGTGCCTTTCTAGCTCAAGGCGTAGCTTTCAGGTTTCTCCTCAAACGTCTCTACCTCCAAGAGGCCTTTTTCTGACTACCTCATTAAGGATGGGAACTTCCTGACCCCTTCTCTTCTGGAGAGTTTCATTACTCTCCAGTTATCTTAAAAAAGTATTTACTTTTTTGTTGTATTAGTCTCAATTGGATGATAAGCTACATGAAGGCAGGAACCCTGTTTATTTACTTTATCCTCAGAGCCTAGAGCACTGCCAAGCATGAGCAGGTACTCTATAAAGATGTACTGAGTAAGTTCATGAAGGTAATAATGATTTTTGTTATTTTTTAAGCTTTTATTTAAATCCCCATTAGTTAACATACAGTGTAATATTAGATTCTGGCATACAATATGGTGATTCAGCCCTCCCACACCACACCCAGTGCTCATCAGAACTAGTGCCCTCCTTCATCTCCAGCCCATATTTCGCCCCTTCCTCCAGCCCCCTCCCCTCTGGCACCTGTCAGTCAGACTCTGAAACTGGTGCCAGGAATGTGCACCAGTGTCTGTTTCTTGGCTTGTCTCTTTTCTTTCCTTTAATCATTTGTTTTGTTTCTTAAATGCTACATACATGTGAAATCATAAGGTACTTGTCTTTCTCTGACTGATTCACTTCGCTTAGCATGCTACCCTCTAGCTCCATCCATGTTGTTGCAAATGGCAAGATTTCATTCTTTTTGATGGCTGAGTAGTGTTTCATTATGTATCTATATACCACCTCGTCTTTGTCCATTTATCTGTCAATGGAAACTTGGGTGGAAACAATGACCTCTTAAGAAAAAATGGACAGATCAAAAGTAGGCAGAGAGGCCGGCAGAGAGAGGGGCAGGGAGCTGATGTGGGGCTCAATCCCAGGACTCTGGGATCATGACCTGAGCCAAAGGCAGATACTTAGTGACTGAGCCACCCAGATGCCCCTCAAAGGGAATTTTGAAACTGACTCTGGATCCCTGAGTTAATATGATGCCTCTGCCTTAGTGGGCTAGGAAACCTCTTACACCCCCACAATGAATCTTTCAAGCAGGAAGTGTCAGCCCTCTTTCTGGCTCTGAGCGCCACTTGGGCAGGTCTCAGCCAAGGACCCGCTGCAGGGTCTGCCAGGCAGGCCACTCCATGGGGGCTGGCTAAGCAGCTGAGCTGTGCACAGATCTCTGGCCAACTTGCCATGAGCCTCCTGTGGGGAACCGCTCATTTGGGTGAAGAGGGCCCTACGTGGGCCTAAAGGCACTTGGTCTGCTGACAGCAGCTCCCAGTAAAACAGGTCTTCTCTCCTCCTGGGATCAATGTTCATCTGCCTTGCTGGCATTTCTGCCCCACTTGGTGTAATCTGCCCTTCTGCTCTAACCTCTCCTCCCACCTACCCCTTAGTTATCTTTAGAGCGACCTAGGACCAAGAGTTTGAAGACTTTTTGTCAGCCTTCAGGGACTGTGCCGGTCTGCCTCTCAACACAGGTAAGGAACATGCTGCAGGTACACCACACCCCCGCTATAGCTTTTCTCTGGTCTCCTTCCTTCGGGCAGGAGGAGACATCTCCTACCGATGTCTGAAATCCAATTATTTCCACCAGCTCTGGTGGATGTGTGCTATGACACAACTTTGTGGCCCCTCTGACAGGGATGGCATGGAAGTTACACTGACTCAGCGCTCATTCTAATCAAACTGGGAAGGCAGGTGCAGGCCCGGGACTCCAGACAGTCTTTGTACTTCTGTTTACACATAGTCTATTAGAAGCAACAGATTCATTATTCCTTCAGAGGAGCACAGGCAACAGTAACCCTCCATCAGGAGAGCCCAAGCCCAGCTCCACGGAGAAGGCTGCTCTAGTCCTGATGGTCTGTTTTTCAGATAAGCAAGGGTCGGAGACCTTTGTCCAGCTGCCCCTCCTGTTTGCTACCTCTGCCCTGTGGTGGAAGACCAGTTCCCACCTTCACACCTCTCCTTCCTTCTTTCAATTCCCACTCTGCCAAGCCCTTTGAGTGCTCCTTTCCTGGTCTGGTCTGGGAATGCTGACTCTCTGTGGACTGGAGCCCAGTCCAGCTTGAGGCAAATTTCCAGGCTAACCACTTCACCACTGGCCCTGGGTTAGACTACGAGCAGGAATTGAACTTCTGACTCTATCCTTCTGGGTGCTCATGAAATACACATGAGACTACAGAATGCCGGGATATCTGTATCAGGCAGATGACAGAGGTTGGTGTGTGTGTAAGAAAAGCAGAGAGCCTGCCTTGTGAGGCAGAGCGTGCTGTTAGGGCTGAGGACCAGAATCCCTTTACCTGTCCTTCCCCAGAGTCTTCTTTTCTTCCTTCTTCCTGCTGCCAAGGTAGCTTTTTTCCTGGCACCAAGAACCCTACAGGAACAATTCTTCTGCAACAGCCAGGTTTTGCTTTTTTGAGGTCAATAATAATAATAATAATAATAATAATAAAAACCCAAACCTGAAGGCTTTCAAGAACTGGTTAGCCTATTCCACTGGTTCTATCCACTGGTTTCTGTACCGAGGAAGAGAAACACAGAAGTTCGGTCTTCTGTATGAACCCAACAGAATGAATCTGATAAATACCTTTTTGTGGATGATCTTATGAAAGGGCTCACTCAGGGGTCTGCACTCAGCATAGAACCTATTCCCCCAGCAACTCACAGCAAAAAACAGGGTTGCCAGAAGTGGGAGAGCCTCAAGAAGGTGGCCTCCAGAGCCTCTGGTCCTTCCCCCGTCCTGCTCATCTACAATACTTGGGCAGGTTTTGCATTTTGATTCTCTTGTCTATACTAGGCTGTAAACCTCCTTTTCCAAACACTAGTGTAGTGTGGAGTGAAGACGGGGATGATTGTCCTGCTGGTAAACTCCATCAGATTGGGTTAGCTCTCCACTCCATCCTCTGTGCCAAAGGAAAAAAAAGAGAACAAATACACTGAAGGTACTCATGTACCGGGCACCTGGGTGGCTCAAAGGGTTAAGCCTCCGCCTTCGGCTCAGGTCATGATCCCGGAGCCCTGCATCACGCTCCCAGCTCAACGGAGAGTCTGCTTGTCTCCCTGCCCCTCACCCTGTTCATGCTCTCTCTTTCTTGCTCTCTCTCAAATAAATAAAATCTTAAAAAACAAAACAAAGCCCTCACGCTGCCCTCTCGAGCTGGCCAGGCTTGCTGTGCATGTGGGTGGATGGCAGCTCCGGGTGGGCTGGGTGCCAGAAGGGCAGGCCTGAAAGTGTGCTGGTGTGGGGCTCTGCATCCTTGCCCTGGACAGGCAAGGAGAGGAGCTTCGGGATGGCACTGGGGCTCAGTCACAGGGGGCTGCCCAAGCACTGAGCATGGGCCTCCTTACTGGACTAGGCTGAGAGCTCCTGAGGGTTTGGAAAGCTTCCTACATGGGTGAATTCTTTTGACAAAGATTTCTCCTATGTTATATAAAACTGACCAATGTTTTCTGATTTATGGATTAAAGCCATTAATGTTTAAACCTTTCTTTTTGATGATGAAAAAACTCCTTAAAAAAACTTAATTTCCACGCAATTCAGGGGTTTAGCCATGACAGTTCCTCGAGTGATTCAAATTCAGCTTTTTACGAATGGATAAGGAAGATGTAGTCCATATACTGTGCCATATATGGTATATATATATGTACATATATATATGTATATGTATATATGTATATATGTACATATATATATGCCATATAGTCTATATACTATTGAGTATTATGCCTCCATCAGAAAGGATGAATACCCAACTTTTGCATCAACATGGATGGGACTGGAAGAGATTATGCTGAGTGAAATAAGTCAAGCAGAGAGAGTCAATTATCATATGGTTTTGCTTATTTGTGGAGCATAAGGAATAACACGAAGGACATGGGGAGATGGAGAGGAGAAGGGAGTTGGGAGAAATTGGAGGGGGAGATAACTATGAGAGACTGTGGACTCTGAAAAACAATCTGAGGGTTTTGGAGGGGCAGGGGGTGGTAAGTTGGGTGAGCCTGGTGGTAGCTGTTATGGAGGGCATGTATTGCATGGAGCACTGGGTGGCGTGGTGCATAAACAATGAATTCTGGAACACTGAAAAGAAATTAAAAAAATAAATAAAAATTAAAAAAAATTCAGCTTCTTAAAGCATACTCAAAGCTGAATGATGAGCAAACAGCATCAACAAGCCACCCAACCAGCCTCTGCAGTACATGGGCCACAGCCTACTGTAGGCCGTCAGAGGGTCCCACGAGGAGCCCTCTTGGGGTTGGGAGCAGGATGGCAGGGGAGTCCCCAGGAGGCTAAAACCAATGCTGACAGTGCCTGCCAATCCCACAGATCTGAGCTTGATGGGGAAGAACACCAGTGAGACAGTCCAGTCTGTGCTGTGAGGGAGGGAAATAAGATGTGCCACCACTGAGAAGGAGGACAGGCCTCCTTTGACCAAGGTTAAAATCTACTCATTGTTACAACTCATATTTTCTACAGCAGAATAGGAAAACAACATCAGTTCTTGAAGTAAATCTAATATGTATCAGTGGGGGCCCAGAAGCCCCCGCGGTAGGAGCGTCAGCCTGTGCCAAGCTGCTCAGTGGGGTCGTCTCTCACACCTTGAACCTGGAATTGGCTTCCAAGCCACAGAATTAAACTGTTACATATATATATTTGTTTTTTTTCCCAGAGAAAATTCATGCTGCCTCCAAAGCTAACACACACACATGGGCATACATGAGCTTAAGTCCCTCCCCCTTACCCCCTGGAGCCTCTGCCCGGCCCATCAGTGTTGAGATGGTGGAAGCAACATGGTGGAAGCCTAAGAGCTGAAAGGCTTGGCTAATGACCCTACCTTGCCTTTGTTGAAGTAGTGGATGATTTTGCGGCACAGTCCTTCTTTCCGCTGCCACTCGGTCTGCGACGGGTAGTGCAGAAATTCCCGCAGCGGCCGTTCCTCCCACTGTAGCAGCTCACAGTAGAGGAGCAGAGTGAATGCAGCCTCTGTGGAGACAGACAGCATGGAGGTCCAGGGACTTTTCCTCAGGGGCCTGGGAGTCACCTGGTGCCAGTGGATGAGGCTAAGTACCATGCGAGGGCAGGTCATGTGCAGCCCAGGTCAGGGACACTGGATACCGAAGGTGACATAGAGGGGCTGCCCATAGCATTAAGGGGCCTAAGATCCTGGCAGGCACCTTCCTCCCACAGCTGCTCACTGACGCTGGGCTCCAGGTAAAGCACAGCCTGGTTACCTGAGTTTGTGTACAGGCTGCCTTGCTTTGGGAGATGCTGACATGTCAGACAGTTCTTGGGTTCCTTTCGGACAACTGACTACAGCTTCCTCTCCAGCCTTCTCAGACTGCCTTTTGTGGGTGGGCACTGATCCAGGTTTCTCTCAGCAACCCCTCCAAGCTAGCCCCAGTGGCTCCAGAACTACTTTCTGATCTTAGCATCCCTCATCTCTACTGTTTCTAAAAGGACCAGAGAGGAGTGTAAGTGGTGGTAACTGTGATGGGCCTGTAGCCGAAAGCTCTATTCCTAGAGGAGCCAAAGCTTTGCTGGCTAGGGTTGAGTGGACCAGTGGCGCCTTACCCTATATGTGCAACTGTTGGAGAAGCTTATATCAAACAACACCACCAGGGTGCCTGGGTGGCTCAGTGGGTTAAGCCTCTGCCTTTGGCTCAGGTCATGATCTCGGGGTCCTGGGATTGAGCCCCGTGTCAAGGTCTCTGCTCAGTGGGGAGCCTGCTCCCCCCGTCCCGCCTACTTGTGATCGCTCTCTTTCTCTGTCAAATAAATAAATAAAATCTTAAAGAAACAAATGAACAATAACACTGAAATACTATGGTTCCCTCAATTTTAAGGCATGTGTCACACTGAATTACAACCACCACTCATTCCTGTTCTATTTGCTCATTTTCAGTGGGCATCTCCTATTGGCAAGGTAGGTAGTTCTAGCTTCTGCCTGGCCTTCAAGGCCCTACTCAAGTCTGCTCCCCATGACTGTGAAGAATCTCATCTCCAACTAGTCCAGAACCCACTTCCAGTTTTAGCCATATACACCTGCCTGCAGCCACTCTCTGGGCTCCTTGTCATTGCCTCTCTGCCTGTGCTCTGGCCACTGGACCTTCCTGTCCAGGGATGCACAGGCCTCCTTATTGGATCGGGGTGAGGAGTCCTTTCTTTGTGGTGACAAGACCCTGAAGCACTAGAGGCCTCCCTCTGAAACTTAGGAAACCAGGAGAAATCTTCTTCTTTCTGACTATATCCTTTCAGATGCTACTCCTGAGGCCACCAGAGAGTAGCACCCGTTCTCTGTCCAGATCCCTGACCTGGCCTCTTAGTCATGGCCCAGTCCTCAAGGAGTTAGTAAAAGCCTCTACAGTACATGAAATTTATCAAAGTCTATGACTTCACCCCTTTCTCAGAGGGCTGCTGGAATCATGGGTGGAAGCAGACACTGAGAATGGCAGGTTCAGCCCAGTCATTTCAGATTTTAATTCCTGCCAACCTGTGTGGTCAGGAAAGGTGGCATCTATAGCAAACGATCTCTTACATCTTGAGACGAGGAGGGAAGATTCTGAGTTTCTACAGATCCAGCTAATTCTAGTCATGTTTATGGATAAGAATAGCTTGAATTTCCTGGTGTGCCACACAGATTCAAGTCCTGAGCTCGAGAGGTAGGGTGTGGTGGCTGGTCACCACCGTGAGGAAGGTGGCTATCTGGGGGGAACTATGGCACATGATGATCAGAAAGGAGCCCCGTGCACGCATACGCTCTCCTGACCCAGCATCGTGCTCAGTAACTGGTGTGACAGGCAGGTTGACGTGCTGTTCAGTTTGTTCCATTAGAAAAGGACTTTGGGGGTCCAGGTGGCTCAATTAAGCATCTAACCCTTGATTTTGGCTCAGGTAATGATCTCAGAGTCGTGAGATTGAGCCCTGTGTTGGGCTCTGTGCTCCGTGGGGAGTCTGCTTAAGATTCTCTTTCTCTCTCCTCCTCTGCCCATCTCCCACAAAAGAAAAAAAAAAAAAAAGAAAAGAAAAGCACAGGCCTTAGTTTGGATTAAATTGTACACACAGTGAAAGCACCCGCATCTGGCTGGTCAGGAAGCCAGGTGGCCACTCTCCGCACTCGGCATGCTCTCCATCGGGAGCTCGAAGTGGGGCTGCTCTGTGCAGCTGCGGGAGGGAGAGCCTAGGGTGCGAGGCAGTTCTGCCAGTGAGCTCTGGAAGGCCCAGGGTTAGGTGGCTATTTCTGTGTTGTGGCCTCACTTAGCTCTGGCTGTGGAGGTCTTCAGGAAGGCTCTGCTCATGGAGAGTGACACTGAACTCAGGATGCCTGAACCTAGCACGTCAGAATTTGGAGGTTACCTTTGAGGCCTCAGAGTTGGTGGACTGGAGGCACAGAGAGAGCGGAGCGGCCTCACACAGCAGAGGACAGGCGTGTTGGCACAGAGGAATTTCTGCCTGCTTTCTCTCTACCACATTTTACAAAGTTGCTGAGGGAAAGGAGCCAGGTGAGGGCGCAGCCCAGGCTCCACCGTTCTGCTAAGATCTGGCAAGCACCAGCTCAGAGCGTTCTCCTGCCTGCTGTGCATTCCTGTCCTGTCTGTCCTCAGGGGAAGGCACGGCTGGCCCCCTGCCACGCACCTGTGTAGTTTTCAGCCTGTAAGTGCATGTCACAGAGCTTGTGGATGTAGCGGATATACATCTCTTCTTTGTTGATCTCAGATTTGTAAAAATTCTGTAAGAGAGAAGGAAATACACATCAAGATGAGAGAGGCCTCCCCCTGTAGCAACCATACCTGAGCTCCAGGCGGCTGACCAAAGCCCTGGGTGTGCTGGGCGGGAGGAGGAGGGCAGGCCATGGAGGCCCCCAGCACCAGAAAGAGAAAGAATCAGCTAGAAGACACACCTGCTCCCCAGGTGTGGTGCAGCCAGTGGCAGACCTGGGGGAGTCCTAAGTGGTGAGTAAGGGGACGAGGGCCAAGGCAGACTGGGATGTAGGGTATGTCAGGGTTGACTGGACCTTGCCAAGAGGCCAGTGTGGAGTTCTGTCCAAAGAGAAGCTCATGTCGTTCCTTTCCCAAGTGGGAATGTGACTGAGGAGTTGCAGACCTCCAAGATACCAGTGACAGAGCTGATATCCTGACTCAAACCCTTAGGCTTACAGCCACTGTAGAAGGGCCAAGCCCATCACACTGTAGGACAGATTCCACGGGGCAGACAGGAGGAAGGGCCCATGTCCTCTCACCATCAGGTTAACAGTACAGCCGATCTTCTTATTTTCTGTTTCCTCTCCTTTCATGCAGTCCCTGGATGGGAGAACACAAATAAATGTCCCATGACATGAAGTGCTGCCTCTGAGACAATGCCTAGGACTCCAGAGTCACGGAGGCATTAGCATGACTAGACACGAAATTAGGATGCTCTCCAACAGAAAATGCTTCCACAGATGGGGCCTGTACAGGGAACTCCCCTTGAGCTTTGGACCCACTTTCAGGGCTCAGAGGTCTCTATTCAACTGAACCCATCATTCTGGTGGCAGAGTGTAGAGACCAGATAGTACATTAGGGCATAAAGCAGCACCGACCAGTATCCTCAGCACAGAAGAGGGTATCGGTAAAGTAGAATGTTAAATCCCCAAGTCCTCAGAAGGAGAGGCACAGAGCTTTCCTGACAGGGGAAGCTCCCTTTGTAGGACAGTGTTCAACAGAAGCCAAGATACTACGCTTCAAGGGCCTAGCCTCAGGACCCTGTGGCTATAGCGGCCATGGCCTGGTCATCATGTTAGCCGCCTCACTGACTTTTCTCCCTGTGCTGTCCTTCCTGTACACTAAAAAGAAACACATGTTTGAAGTTTCTTTCTGGCGTGAGGGTAGCTTCAGCCAGGGCTAGGCTGCGTTCATGCTAGACTGAGCTGGGCAGGGTTGGATGGAGAAGGGGTCAGGGCTGGCCTGTGAGACACAACGGGAACACTGGGGATGGTGCTCCTTCCCTAGGGAGAGAGGGGAGAGGGAGAGGTCAAAACCAAGCTCCTCTGGAAGGAGCAGAGGCTTGGCACAAGGAGACAGAGGAGAAGGAGAACCAGATTGGTGAATCTGGCAAGAAGCCTCCTATATGCACAGCCGGTCAGAGTCCCATCTGCCTGTTGCGCCCCGTTCTGTGGCACCCCACGCTGCTCTGGTGTGTAGATGTAGCTCCTCAGGCAGCTGGGCATAGGTGGGTTTGTGGAGCACTAAGATCGGGGGGAGAGAGCGTCTTGGCTTTGCTCCACTGACAGGCATGTGGCCTAGGGAGAAACCTCATAGCTGGGAGTCAGGAGCCCTAGTCCAAGTCCCTGAACTTCTGGGTGATCGTTGGACAAACTCAGTTATCCCCACCTTCCCTGCTGCAATCCAGCTCCCAGAGGGATGACTTCTTTGAAAGAAAAGAATACTGAACGATCTACACAGCAATCATGGTATTCCACAAAGTCAAATGTCCTTCCTTCTGTGGAGGGCTACTATCAGAGCAGGCAACAATGTGGGATTTGAGACCAAGGTCCTCCTTTCTGGGTTCCCTCTCAGGCATGGGCATTTGGTTCATCTGTAGCTGGACATGGGGTTCCTGCACAGGCCACTGCAGAGCCTGTCTTTTGGAGCTACCAGGGAAAGGAAACTACTGTGACTTTTCAAGAGGAGGGCCAGATGGCCAACTTGTTACAAGCAACACTCAAAGTGGCAGGAGGCATCTGTCTCTCCAATAAGTTGGTCCCAGAGAGGGCAGTGACATCTCAACTAGCTACTTTGGCATTAAATGGATGTTTTTTTTTTCTAGAAAGCATCTGAATCACTTACCAGGTATCACCTTCTGTTTGGTCATAACTAGAACCTTACCATCAAGTCAATTAAACAAAAAAGCACTGGCCTCAACCCTTTGGTAGCAGGGGGCATTCCCCATCCACCTTTGTGCACTATGACTGCCTCTCCCATGCACTGCTAACAACTGACTCTTCTCTTCTGTGTGGTTTTGTATCACTTCCGTGTGGCTACTCCACAGAGAGGACATGTTTTAAAGCCTCTGACTTGGGTGTGTTTGTTGCTCTCCTGCATTTTCTCTGGAGAAGGAATAGGGAAGACTCTCCTAAACAGGCTTCTGAAACACGTGGGTGGGAACATGGTGCTTGTGCTGAGCAAGACCAGGGCCCAGGCAGCCCCTGGGCGGGGCGGGACTGGAAGGCTCCATAACTTCCCATTTCTCTTCTAGATAGAGCGCTCCAATTAAATCCACAAGGCTTGGCAACTCTAGCTCTGTCCCTGCATGTTCCAGAGCACTAAGAACCACTCCCCCCACCTGCAACCCCAGGGGCTCTGCTTCCTTGCCTGGGAAATACCAAAGCCACCAGTGAGCACCTCTGTATCTGACACAGAGTACTGTTCTCACAGAAGATGGAGACATTAGCGCAAACATGGAAGAGGTGCCCAGAGGAGGTTCATGCTAAAACGGAGTCTCACACTCTAGGGTGAGTCATTCTGGAGTATAAACTATTAATTAATTGTGTAATCAATGTATACATATTTAACGGTCAACAACTATTTTCTTAGTAGGTCCTTGATGAACTGAACTGCACTGGGGTTGAAGAGACTTTCTTGTTTCCTTCATGGTCTTCTAGTCAATCAGTATGTACTGCACACCTGCCTGAGGACCATCAAAACTCCATGCAGGGAACCGGGGAGATAAGGACAAGGTCCCTGTCCTCAAGAAGTCACTCTCTTCAACTGAATGAGTCAGAAAGGTGACAAATGATCCAAAGGGCTTTGGATGCTTTGGAAGAAGTACGTGCAAAGATCCAGGTGAGCTCCTATCTGGGAAAGCCTCCTTGATGGGACTTGGTAGGAAGGGCACTCTTGGGAGAAGACAGCACGTAGAGAAGACAGAAGGGAAAGATGTGAGTGGGGACAACATGGGTGAGGGGAGAGGGCATGGCTCTTGAGTCAGGTGTGGGTTCAGATCCTACTAATGGCATTTCCTACCAATGGTGTTTCTTCACTGATGAAAACAAGGATAAATCCTTCAGGGCTGCATATGGGATTTGAGACAGTGTTTGTAAAGCACAGAGCATGTGGTATATATATATATATATTTTTTAAGATTTTATCTATTCATTTGTCAGAGAGAGAGCGAGTGAGAGCGAGCACAGGCAGACAGAGTGGAAGGCAAAGTTAGAGGGAGAAGCAGGCTCCCTGCGGAGCAAGGAGCCCGATGTGGGACTCGATCCCAGGACGCTGGGATCATGACCTGAGCCGAAGGCAGCTGCTTAACCAACTGAGCCACCCAGGCGTCCCCGCATGTGGTATATTTTTAATAGATAAGAGCCATCATAAGGATTGTGGTGTTTCCTTTTGTGTTAGCAAAGAACACCACTAGGAGGTTAGGGTATGCACATGGCTAGTGGGGACTGTCAGGGGACAGGGCTGAATAAGTGGGCAAAGGCCAGTTTATGAAGGGGCTTTGATGCCACATGAAAGAATATGAACTTTGTTTTTTAGGAACCATTCTTGAGGCAAGAAATGGAAGAGAATGAAATTGGTTTTGGCCATGAGTTTGAATTGTTTGTACAAGGTAGGTACAAAAATCAAACAGACAGCTAGAACTAGGCTAGGAAATTAATTTTGGCTCTTTCTAGTAGGCCGCGGAATAGAGCTGACCTTTAGTAAATGTTTCAGTGAGGGGGAGGTTACAGAATTTTGTCCAACCTTCCCTGTCTGATGGCAGGTACAGAAAAGGCTGGGGAGGTGGCATGAGCAAGGGGGTTCACTATTCTAAAAGAGGTCCCCAAAAGGCCACTTGTGACCTCATAAGGCACAGTTGTGCTACAGGAAAAGGAGATGCTTAAGACGTGAGCCCATTTCTCAGGAATTCCTTTTCCAAGCCCAGCTAGTGCACAGGATGGACACCTGAGTCTTCTGCAAAGCAGAAGTCTTGGCATAGCAGTACCCTCTATTCAGCAGCAGCTGGAGGTGGCCTAAACTCCCTAATTTCCTGATACATTGGTTGCAAGTACTCTCCCTTCGTGTTTGCACATCTGGTAGCACAGAGGAGACAACTATTGCTTGGCGATGGGTTTACTCTGTCATTCTTCCTCATTCCCTATCACTTTCCTCTAACCACCACATGAACTCTTCTGAGAGAATAAGCCTGTTTTGGAGTAATTCAAAAGCCATGATATGACAGAAGGCAAGACTTCATCTAAAAACAAATTTTACATGAACTCTCAGACTGAACACAGCATAAAGATCTCTGAGCTCACATCTGCTTCCTCTAATCTATTCATTACCAGGACCAAGGGACAGAAATAAGCAGACTTTAGGCAAAGAATAGAGGTATGGAAAAATAGGGTCCCCAGTCCCTGGAAAAACCAACTGGAAGTCCTACAAGGTCCCACTTCCACACTAGGTGACATCTCCCTGCCCATCTGCCATATGGCTCTTAGGAACATCTGCACAAAGGACCCTGTTTCCTGCATTGTTCTGCTGTGGCCATTTCTCTGAGCCTTGATTTTTGGATGGAAAGCCAGATGCCAGCATGTCCCTGGAATATCCCCTGGGAGCACATATTAGGGAATCCCAGGAAGCCCTGGCCCACCCTTGGGAGAAGGCTCTTTCCCTTTCTCTCCTTGGCCATCAGTAGATGCCTCATGACTGGTGATGGCACCCAAAACCCAGACCAGTCCTCCCCTTGAAGGCCACATGGTCTTAATTTTATAGTTGGGGATGCCCTTGCTGAGGAGAGCATCCTGATCAGAGAAGAGGTCAGGTAGGTTGGTGTCTGAGAAGATACCTGTAGTCAAGAAGGCGTTCCATGAGGCGGGTGACTGAGGTCACAAAGGAAATGCCGGTTTCACGCCATGTTTCCTGTTCGACCTTCTCCAGCAGGCTATTGGTAGGAGGTAGGGGAAACAAACACAATGTACAAATCATGAGCTTTTCCTGGGTACCAGAGTGAGGTCCCAGAGCCCGTGGGGCCTGCGATGGATCTGGAGACGGCAGACTTACCACACTGCAGTCTTACCTGGGGTAGGGCCCAAACAGCTGGGTTCTACTCCATGCAGCAGAAAGCAAAGACAAGGTGATTACTGAACTGGCAGGAACAGATGAGCATATTTTCCATTTTCCTGTCTAAGTTCCTAAGGGTGCCAATGAACTGAGGAAGGGGTTTTGAAGCCCCAGACCTTTAGGTGTATGCTGTGAGGTTTGTTCTGAAACAGCAGCTGAGTGAGAGCCCCCTGAGGATGGTCTTGCAGTTGGCTGACTACTTCTATCACTGCTTGAGAGGCATCCTCAGCGAACATACAAACTAACCTTTCTATGTAAACCAAGAAAAATGTTCTGGCTAGTCTGGACAGTCCAGTATGAAGGGCAGTAAGTGAGTCCAGGAGCTAGAGCTGGTCATCTCCACTGTCAGGGGATGCTTCTGTGTGAAACGTACCAAAGCCAAGAGCTAAATGCCCAGGTCCTTTTCTCATTTGCCAGTCCCTGCTGGTACTTCAGGGCAGCCTCTGGCTTCTCTGCCTTCTCACAGATCTCTCCTAGGGGATGGTGACCTGGACACTCTGCTTGCTCCAGTAATAAGCCCAGGTCCAGGTCTCACCCCTGATTCCTTTCCACACTGTCCCTCATTCCCTGAAAGTAGTGAAAGTCAACTGGAATGGCAGGCCCAGCTAGAGGCCCAACCTGGCTGCCATTCATGCTTCCATGATGGTGACGGTCTTCCCCACACAGTGTATGGCCTGAGATGAGACTCCTGGGAAAGTGAGGGTTTCCCATGTGACCCATGTTACTAGAGAGTCAGGGCAGCACCATTGCTCTGGGCTCTGAGCTGTGTGGATGAAGCCACTGTGTCAGGATTTCCCACACTATTCTATAGAGCTCTGCTGTCCTGGAGGGCTGAGAAAGGTATTCTGTGAGCAAACAAGCCCGTGAAATGCCGGTCACACTCCTGTTGGAGAGATTTCACAACTTTCTTTGTATGGTAGGCTTTGAGAAGTCCTGCAGTACAGAAGCCTGTTCAATTTTAATTGAATCTTTTCTGAACTGATTAGCTCATGATCCACTTATTTTCTTCCCCAGCATCTTCCCCAAAACACAAATTGGGAAATGCTGTTTCATGGTCTTCTGCAGCTTTCTGCCCTCAGACATGATTTAGAAGAGTTTATGAAACCCTATTTGGTCAAGTAATTAGTAACTGCAAGTTATTTGTGTGCTTTTTCCTTTGCAGTAAAATCATCTGTTAGTGACTTTGGAAGAGATTTCTCTGTATTATTTCCATAATTAGAAACATCTTCAGCTAAAAGCACCATACTAAAGTATGGATTCATTTTCACAGATAATAATTATTTACCTTCCAAATAAATTTGTATTTTATCATATGACTCATCAAGGAACAAAGTGGGCAGGATTTATAGTCCAAAGATCACCACCTCTTGAAACTGGAAGATCTGGGTCTTTCCCCCACAGACCTGCTTCTCACTGATTGTTCCACTGAGGGCAGGCTAACACTTCCCTGAGCTCAGTTTTATCACCTCTATTCATCAAGATAACTTCAGCCCTACCCACTTCATAGGTGTGTATACAGTATACATTTTGTATACTGTAAAGTTCTAAGTAAATGTACAGTATTATTATTGGAAAAGTATGTTACAGGCTTATCTTCAAAATGGCACTGAAACAAAAAAAAAGTATTAAAGCTGGAAATAATGAGTAAGATGGGAAGGGACTCTCTACCTGTAAGAGTCTTAAGATTTTGTTTTTTAGGAAGGTAAAGTGTCCACCATCACTATTTATCTAGGAGGACCATGGCATCCTCGAGTCCCTCTTTGGATTTAGCCCTGTGACAAGTCCTGTAAGGTCTCTTGGCCTCCATCAGTTCAAGACAGAAGCTATGAATGGTGGACCTGGGAGAACCCCCGACGTCATTCAGCACAACCGCCTGGTTTTACAAACAGGGAAACTGGCCTGGAGAGTGGGTACAGCTTGCTAAAGTCACAATACCCACAGTAGTGTTTTTCCCAAGCTGACTGAACCACCTTACAAACCAGGGATTAACTTTTTTCCTCTTAGAAATGCCAGCACTGAGCCCTCACTGAGTCCCCATGGGTTGTTTGCTCAGGATACAGTGCATGCTACGAAGACACATGATTTCCCTTTTCCTATCAGCAAATCTAAGAGCTCAGAGTTATCACCTGTCTCTACCTTTTTAGTCAACTATGGCAATCCCTGAGCAAACTTACTGCCATAAGGCCATCTTCTTGTTGACTAGGAATGATCCAGGTCTCTCCTGATACCTACCCTCCAGATACTGCCTGCCCACCAGCGTGGGTTGCACCCCTACCCTTCATCAGCCCACTTCACCCCCTCCCCCAGCGTGGGGTGCCAGGGGCTGAAACAGCTTACAGCAGGCCGAAGAGCTCCCTGTAGCTCTCGTCGCCTTTCCCTTCTGACACCATGCTGTCCAGCTTGTCAATCAGCTCGGCCTCCACCTAGAGGGAAGCAGAGACTTCGTAAACCTGAGCTGACCTCAGAGGAAGGATGGGAAATTCAGCTCCTGCCATATGTGAGGATGAAGCGGAACTGTTTCCTGATTTTTTTCCTTGTAACAAATAAATCCTAGGGAAGGCAGGATCTCATCTATGGCACCAAGAAGCCACCCTGACTCCCCTGATTAGGAAGGCCTCTCACTCCAGTGGCTTAAATAAAATTTGGAACTTATATACCTTAGATACTCTTTTCCCAGTCTAGGGACAAAAAGCAAGGATTCCCTGGAAAGAAGAGTATTTTGAATCCAGAAGGGGCCTTTGCCAATTTTTTTTCCTTTTTTTCTTAAAAAAAGCTCATTCAAAAGAAATTGTATGAGTAAATTACATTTGGTTAGAACTTTACTCTTCTAGTCAGCCAGTCACAAAGGAAGCCTGCTCCTGGGCTAGTCCTCGCTGTAATGGCTGACATGATTCTGAGTTGAGTAGGAGTCTTTCCTTCAGATTCTCCTTCAGGGTAAAATGCTCCACTGTCATCCTCATAGGACCTAAAGCCCTTGGGGCTGCTGCCTCTGCCACTGCCTCATCACTGGGGCCCTTGCATTTGTTATTGGATTCCTAAGAATCCAACAAGATGGTACTTGTTCCCACCCATCTGATCTGTAAGGAACTCAGCAGGGCTCAGCCACTTTTCTAATAAGCTTCCCTGGATTTACTCTGAGGTGAGACATTAGTTGTAAGTGATGTGAGATAAATATCTTTTAAACCCCTAATTAGTCTATAAAAAATGTGGTATTTGGTATTTATACAGATACGTCACGTAAACAAAAACAGCATGGCTGCTTTTAGTGATAAGCTGTAACAGAAGCATTTTCTCATTTTGCATAGGACCAATGAGTCCGAAGGCAATGAAATAATAAAAAAAATAATTGGATTAGGAAATTCATTGAAGGCAATTATGGCTTCTGAAATCCCTGCAGCAGAAAATGAGAACAGATGCATAAATACAGTCCTGTTTATGGTGCTCTGTTATGTGGCCGTGATGGACACTGTCATTCATCTGTGTTTGGCCTGATGAGTCAGCTGCTTGAATATGCATTTCAGAGAAAAGAGAAAATCTGAGACCAAGGGTCCTTAGGGATCCATGTCATCTGTCTTTCTCTGTGTGGAGAAGAGGATTCAGCAGGGACTTGCCTGGGGTCCTGTAAAGTCAGGAAGAGCCAAGCCCAGAGGCCAAGGTCTCTTATTCTCAGTTCAGATCTTATCTTGTCTTACTGGGGCAATCAGCTAGCCACACGCCTCCCAGTGTAATAAGAGTCTGTTTATAACAAGGGATCTCTTTTCACACATGCAGATACACGTAGATTGTATTTTTCAGAATGGGGCAAAGCTGGGGAGGGGGCCTGGATCAGCAGTGGGTACAACAGTGCGCACATGGGTGCAGCAGCTCCTTGGAGTTCTCAAAATGGGTCCCAGGGCCAGCAGTATCAGTCATCAGGGATATCACTAGAAATGCACATTCTTGGAGCACCTGGGTGGCTTAGCTGGTTATACATCCAACTCTTGATTTCAGCTCAGGTCATGATCTCAGGGTCATGAGATTGAGCCCTGCTGAGTGATGAGCCTGCTTAAGATTCTCTCCCTCCCAAAATTGGAAGGGGAGTTGAACCATGAGAGACTATGGACTCTGAAAAACAACCTGAGGGTTTTGAAGGGGCGGGGGATGGGAGGTTGGGGGAACCAGGTGGTGGGTATTAGGGAGGGCACGTATTGTATGGAGCACTGGGTGTGGTACAAAAAACAATGAATACTGTTATGCTGAAAAGAAATAATAAAAAAAAAGATTCCCTCCCTCCCTCTGTCCCTCCCCCCACTTGCGTGAGTCCATCCTCTTTCTCTCAAATAAATAAATAAATCTTAAAAAAAATAAATAGATACAAATTCTCAGGCTCTCAATGGATCAGAAACTTGGGAAGGAGAGAAGCAATCTGTTTCAGACACGCCCTCCAGGTAGCTCTGATACCTATTCAAATGTTAGAACTTCTGTGTTAGGCAAAGGAGCTGGGGATGGAAGGCTCTGGGGACATGACTTCATCACTCTCTGCAGTACTGATAAAGGAAGAAGTTATTAGGAGAAACTGAGAAATCCAAAATACGGGAATGCTGAAGATCCATGTATGCAAAACCAATGTCTTTAAGTCAAATGAAATGCTAAGTTCTGCAAATATATCGTATCACAATTGGTAATACTGACAATTTCAGGTTTGCACAGTTACTTTTATCCTATGGAACCAATATTCCTAAAGTGACAAGTGACACCTTGTTACTCATTCATTCAACAAACATCTGTCCTCTGACAACCAGCTGCCTCCTTCAGAACGAGATATTTCCCTCTCAGGTTACGTTTTCTTGCTTACAAAGCAGTAAGAGAGGTTAACAGTCCTCTTTGGTATCCCTGTGTGCTAGCTCTTGGGAGCACTCCATGAATGTTAGTTTTGATTTTCATCTCCACGAATCTAGCTTGTCTCAGGTACGACGATGGGTTCTAAGGAGTAAAAGCACAAGAAACTGTCCTGGCCCCAAGAGCTAGCTCATCATCTCAAAGAGGAGGCGGGGACAACAGCTGACTCATCTCAGCACACTCAGTGCTTGGGACAGCGCACACAGAGAGGGTGGCCTGAAGTCTAACACATCAGTGGACAGCAGCATTTTGAGAGAAGAGGTGTTGTAAAAACTTAACGAAAGCTTTTGCTCTTTGATCCAGCAATTTTAGGTGAAAAGTTCACCTAAGCAAATAATTAGGAATGGATATATTTCTTGCAATATTAGCAACAAATATCTGGAATGAACCTAAGTTTCTAAAACTAGGAGCCTGACTAAAACCACAGCAGTCTAAGCCATGAATGAAGAGTCTGTGACCTCCGAACTGACAGTGTGGTACTGCGGAGCATGAACTGCTTGCAGGAAGAGACAGGGGTGACAAGATGCTACTAAAAATGAAAATTCAAAATCAATACACACAATGGTCCTCGAAACCGCAATATACACAATGACTCCATTTTTTGTGTGTGTAACAGTATTCATTGTTTTTGCACTGCACCCAGTGCTCCATGCAATCCGTGCCCTCTCTAATACCCACCACCTGGTTCCCCCAACCTCCCACCCCACCGCCCCTTCAAAACCCTCTTTTAACTTAAAAACTTTGATGTATGGAAAAAAAAAGACTAAAAATGACATACGTTGCCCCCCACCCAAGTTACTAGTTAGGTAGGTTATGGATTAGATTTTTTTATTATAGCTTATTACAATTTTAATTTTTCTACATTAAATAACTACTACTTTTATAATTAGAAGAAATAATTTTAGTAGGTAGGAAGTAGGGGAGTAGTTAACAGGGCCAAAGCTGTGGAAAGCACAATTGGAATCAAGACAAAAAGTCATTAAATTTTGGTGATTAGAGGGTGATGGATGATTTTGAAGAAAGCAGCTTCAACAGAAGTGGATACATACGGATAGGAGGGTGTGAAGTGGAAAGGGGGGGTGCAAAGAGTAGATTTCTTTTTAAAAATATCTGATGGAGGCATTTTTCAAAATTCTGGAACAAACAATCCTAAAATCTGTAAGGAACCAGAAAAGACCCTGAATTGCCAAGGAAATGTTGAAAAAGAAAAACAAAGCGGGGAGCATCATGTTGCCTGATTTCAAGCTATATTACAAAGCTGTGATCACCAAGACAGCATAGTACAAAAACAGATACACAGACCAATGGAACAGGGTAGAGAGCCCAGACATGGACTCTCAACTCTAAGGTCATATAATCTTCAAGAAAGCAGGAAAAAATATGCAATGGAAAATATCCAATGGAAATGGAAATAAATGGTGCTGGGGAAATTGGACAGCTATATACAGAAGAGTGAAACTCGACCATTCTCTTACACCATACACAAAGATAAACTCAAAATGGATGAATGACCTCAACATGAAACAAAAATCCATCAAAATCCTGGAGGAGAACATAAGCCAGATCAACTTCTCTCAAAATACGCCTCCAAAGACAAAGGACACAAAAGTACAAATGAACTTGTGGGACTCCCATCAAGATAAAAAGCTTCTGCGCAGCAAAGGAAACAGTCATCAAACAAAGAGGCAACCCATGGAATGGGAGAAGATATTCACAAGTGACACTACAGACAAAGGGCTGATATCCAAGATCTATAAAGAACTCCTCAAACTCAACACCCAAAAAACAGATTATCACATCAAAAAATGGGCAGAAGACATGAACAGACACTTCTCTAAAGAAGACATACAAATTGCTAACAGACATATGAAAAAATGTTCATCACCATTAGCCATCAGGGAAATTCAAATCAAAACCACATCGAGATACCACCTTATACCATTTAGAATGGCAAAAATTAACAAGGCAAGAAACAACAAATGTTGCAGAAGTTGTGGAGAAAGGGGAGCCCTCTTACACTGTTAATGTGAATGCAAGTTGGTGCAGCCACTTTGGAAAACAGTGTGGGGATTTCTCAAAAAATTAAAAATAGAGCTGCCCTATGAGTGGGCAATTGCACTACTAGGAATTTACCCCAAAGATACAGATGTAGTGAAAAGAAGGGCCATGTGCATCCCAATGTTCATAGCAAGAATGTTCACAATATCCAAACTGTGGAAGGAGCCAAGATGTCCTTCAACAGACAAATGGATAAAGAAGATGGGGTCCGTATATACAATGGAATATTACCCAGCCATCAGAAAGAAAGAGAATGAATACCCAACTTTTGTATCAACATGGATGGGGCTAGAAGAGATTAAGTCAATTACCATGTGGTTTCACTTATTTGTGGAACATAAAGAATAGGAGAAGGAAGGGAAAAGTGAAGGGCGGGAAATCAGAGGGGAAACGGATCATGAGAGATTGTGGATTCCAAGAAAGAAGCTGATGGTTTTAGAGGGGGGTGGGAGGATGGGTTGGCCCAGTGATGGATATTAAGGAGGACATGTATTACATGGAGCACTGGGTGTTATACATAAACAATGAATCTTGGAACTCTACATCAAAACTAATGACACACTGTATGGTGACTAATATAACATCATCATCATCATTAATAAATAAATAAAACAAAGAATACCTGATAGGGAGGTAGCAGCAAGATTTTTCTAAATCAGGGATAACAAGGTTTACATGGCTTGCTAGATAACAATTATTCACAATAGTCTTTTGGGGGGAAGGGGGATGGGAAGAGGGAGAGGAAGAGAGAGAACCCCCCCTTTTTAAAAGGTTTTATTTATTTTTTTGAGGTGGTGGACAGCACTAGTAGGAGAAGGGGCAAACAGAGAGGGAGAAGCAGACCCTCTGCTGAGCAGGGAGCCTCATGTGGAGCTTGATCCCAGGAACCTGAGATCATGACCTGAGCTGAAGGCAGACACTTAACTGACTGAGCCACCCAGGTGCCCCTGGAGAGAGAATCTTAAACAGGTTCCATGCCTAGCACATAGCCTGACATGGGGCTCAATCTCACAATCCTGAGATCATGACCTGAGCTGAAATCAAGAGTCAGACTCTTAACCAATTGAACCACTCAGGTGCCCCATGGCAGTCTTAATGGGGGAAAGAACAGAACTTAACAGCTGAGTCTTAAAGTGTGAGACAAATGAGTTCCTAGTTAGTCTTCCACAAAGGTAACCTTCTTTATTCAATAGTAGCAATGGGGGGATGCAGCCTAGCCCCTCTTTTAACAGACTCAGATGATCCATGGTACAGTTCTGCAATGTCATCCATTTCTTGGTAAAAGGTCCTCTCATCAGGCATTGGTGAATTTTGTACAATTAAAAGGCTGTGATGACACAAAAAAGCAGCAGACCTTTTCTGTTTGAAGTTATTATTTCCCAAAGAAATAAAGGCATTAGGACTGCACACTCCAAAATGGATTATTATCTTAAAAACTCTGTTTACCCATGATAAAGAGCATCTATGAAAAACTTAGAGCTAGCTTCATACTTAACTGTGCAAACCAAATGCTCTCTCTGAAGATTAAGAGGAAAGCAAGGAGGTGCACTTTCATCACTCTTATTAACACCAGACGAGAGGTCCTAGACAGTGCAATGAGGTAAGAAAAAAAAAAAACAACAACACAAGGAATGTCTGGGTGGCTCATTCAATTAAGTGTCTGACTCTTGATTTTGGCTCAGGTGATGATCTCAGAATTGTGAGATCAAGCCTTGTTTTGGACTCTGCACTGGGTGTGGAGCCTGCTTAAGATTTTCTATCCCTCTTCCTCTGCCCCCCACCCCAATTCACCTGCGCACACACTCTCTCTCTAAAAAAAAAAAAAAAAAGGAAAGGAAAGGAAAAGAAGGGACATACATACAGATATACAGATCAGAAAGGAATAAAACTGTCTCTGTTTGAAGGTGATAGGATTATCTAAATAGAAAATTCCAAGGAATCTCCAAAAACCTTCTGGAAGTAATAGTGTAGCAAGGGTGCAGAAAATAATATTACTATACAAAACAATTATATTTCTATGTTCTAGCAACAATTGAAAAGTAAAATTTAAAAGTCAGAGTAATTTATTATAGCACCAAAAAAATAGGAAATGCATATAACTTAACAAAATGTACAAGCTCTGCATACAGAAACTATAAAACATTAATGAAAGAAGTAAAACAATACCTAAAAAAACGGAGAGACACATTGCCTTCATGGACTAGAAGTATTAAGTATTACTAAGATATCAATTCTTTCCAATGTGAGCTACAGAATACAATGCAATCTCAACCAAAATCTCTGCAGGAATTTTTGCAGATATTGACATGCTAATTCTGAGACATAAAAGGAAAAGGGACTAGAATAGCTAAGACAATATTGGAGAGAAAAAGAACAAATTTGGAGATTCACACCACTTGATTTTTAAGACTAACTCTAAAACTACCATAATCAAGACACTCTGGTAATGGTAAAAGATAAGACTTCAATGGAAAGACTAGTGAGTCCAGGAAGAGAACTTAACACATATGGTGAACTGATTTTTGACAAAGAATAGTATTTTTTTCAATAAAAGGTGTTGGACAAAGAAAAAGAAAAAAAGAAAAAAAAAGACTCTGACCCATACTTCACACCTTATACAAGTGTTACCTCAAAATAGGTAATAGATCTAAATATAGAATTATAAAACCTCTAGAAGAAACACAGAAGAAAAAATTTTGTGATCTTGGGTTAGGCAAAGAGTTCTCAGATATGACCCCCAAAGCACGGTCTATAGAAACTGGACTGCATAAGAATTAAAAATTTTTGTTCTGCAAGAGATACTGTAGTAAACGGAAGAAAGCTAAGTACTAGGAGGAAATATTTGTAAATCATATATTCAACAAAGGACTGACATCTAGAATACATATGGATGTATATATATATATCAACAATAAGAAACTCAAAACTCAACAATAAGAAAACATAACACAATTAAAAATGGACACAAGTTTTGCATAATCATTTCACAAAAGATGATATAAAGATGGTAAACAAACACATTAAAAGATGCTCATCATCATTAATCATTAAGGAAATGGAAATTAAAACTACCATGACACATAACTATATACCTCTTAGAATGGTTAAAATAGGGGCATCTGGGGGCTCAGTTGGTTAAATGTCTAACTCTTGGTTTCAGCTTGGGTCATGATCTCAGGGTTCTGGGATTGAGCCCTGCATCAGGCTCTGCACTCAACAGGGAATCTGCTTGAGGATTCTCTCTCTCTCCCTCTCCTTCTGCCTTTCTCTTCCCACTTGTACTCTCCCCCTCTCTCTCCTTCTCTCTTTCAAAGAAATAAATCTTAAAAAAAAAAAAAGAATGGCTAAAATAAACACGTAAATAAATGGTATTGAATTCTGGTGAGCATATGGATCAACTATAAGTCTCAGCATGCTGTTGGGATTTCAAAGTGGTATTGCCATTTTGGAATAAAATTTGATAGCACCTAACAAAGTTAAACATACATTTATCACAATATCTAGCAACCTTATTCCTAGATCTCTACCTAAAAAAATGGAAGTTTATATTCAAACAAAAACCTGTAAAGAAATGTTAGCAGCTATATTCACAATCAACAAAAAGTGGAAACAATGCAAATATCTTTCAAATGGTGAATAAACTGCCATGGAATACTACTAAGCCATAGAAAAACCAACACGTGCAACTGCGTGGATGAGTCTCTTGATGGCATTACACTGAGTGAAAGAAGCCAGTCTCCAAACGCTACAGTTTACATGATTCCATTCACATGACATTCTGGAAAAGGCCCACCTACAGTGGTACAGAATAGATCAATGGTTGCCATAGGTTAAAGATAGGGGGAGGGTTTAACTACAAAAAGGAAGCAAGATGGAATTTTTTTTTTATTGTGTTATGTTAGTCACCAGCAAGATGGAATTTTTAGGAATTTAGAAAATCTTGATTGTGGTGGTGGAAGAATTTTACTCTTAATAAATTAAAAAATAAATAAATAATAATTTAAAAATTATTGTTTGCCTGGTCTGCTCCTCACTGTTATAGTCACTCACTTTAAGATCACTGGTTCATCCCAAGCCACAGAGTTGGGAGGGAGCTTATTGAAAAGTGGTACAGTCTCCAACCCAGTACAGAAATTTCCTAGAGGCCCCCTGGGACTATCTGCTTGACAATCACCAGCAAAGAGGAACTCCCCATCCCCTAAAGCAGGTCAGCCTACACTAGGCAGTTCCTGTTGTTAGCAAGTTATTTCTTTTATTAGCTAAAATCAGCTTCCCTACCACTGATCCCTACTGATCCTAGTCCTATTCCCTGGAGCTACATATAGAAAGGCAGGGGACATTTCTTCTACCTTAGAGGTAGCAGATGATTTGCACAAAGGCACAGCCTAAAGCTATTTAGTAAGAAGCTAAGGGCTTATTTATATCTCCTATGCAAGAGTCCATGAAATTCTGGGCTACCCTGAGCCATGAGAAGTCATCTGGTCTCGGTTCTAGTCCTAGGAATGCCAGAGAGGGAGGACCACATGCTCCTGGGGCCCTCTCCTGAATGAAGCTGGGAGGTTACAGTCCTAAACCATTCTCTCCTTGAACAGAAAGTTTCTTTCTCAGATGTTCATTTCTTTCCTTTGATTATTTTCTGACCTCTAACTTCATAAAGAAAAATCCACAAATCAAGTCTGGCTGGCAAGGGAAAACCCTTGAGCAGGATTCAAGATGGTCAAACTACAGTCCATTCCCAGTGGAACCACATTCTGGCCATTTGGGTCACCTGCCTGGGCAGAGGGGTCTATCCAGAGGAGAGCACCCTGAACACTGGCGGGTGTTGTCTTACCTGTTTGAAGTTGCCATTTTTTCTCTGCTCCCAGTCCATCATGTCATGAAAGATGGGAATCATGATATTCCGCACTTCTGGCTGTGGGACCAGTGTCACACCCAGAAAAGGACCAATCATTCCAGGAATAAAGTGGATCTTATGTTCACCTGAACAACAAAACCCAATATATATTAGTTTATGCTTTCTTTGGTCCCTCTATGGAAGCTTCCCATGTGGGGCCACAGTACCTACTTTCAAATGCCCTGGAAGCAACTGAGAATAAAGCAAGTTTTCCCCTATGGCTTTCTGAGATACTCCTTTTCTTGGCTTTTTAGAGTTCATAGATAAAACTGGTACAGCCCAGCTAAAATAAATGTTCAACAGGCATTTATTAGGAAACTATCTTTCCAAAGAATTAATGGGAGGTTCAGCAAACTACCTGAAAATCATTCTGAGGTCAAGGAACAGAGTTTACTACTTTAGGCAGAAGAGGATTTGTGAGTAACCCTATGATAGTTCCAGATTGCTGTGTTGAGTGTTGATTTAGCAAGGAAAACCCGTATATTTCTGCTTAAATACAATACACTATCCCTGGGGTTTCTACCTCTTGTCCAGAGGATTTTAAGTGGTAAGATGTTCATAGCCCCTGGTCCAGCTGCTAGAGGCCTGAAGTTCATGAGCATTTTCACTGCCTGTGCTCAAGTATGCCTAAGAAGCCTCCTCCTGAGTTAGCAGGAGCCTCCTGCACAACTCTACCCAGACAGAATGGTTTAGAGGCTCTGTCTGTATCCTCCCTGTCCCTGCCCCTTGTCTTCTCATGGTACTTCTGATGGCAGTACCGCATCTACTCAGGCCAGCTCAACACAGCTTCCAACGTCCTTATGAGGCCTTCCCACGGCAAGTGGGTGATGCAGGTTTCCCTGAGACTGGCCTGCAATCTGGGTCATGTTCCCAGAAGGCGGGGCCAGTCCTGAGGACTGTGGGACAGAACTTTCCTCTTCCATGCAGTGGTAAAACAGAGTGAGCCATCCTCTAGGGCTCTGCTTTTGGTCCTTCAGAGACTATAAAGGAGATGAAGTATGGGCCTGTGTAATGACTGCTAAAGCCAAGTTAAGTCAGTTCTTGAGGACCAGAAAATACCATTTCCACCAGGAAAACAACAACAACAACAAAAAACGAGGCAGGAATGGCTTTATCAGGCAAACCTGGCAACTTTTTTGATTTTTTTTCCATTGTGAAAGCCTATCTAAAGAGCAAAGGTAAGCCCTGAGGCTGACTCTATATATTCCCATCTTGGTATTTGGTACAGTTTGTTAGCACCTTGTGTTTCTGGGAATTTCAGAGTCAAGTTTAGGGTTAAAATCTATACCTTGACCATGCTGGATGCAGGGTGTAGGAGTACGGAAGCTGGAAAGCCTGCTTGGTGCAATGTATCCTCACTAACGGAGGGAAGCCCTAGTGTTCACTGGCAGGAATACTTCACACCTTGTCTGCTGCTTCTGGGACTGTAAGATTTTATGACCATAATTCCTAAGGCCTCAGAGCCATGAGTAACAGCCAGGAAGAGTGACTACTTCTCTAGCATCCCAAGAGGCCACTTAGAAGCCTCTAGTACCAAAGGATGGCTCTTCTCGTCACCAGGGCAATCAAAGGACTCCACCAAACACTGACAATTTTCAGGATATTAGAGAAGCTGTCGAAGGAAAGGGAGCTAAAATCAATTTCTCCTAGAGGCTGCGATTCCCTTCTTGCATGCAGTCCTCATGCAGACGGTGGCAGAAACCTGATCTGCAGGGTCTGAATATCAGAGACCCAAAAAGTGTTCCAATATTTATGAAAACGAATTGCTGCCCTTACTCGTGTGTGGCGTGTCTGCAAGGTCTCTGCCTCACTTACGAACGATGAACAGTGACGAACGTACAGAACTGCTGGATCCCTGTAACTGTACACCTGAAACTGATATGACACTCTGTGGTAACTTGAGTGGAATTAAAATTTAAAAAAAGATCTATGCTTCTGAACTGCAACATCTGCACTGGGACATGGAGAACACAGAAGATTTTACCAGCATGAGTTCTCAAGCTGGGAAAAACTCCCAGAGCCTTTATATTCTTCTCCTTTGACTTTAGTTCTCGAAAAGGGGAGTGTGCATATGTATTCCTGGGGTCTTGCTTCTCAGCCTAACTCTCCCTGCCGAGAGCTCTGTGCACATGTGCTGTACCATCCGGCTGAGGTATTACGTTGAAGATATGTAAAGGTCTCTTGGGCCTGAATTAACATCCATAAAACCTGGGAGAAGTTATTAGTCTTGTCGCTTTTTATTTGGCTATGCAATATGTGCAAGGGAAAAATAGGGAGAAGAGACCTACCCAAATTCTGCCACATGCTGAACAGTTCATAAGCCATCATCACACGCATGTCCCCATACCTGGAAATAGTAACACAGGAGCCAGCTTTCAGGGGGAGAAAGTTCAGGAAGGCAGGGCTACAAACCCCATAAGGTCAGCACTTCAGCACTGTTTCTAATGTGTCCCCCAATACTAAGTCATTTGGCTCTCAACCAAACTCTCACAATTGGCTCCTTGGGAAGCTACCCAGTGAGAACCTTGTGGACGTCTGAGGAGCCTCTCAATTGAAACACAACCCCATCTGGGCATGTGGTAGGGAGGTGAAGAAGAGACATATGTCTTACTTATCTAGAATCTTCTTCCTCTTGGCTGAAGTGATGATTTCTAGCTGAAGGCTTGGCTGATTTATGAACAGAACTGCCAGGCTAAAATAAGAATTCCACACCTAGAGAGACAGAGAAAGAGAAAACATGTGACAGCACGAGTCCTTAACCTTACAAAGAGAGATTCTAAATATATGGATGTAGCACAGAATTCATTTCACAATTTTAAGATCTTGATTTTTTTTTCCTTTTTAAGTATCTTTGCAAACGGAACTTTTTTTTTTTTTTTCTTTCTTGACTCCTTGAAACCCATAGTTTTGATTCTGGCCTAGAAAGCCTACTCCTGGAGGTCTGGCTCCCAGCACCTCCCACAGGGGCACTCTAAGGGTATAGCCTACTCACTGTCAAACTTGGAAGTGGTTCAATGCTCTGAACATACTAATAAACCAAACCCAGTAAGCTTGCCCCAGCTCCCAGCCACCCATCTGACAGCTAGGTAAGCCCTTCTCAATTTCCTGACCTGAAAAATTGAGAGCAAAATAAAGTTGTTCTTAGTAAACAAAACCAAACCCAGAAACAAAAACAGTGAGCTTTTTTTTTTTTTTTTCCTGGCTTTCTAGTGTTATTACAAAGACAGTGATGGATTTCAGGAGCTCCTACCTTAAAATCGAAGTCTGTCTCTGTGAAGTTCTTGTGCAGTGCGGAAGACAGGTACTGGACAGTAGTGACTATAATACTGCAGTAAGGGGACAAGGCATTGGTGGAGTTAAAAGACTAATGATGGCATCCAATAGCTTAGCATCTCTGACCTATGAGCTAATGCCTTGAGTACAACTTGCTTTCATATAAGATGTGACTACAAAAGAAAGAGATAGATGGCACAAACCTCACAGAAAGCATTTCTTGGAGAAATGCCCCAAAGTAGGCAGCATAGCACAGAACATCGGTGGGTTCTAGGCTCAGCTTTGCCATTACCTGGCCTTGGCACCACTGCTGTCTGGGCCTTAGTTTCCCTGCCTATAAGTGTGGATGGGAGGAACTAGTTGGTTCATTAGGATTTCTTCTAGTTCAAAGAGTGATTCTAGTATTTTGAGGACTTCTGGGTAATGAAGGTATATGACTATCAGAGGACTTACAGTATAATTTTATTATTTTACTTGATAACAAGGGTTTTTAATGATTAAATCCCTACTGTTGTCACATACTATTATTTGTATCTATAAGCTATTTGTTTTTAGCCTTTGGCCTAGAAAATCACTCTCAATTTTAGCCTGGGTATATATAAGGAGCAATGGAAGGCTGCCTTGCTGGAGCCGAAGGCACAGGTTAAAGTAGAGAGGAAATGAAGTGGGACAGGCAGGTAAGGGTCTGACTACAGAGGGCTTTGGGTGCCTGGCAAAGTGCTTACACTGAGCACCTTGGCTTTGGCCCAGGAGGTGACAAATTTGAAAGGCAAAATCCTTAAAAGAAGAGGCTGTTACTATAGGATCAGTTGAGGGCCCTGAAGTACTCCAAGGAGAGCTAAGAGAGAACAAGAAGGAAGGGTGCCTGGGTAGCTCAGCTGGTTAAGCATCTGCCTTTGGTTCGGTCATGATCACAGGGTCTTGGGATTGAGCCCCATGTCGGGTTCCCTGCTCAGTGGGGAGCCTGCTTCTCCCTTTCCTCCCCACTTGTGCTCTCTTGCACTATCTCTGCCGTTATCTCTGTCTCTCTCTTTCAAATAAATAAATAAAATCTTTAAAAAAAAAGGAACAAGAGGGAATCAAATGGAAAATCCATTATTTGAGGAAAAACATGTGCAACTTTGTTTATAACCATTCTTCTGTTCTGTATAAAATGTTTACAGTTTTGAAAAAAAAAGTACCCTATAAAAGGTAAAGTGAAAATGATGCTGATACATTGCTAATATATGTAACATAGATAATATCACTACATTCTGCAAAATGCCAACATAAAAAGCAGATCAGTGTGCCTGGGTGCTTCAGTAAAACATTGGACTCTTGATTTCAGCTCAGGTCATGATCTCAGGGTTGTGAGATTGAGCCCCACATTGGGTTCTGTGCTGGGTGTGGAGTCTGCTTGGGATTCTCTCTCTCTCCCTCTGCCTCTCCTCCCCTACTCTCTCTCTCTCCCCAAAAAAGAAAAAGATGAAGACAAAAGAAAAAAGGAAAGCATAGCAGTGGGAGAAGGCAGCAGGTTAGACCGTGGAGGCCAAGTGGAAGGGGTCTTTTCCCAAGTAGAGGGAGACCACATAAGACAACATCTTACTACCTGCAATCATCTGGTTTGCCAAGTAGAAGCACAGGCTAGAAATATGAATGGAACAGACTATCTGGGGGCAGACTAAGAGTGAATTCTGTCGCCAGAGTCAGAAGTGGTCAGAGCCTTACAGCCAGGTCTTGGGTGGGTAATTAGCACTAGCTGTGGGAGGCAGGCAGTTTCTGGCAGACAACAGAAATCAAATCAAGAGGAGGACTTGGGAAAACTGCCTGAAACTAGAGAGCCAAAGAGGCCAGTGGTGCATGGAACAGGCCTCCCTCAAGGAGGCATTTTCTCTGGGTATTATTATTTCACATCCTTTACATTCCTTTTCTATCCTTACCATGACATCTCTGCCAGTCACTTAAGACTCCATTTTGGACTATCTTTAACACTTTCTTAATCTTGAACTTATGGTAAATGGTCAAGTCCTGCTGATTGTGCCTCCAAATATTTTTCAAATTTACCCTATCTTCTCTGTCACCATGGCCTTGGCCAGGATCTCTGTCTTGCTTTCTCCCTCTGCCACACACACACACACACACACACACACTCTCTCTCTCTCTCTCTCTCTCTCTCTCTCCCTGTCTCTCTTTCCTTAGTCTGAGAATAGCTCTGATGATGCTTATGCAGGGCCCGTCCACACTCACTTGCTTGTAAGAAGTCTCATCACCATCCAGTCCCGAGGGAAGACACTCATCTTCATCAGGTTCCGGAACACACAGAAAATCTTCAGCAGGAATTCCTGATCCAGAAGGAAAGTCTTATGTGAGACACCACCACTACCACTACAGCATGCCTTTCCTTAACAGGGTTCTCCTGATCTCTAGACCATGAGAATGGATGGCATTAGTAAGTTAGATTCTGGTTCGTTTTGTGAGTTATTTTCTTTTGGGGGCCTGTATGAAAGTGAGATCTAGGCACTCTCTCAGGTCAGGTGGGAACAGATCCAAACTGGGTAGCCTACAGACAGCTCTGGACCCTGAGCCCAGTGCCCAAAGCGCAAAGCATGAGGAAGGCTGCAGTCCAGCAGAACTGGTATCCAGTTGGGCCTGTGGGTCACATTATTTGGGTCATGGCCCTTGAACACTGGACTATAAGAACTGCTTTTTGGGGAGTGCTTGGGTGGCTTGGTTTGTTAAGTGTCCAATTCTTGATTTTTGGCCTAGGTCATGATCTCAGGGTCTTGAGATGAAGCTCCATGTTGTACATGGTTTCTGCTTCTCCCTCTTCCTCTGCCCTGGCTCACATGCTCTCTTTCTCTCTAAAATAAATAAATCAAATCTTAAAAAGAAGCTGCTTTCTTGAATGTAAAGAACACATTGAGAGGAGGGGCGTCTGGGTGGCTCAGTTGGTTAAGCTCTGTCTTCGGCTCAGGTCATGATCTCAGAGTCTTGGGATCATGGATCCCATGAGCCCCACATTGAGTTCCCTGATCAGCAGTAAGCCTGCCTCTCCCTCTCCTTTGACTTGCTATTCCCCCTGCTTGTGCTCTCTCTCTTTGTCAAATAAATAAATAAGATCTTTAAAAAATGTAACACATTGACAGAAGAAGCATTTTAGGAATGGCAGAGTAAAGACCTCCAAAATGTGCTCCTCTATGAAAATAATGAGAACACTGACAAAGCAGGTTAAGCAAAGACTGGCAACAATCCAAGGAGTGTTATTCAAGAAAAATGGTTGAATCTCAATAGAACAGTGAACTTTGTTGCACTTTGGCTTGTTCCATTCCCATCCCATTCCTCTTTCTACTTTGGTGGTATATCCTTGAAAACAAACTACTATAGAACCACAGTGGTAATGAATTCCTGGAAAGTGCCACCCACCCACCCCCAACTGCTACTTTTTATCTGTTCTTCAGCAACCTGGGAAATCCCCATTCAGAGGGCTTATCTGATCTGACCCAGAGCTCACTCAATGAGAAGAGCCTTTTACCTAGGGCATATATGGGGAAAAAATGAGCCATAATAATTTAACATCCCAGCTTCTTGAAGCAACCATATCATTAGGACATCAAAAAAATTTCCAAAAGACTGAAAAGAAAAATCTGGGGAATGAAATATCTATAGGGGACTTTGAAAAGCTCTGACATATTCCTGGGAACCTAGAAGTCTACACACGTGTTCAGGGCTGTACATATTCCCAGGAAAGACCTGAGAAGCTTAATCTCTCACTCTGGTTGACTTTGAGGCTCTATGTGAAGCAGGAAGTGAAGGCTAAGGCAGTAATGTAAACTGTTGGAGCACTGAAAATGAGTCCCAACACACACATACGGGTATTTAGCAAAGTATTAAAGACTTACTGACTTAAGGCATTTAAGGAAATTTCTGTCTGGCTATTAGCTGACCACTAAGCTAACTGAATGAAGACCTCAGTGGCTGTACATAACAAAGAACACAGACATTCAAGAATTAGTCCAAGAAAGTCACTAAATAAGTAGCAAACAAATATCAACATCAACAACAAACCAACAAAAAGCAACAACAACCACCCCTGGGAAGTGGTGGGGGATCTGATTTTGAGAGTTACCACATTATTTAAATTATCCAGCTTTTAACAAAAAAATTATAATACACAAAATTAAACATGAAAGTATGCCCCATACACAGGAAAAAAAGAAGTGAACAGAAACTTTACCTGAAGTAGCTCAAATGTTGGACTTACTAGGAAAAGCCTTTAAATCAGCTGTTATAAATATATTCACAGAACTAAAGAAAACCATGCTTAAAGAATTAAAGAAAAGTACAAGAACAGTATCTCATCAAATAGAGAATATCAATAAAATAGATAGAAATTATTTTAAAAGCATCAAATAGAAATTTTAGAATTTGAAAGTACCATAACTGAAATATAAATTTTGCTAGATGGGCTCATCAGAAGATTTGAATTGACAGAGGAAGGAATCAGCAAATTTAAAAGGTAAGTCAATTGAGGTTATCCAGAGGAACAGGAAGAAAATGAAGAAAAACAGAGCATGTGGGATACCATTAATTATGAAAACATACAAGTAAGAGGAGTGTCAAGAGAGATGGGAGAAAAAGAGAAAGCGATTTTGAATAAATATTTGAAGAAATATTTTAAAAATTTCCCAAATTTGATGAAAAATCCCTTTAATCTACACATCCAAATAGCTCAATGAACTCCAAACAGGATATAAATCAAAGAAATTTATATACAGACATATCATAGTCAAAATGTCAAATGCCAAAAACAAAGATAGAATCTTGAAAGCAAGAAGAGAAAAAAATTTTTATCATGCACAAATGATTCTCAATAATAACAGGTAACTTACAAGCAGATATGGTGGAGACAAGAATGCAGTGGAATGACAAATTCAAAGTACTGAAATAACAGAGAGTCAACTAAGAGTCTTAAGTCTAGCAAAACTATCATTCAAAAATTAAATGTTCAAAAAACATTTAATTTAATTAAATTAAAAAATTTAATTTTTTAAATTTTAATTTAAAAAATTAAAATTCTCTGATTAAAAAAAAAGCTGTGAGAATTTGTTATTAGTAGAACTATTATTAGTAGAACTGCCCTAAAAGAAATGCTAAAGGGAGTCTCTCAGACTTAACTAAAAGGACACTAGACAGTAACTTGAATCCATATGAAGAAATAAAAACCACTAGGAAGATAAAGGTGAATATAAAAGGTAGTATATATGTTAAGTTTGTAGCTCTTTTCCTATTTGATTTACAAAGCAACTGCATAAAGCAATAATTATAAAACTACATTGATGAGATTATAATGCATAAATATGTAATTTATATGACAGTAACAGCAAAAAAAGAAGAAAGGATTGGAGCTTTATTGGAGTGAAGTTTTTGTATACTATTAAAGTGAACTGGTAGAATTGAGATGTTAATTGAAATTCCCAGGGCAACCAATAAGAAAATAGCTTTAAAAATATACCAAAATAGAGGTGTCTGGGTGGCTCAGTGGGTTAAGCCTCTGCCTTTGGCTCATGATCTCAGGGTTCTGGGATCAAGCCCCGCATCAGGCTCTCTGATCAGAGCCCTGCATCAGGCTCTCTGCTCAGCAGGGAGCCTGCTTCTCCCTCTCTTTCTGCCTGCCTCTCTGCCTACTTGTGATCTCTGTCTGTCAAATAAAAAAAATATATACTGAAACAAACAAAAAAGGAATTAAAATTACACAGTAAAAATATTTACTGTGTAATGGAGGAACAGAGGAACAGAGAAGATATAAGACAGATATAAAACAAATAGCAAAATGTAAATGTAACATCCTAACTTATTGTAATTATAGTAAATGTAAATGGATTAAATATTCTAATCAAAAGGCAGAGATGGGGAAATGGATAAAAAATAAACATAATCTAATTATACATGGTCTACAAGATATGTACTTTAGATTCAAAGACATAAATACCTCAAAAGTAAAAGGATAGGAAATATATACAATAAAATGGGTATATACACAAAATAGAACTGGTGTGTCTATGTTAATATTAAACCACATAGGCTTTAACAAAAATTGTCATTAGAGACCAAAAAGGGAAATTTTATAATGACAAAAGAGCCAATATGTCTGAAAGAATTACTATAGACCACTCCATCCAACAATAAGCAGAATACACATGGAAGGATATATGCATTTCTTCTCTAGGACAGATCATATGTTAGTCCATAAAGAAAGACTCACTATATTTAAAAGAACTGAAATCATATAAAGCATGTTCTCCAACCTCTATGTGAGTTAGAAATGAATGACGAGCACTTTTTCATGTGTCTGTCAGATGGCCAACAGACACATGAAAAAGTGCTCCATATCACTCGGCATCAG